>NC_140958.1:107210302-107257802 GCF_014529385.1 Adiantum capillus-veneris
CAAGATTTGGGAAGTTTGTGAGAAAGTCGCTCGGTTTTTTCTTTGCTCGAGAATGGTTGCTCGCCATTTGGTAAGACTCCTTCACAAAGCCTAGGGATGGTAGAAACGAGACAGAACTCTCATATTCCACCATATGATTTTGATTATATATACCATGGTATTTTTTGTAGTTACCAATGAGGCATTGTTGGTGCTTCATAGAGCTTATAAATGGTAGAAAATAGAACTCTCAAAATCCAACATTTGACTGTGATTGAGTAGATCATGGTACTTTTTGTAAGTACCAATGCAAGTTGATTGATGAGTGGTTCACAAATCTTAGTGATGTTGGTGGAAATAAAAAATTCCTCCATTAGACTAGGATTAAAGGTACTTTGTGAAGCTAAGTAATATGGTAGCTTTTTATATGGTAGTTCAAATTCAAGGTACAACCAAGAGTACCCACATAGACACTTTGTACATATACTTGTATTACGTTTATAGTACCTATCATAGGTACATTGACAAAGTATATGCCTTTATCTTTCAAATTACCTTTCATAGGTCGATATTTTGAAAGTACATATGCCCTGGTTCCAAAGTACCATGCATGTGTTTGTACATTGTGAGAGTACATGTCTTCTTTTTTAGTGTGAAAGCATGTAAAGGTGGTACCACTTTTTGCACTTTTTGGCAGTACTACTTTAAAGAAATGGGGACTGGTAAATTTTTTGCAAAAAAATTAAAACTTGTCGGACTTTATACTTTTAGATACTACATGAAAAACTCTATCCATTGATATATAACATACTAGTCTATTTTACATGTAACACATGAAGATGGGGCTTATAAAGTGCTACCAAAGGACTCTCCAATACACCCCTTTTGGTACCACCAATACATGCTTTGGCCCGCCATGCATGTGTTTGTACCATGGGAAAGTACATATGCATTTTTTGCAAAGTGCCTTTCATATGTGCTTGGTAAGTTCTTATGATTGGTACTCTGAGCTTGTCCTTGGTACTCTCATAGGTACTTAGAGTGTATCCTTGGTACTTTTTTGACATAGACTAATATTTACTTGTCAAGTGTGGTGTAAAAAGAACTAATTGAGTGGGCAGCATCAGAAGCTACATGTGCTGCTCAAGTTACATTTTGTGAGAGCTTGCTAGATCAAGTGAAGAGAGGTGACTCAATGTTGCTACATCTGATAGCTGGCAAGCATGGGAGTCATCGACAGGCCAAAGTGACTATTCCAGGAGCGTAGTGCTGCATGTGGTTTAGGTTTTGTGGCTTCCAAAGCAGTGCGTGTGTATACACTAGCATGTGGCGATGCATACCATGCTTTGTGTTTGCTGGATGGACTGGGTCAGAGAAAGAATGTGCCAATCCTTCCTGTAAGCAGAGTATTTTGGAATCGATAAAGTCGATGCGTGTGCATAATTCTTGGTTTTCTATTCTCCATGTCTATCGAGATTAATAGAGTTTGTTAAGAATGTAAGAAACTTTTTCTAATTACACAAGCTACAACTTTTGTGGTGTAGTTGCAGGTTCCAGTCATATGCCATATGTGGCAACATTACTAGTTGAGGTGCCAAACCTGAATGCTGATCCAGCTCCGGACGCCCACACCATAGACACAGACATGCAATTTAATGATCAACCAACTCCAAATGGCAGGAAAGGTTCATCCTTGGCAAGTGACAATACTCTGGCTTGCGAGGTAGGCTCACATGTGGCAATTGACAAAACCCCAGCTGCTGAGGTGGAGCCCTCTCAACAGACAGTAGGTGAACCAGAACCAAAGGAAACTGAACCAATGGAAGATGTTGATGTTAAGATGTCAAATTTTGTAGTGCAAGAGGGGGTGGAAGTGGTGCAACACATGGTTCATAGTGATGCATATCGAGATTCCCTTGTCTTCCTTAGTGATATGGTGAAGAAGTCAAAGAAACAAAAGAAACATGCTGATGGTAAGTTGTTTCGGCTATCTAGGACTTGGCTCCCTACAAGCATTGAATGATTTTTATTGGTGTATCTCTTTATGGTGCACTTGGATAGTCCAAAAATACATGAGCATCAGAGATGAACCGCTCAAAGCAGCAAAGTAACAAGGCTGAGGAAGAGACATGTTTGACGACTGAGGCTTTGAAGTATTTTTGCTGTACGTATGATTTGTGCATGCCCACAGAGCGGGAATTGTTGTTATTCAGGTACCTCTATGTTCCCAAGGATGTAAAACAGTTCTTAGCTTGAGCTGTGGGTTGGGCAAATATTTACATCTGGAGTTCAACAATGCTGAACAGAGTGAACAAAATAATCAGGCAGCTTTTGGGAAGCTTTGTGACCACTTTAGCGGATGGGCTAGACAACAGTTGTGTGATGCAGCCACATTCAAAATGGTAGGTGGAAAACCAATCTTTTTCAAGAATCTGCAAAATTTTCTAAAGCTAGTTCCGCAATATGGTACGAGATATGTGGTATTGATAGATAATAGTCTTTATAAATGCCATTATAATTTTCCTGGTTCCTACATCATTGTACTTGGCCTAGAGGATCGGAGTAGGGAATTCTTGTCCAGGGATTTGCAAGAAGTTCTTGCCAAGTGGCGTGGTGCTACGGATCGGTCAGCTGAAGCTTTCACCTTCAATGTGAAGCCTAAATCAGAGGAAAAGTATATTAAAACTGCACTCAAGCGAGGTGGAAAGATGACCAGTTATGGAGAATACTTGATGGGTCCACATTTGATGCCAATGGTCTTTTAACCCTAGTATCTCATCCTTAAAAAGCTCATGTAATTTTACGAAGCCAAGCTTTGTAGAAAACCCTTGTACTGCCATGTTTTGTCATTACAACTTAACTCTCTCTACTAACCCATGTATATGCCTACTTCCCATGAGGGATGGTTTTTTGGATAACATTTTGAATACCTCTACACTGAGTGATTAACATGTAACTTATCGACAACATGAAAGTTGAGTTTATAGTTATTCCATTATGTCAGTTTAACATGCTTTGGACTCTAGTTTTTATGCTTTGGAATCAATTTATGTTGTGGGCTGTGTGTTTGGTTGTGGCTGTGGATGGTTCCGGACACGGAAGTTAAGTGTTTTTGAGGTCATGGTGTGTAGTCATTAGAGGCCTCTTGTCATTACAATCATGTCGTGTTTTAGCATTCTAGCACTAGAAAGTAACAATACAGATACCAACCAAGGTACTTGGTGTACCTGATGTGCAAGCAAGTATTTTAAAAGGGAACTTTCAAAACACCTACGATGGTAGTTTATGGTACCCTATCTGTAGACAGATACATGTGAAGAATGCTCGGAGACTAACAACAATGGTACTTAATGTCAGGACACCGCCAAGGCCGGACTAGACAAGGTAGGACCGGGCTAGGCGGTGTGGAACGGGGAGTCCAACTAGGGCAAAGGGCCAAGGGCTTGCCTATATAAAGGGTGGTTCGGTGGTGGACTCCCAGGCTCTAGTCACCCTTGTCTTACATTGGTATTAGAGCATGGTCTATTTTGGGAAAGAGGGCGTGGAGCCACTGAGGGCTTTTTGCATGTTCATCTCCTTGAGGGCGTGCAGAGCCGCCTGCTAAGGGAGGAGCCAAAAACACACAGTGTGTGCAAAGCCGCTTGGCCGGGGAGGGAGAGACTCTCGAACTCCGCCATATTGTGTGTGGCCCGGCTTGGCGGACTCGCACTGCGACAGGGAGGAGATTCCGTCACTGTAGTGACGCCCGACAAGCAACACACGAGCATCTCTCTCTCTCCCTTGCCCTCGCGGCACTGTGTGGTCTCCATAGTCAACTGCAACACTTCAATTTCACACTTAAAGCGCCCTAAGGCCTTTGGCCTTGGGCAATTTCCTCAAAAAAACTCAAGCAAGGGTGCATGCCCACCCGGACACACACCCCGTACACGGGATTTGAGACCGGTTGTCAGCCAAGATTCGACATAAGCATTGGCAAGGGGCCACGAAGTTCTTGGTAAGCCGTCACTTCTTGGCAAACAAGTTGGTAGCGGTTAAATTTTGACGGATTTGAAATTTTTGAACAAGTATCTATTGCAACTTCTTCCTTCGGGAAGATTAAGTCATCTACGACATTTCAAAGCGAAGAATTACGTCTCAAGCAGTACAAGTTTTGTCAGCATCTTCAAGCCTAATTGATTCAACTATCAAGAGCTTGTGAAATTCCATATACGGCGGACTACTCTCGATTTTGACGGAGTTAGCACGGCTACTATACTTTGCGAGTGCTCTCAATATCAAGTATTTTTTGTGAGTACTTCTTTCACCGCACTGTGTAGCCATGGATTCGGGTATCAATATGAAATTCGATTTTGAGCAAAGTACTCCTGATCCTACCAATGATGGCCGTGGCCGGATCCTCTCAAGGAGAGTACCCGCGACGCTATGGCAAGAGAAGATACTTATGAATTGCTTGATATTCAAAAATTTCGTGCACTTCAGACACGCATGACAGTCATGGATGAAAATTTTAAAGCTTTAAATGAAAATGTTACCAAACTATCCACATTAGTAATTCAATTAATGCATCAGCAGTCTAAGAGTCCTGCTGACAACCACATGCATGAGCACGTTGACACACAAGGGCAAGGCCCAACTACTGATACATTGCATACTCTCACTGCCAATGAGGTGGATGACTTGTTAAAGAACTTTAAACCACCAGTCTTTAAGGGAGATGACCGAGACTGCAATAAATGATGCAATGAATATCTTTCTTAGCAAGTGGGATGGAATTCACGCATTACGGCGTACTCCGGATGCAGTCAGAGCTCTGCAGACGAGCTTAACTCTGGAAGGCAAGGCCTACAAATGGTGGATGTCTCTAAAGGAGGAGAACATCATACCACAGAGTTGGGAAGCTTTCTAAGCCATGTTTAGCAAGGAATTTTTGCCTACAAACGAGGCCGATCGGAATTGGACGGCTTGGGACACATGTTCCATGCGCCAATACCCATCACTCTTGGAATATATCTCTCACTATCGGGACGTTATCCTCAAGATGGAAGACTTGGATACCTTTCAACAAGTAGGAGGGTTCATACGAGGTCTGACACCCAAGCTGAAGAAGTATGTCAAGACCCAAGACCCTAAGACATTTGAGGAGGCCGTAGTGAAAGCACATATTCATGATGATCCTGATTAGAAGAAAACACATAATAAGTCACGTTCCTGCTAGCATACATGGTAATACACACACTCAGTATGGGCACAATAAAAGAAAATTTCTAGCTGCTAATTCAAATGCATCTAAAAAACCCAAGGGGTCCAGGGGTCCTCTCTCTCCCGAGGATTTTGATAAAGCCAAGAAAGAAAAGTTTATGTTTTCAATGTTTAGGAAGAGGTCATGGAAAAAAGGATTGTCCCAAGGGGAAATCTGTTGCTCAGGGGAAGGAGAAAGCACTGCACATGGTGCAACTGCTGCCTCTTGAGTCTTCCTCAAGATTCTCTACAATGGAAGTAACACACACTGAGGTGGTGCATGACTGCTGTCTCACAGCTTCCATGTGGCAACCAACCTTTGGACCACATGAGTTACTACGTATGCATGGATATCTGCAAGGGCACAAGGTGCACATCTTGGTAGATGACGGGGCTACTCACAATTTCATCAATTACGGATTGGTGAAAAAGCTCAAACTGCCTCAAACTCCAAGTACCGACCGCTACAAGGTAGCAATGATGAATGGACATGATACTGAAATATGGGATACTCAATGCTGAGCTGTTCCATTGGAAGTACAAGGGTACTCTACTTGTTTGGATTTTCAGATTATGAACATGGAAGTGGTTGCATAGCCTAGGACCATCACTAAAGCGTATCTATGAGCACAATAGCTTGATGTTTGAATCCCATGGCACACATGTGTTGTTGTTAGGAGAAAAATATATACCTTCATCACCACTGATTTGTACCGCTGAGCTTATGTAGCTCGTTTCTGATAATGAAATAGATTAGGTTTTCTTGTGTTACTCACTGTCTCATTTTCTTTCTAACACTGAGTCTGTTGAACATTCCTCAATGCCGCATGCTTCTCTCTCCTCTATTCCACCAATTGCTAATTCTAAACAAGCAAAGGTTGCTAGTCAATTACAATAATTATTAAAGTAATTTCAAGATGTATTTCCTAATGATTTGCCATCAGGATTACCGCCGACACGATCAGTACAACATAGCATTGACGTGGCTGCAGGCTGTAAACCTGTTAGTAAACCACCTTACCGTATGAGTTATTCAGAGGCTGCTGAGGTGGAACGTCAGCTTGCTGACTACCTTAGCAGAGGGTTTATACAACCTAGTTCTTCACCATGGGCTTTGCCTATCCTTTTAGTGAAGAAAAAGGATGGCAATATACGCATGTGCGTAGACTACCGGGGCTTAAATGAGGTTACAGTTAAGAACAAATACCCATTGCCAAGAGTAGATGAGCTATTTGATAAGCTAACTCACGCTTGCATTTTTATGAAAATCGACTTGCGGTCAGGATATCACCAAGTCCGTATTCGGCTTGCTGATATACCTAAGACTGCATTCTGAACACGGTTTGGATACTATGAGTTTTTGGTGATGCCCTTGGGTTAATGCGATACCTTAGCTTGACGTCATATTCCTGAAGGATCTCGGTCCACCTGGCTTTTTGACGCTTTAAATCTGTTTGTTGTGTAAACCGTTTGATGCTTTCATGGTCAAACACAATCTTGAGCTGAGCACCATACAGATAATGCCGCCATGTTTTTAAGGCAGACACTATTGCATAGAGTTTGCGTTCGTAAGCAGAATAGTTCTGTTGAGCTGCATCAAGCTTCTTACGTTCAAATGCAATCAGCCGTCCGTCTTGTAACAGGACTACTCCAATAGCACGATCACTGGCATCCGTTTCCAAAATGAATGGTTTCAAAGGATCTACAATAGCGAGTATAGGAGTTGTAGCTAATGCATCCTTGAGCGTATCGAAACTGTGATGTTGAGCGGATCCCCACTGAAAAGCTTTTCCTTTGCCTTTTAGTTGATCCGTCATAGGAACAACAATTTGAGCATAGTTTTTAACGAACCTTCGGTAAAAACGTGCACATCCTAAAAATATATGTAATTCTTCCAGATTTTTAGGAGGAGGCCATTTCTTGATGGTATCCACTTTGGATTGATCCATGTATAGGCCTTGAGCTGAAATAACATGCCCTAAATAATGAATTTAATCTTTTAGAAAATCACATTTAAATTCCTTGGCATATAACTTGTTTGTAACAACTCAAACACCTGCCTGAGATGAAATACCTGCCTGAGATGTTGTAAGTGTTCTTCTTCAGGAGCACTATAGACTAGGATGTCATCGAGGAAAACAATGACAAATTTGTCCAAATACGGTGTGAGCGGGATGAAAACACACACAGCGCCTCTATAACGACCCGACACACACTCTTGGGAAGATACACACACACACACACACTATGGGGCACCACTCGGCTTACACAACCACCTGGCCGAGACAGGAAACACACCTATGGAGTGAGAGGAGAGAGACTATCCACTTGCCCAGTCCACACAGAGACACACACATACACACACACACACCCAAAAATTCAGCTCAAAAGAGGAGAATTTCTGATGTTTAGATACAAATGATCTTGGGCCAACACCAATGGGGCAAACAGCTCACACAATATGGGTAAAAGATACCAGATACAATCACAAATTGGAGCGAAAGCTTCGCTCATAGGAGAAACTTACACAGCAAAAACAACAGAAAAAGAGTGAGTAATTTGGCAAAATGGACAGCGCCATCGCGTCCGGAACGGCCCAAAACCCCAGTCTATAATGTCAAAGTGCTCAAATCCGACCTCGGATGAGCAGTTTACGGCCAAAACAAGCTCCAAAATGAGCAAAAACACACCTGCGACTGTTCCTCCTCTCTTCTCCATGTTTTTTCTGTTCTTCTCTCTGTTTTTTCAGTTCCCACACTTAGATTTATTAGTTGGGCACCCTTGGCCTTTTAGATGACCTCAAACGGACCCCGAACAGGCCAAAAACGGACCTTGTAGTGCATAGTTGTCACCTTTTTGCATCATCCGCACACCTGGCACTCAACATTTTTCAATAATGCGTCTCGCAACCACATGAAGTGGCCCCAAAAAGTGGTCCTCATGATGACCTTTTTGCATAATTATCACAAGGAAACACCCACGTCGTGTCCGTACTTCTCCGCGTGCAAGTATTGACCCCGTTCGACCTCCTGACGCCACTAGATGCCATCTGACGCACCTGCTTACCTCATGTCGTCGGCCCGCGGATAGCTTCCTCGAGAAGTTTAACGCGCTACCAACTCCTCATTATTGTAGAAAAAACACACTGCTACTGGTAACGATGAAAATCGATGCACTAGTTACACCTTGTCCTACCTGTACACATGTGGGCCCCATGTAACCACCTGGCTCTGGCAAATTGGCAATCCTTTATTCGATGCACCATGCATGGGTATGAACACCTTGCTCCAAAAAATTCCTGACATAATTTGCCCATCCCCTAGCCTGCTAGATCATTCATGATCAGCAGCAGCAAAGAGAGATATGAGACTCGCCGCATCACAGGTCTCCTCATCCCTCACCAACATTGCTTGCTCCACAGACAGCTCATCTTGCTCCACCATCATTAACCTGGCATGATATAATTTAAGACGCAATCCATTTACCCTTGACTTATGTAGAATCCCATCCAGGTTAGCCAACTGATATGTACCATTTGGAAAACACTCCACTACCTTGAAAGGGCCTTCCCACTTAATCTGAAACTTCTTTTGGAAGGTGTTGTCCAGCTTACTGTTGTAACGCAAAACTAAGTCATGCTTCTTGATACCCTTACTTTTGACCTTTTCATTTATCTTTGCCAAAGACTTATCCTACATCTGCCCATAATGCTCCAATGCGCTCATCCTATCCAACAGAACCTCCTGTAACTGTAAGAGCCTCTCTTTGAATGCATTACTAGATGGCCCAAGTAGCTTCTCTAGCATCTTTACTACAGGCAACTCTACTTCCACAGGCAATAGTGCTTCCTTTCCATATACCAAATGAAATGGATTAAACCCTGTACCTGTATTCACCGAAGTACGGTAAGCCCATAATGCACTAGGAAATTCCAATTCCCAATTCTTTCCTAGGTGCTCTGTCACTTTTGAAAGAATCTGTACCAACTCACCATTGAATCTTTCATTTAAGCCATTACACTGCGGGTAATAAGGAGTGGTATGCCGGTGCCTAATCTTCATCTTTGTGCATAAGAAGTCTAGCAGTTTAGCTCTAAATCCTGGCCCCTTATTTGAAAGTAGCTCTAATGGCACCCCAAACTTGCAACATATTTCATCATACACAAATTTTGCCACATCCTTTGCAGTGATCTGTTTTACTGCTATAGCCTCTGCCCATCTAGAGAGATAGTCCACTGCCGTCAAGATATAGCTTTTGCCCCTGCTTGTGATAAGTAACGGGCCTATTGCATCAATCCCCCACTTTTCAAACACATCAAACGCCATAATGGTTTTTCGTAGCTCTGGCTTCAACACTCTCTTCCCAAATGCTTGACACCTATTGCAAGACCTACACCAATGGTGAACATCCTTGTGCAAAGTAGGCCATACATACCCCTCTTGCAAAATCTTATGCAAGGTGATCTTTAGAGCAAAATGGCCACCACATGCGCCTTCATGATTCTCTTCCAACACTCTGTAAAGCTCCTCCCGCCAAGGTACACGTCTCAACACGAGATCAGCCCCTTTCATGTATAAGACATCACCGATCAATTTGTACCTGTATGCTCTACGCACAAAGCCATACTTCTTAGACTTCTGAATCTCCTTTGGAATGATTCCTGTTAGCAAAAACTCCTCTTCTTGAGCCAAACTTTCCTGGCCATGATAAAGAGGTAAAGTAGTCCTCAACACAAATAGCTCCCCAATCATGCCTTGAGCTGCTTCATGTGCCTCTCCATTTAGAGTACGTTCAATGTGTCTGATGATCCATGCTTCGAACTTTTTTAACAGGCCTTTAATTCTGAAGCACATTTCCTTCAATGAGGTGTTCTTTCTCTTCCACACACCCAGCACTTGCTTCACCACTAACAAGGCATCACCTTTTATGCTCAACCTTCGAACCCCATGCTTCAAACAAATGTGTAATCTGGCTTCCAGAGTAGCATATTTAGCCTCATTGTTACTATGAGCATCCAATTTGAACCCTCTCTTGAATACTAGCTTCCCCTCTGGATCATAAAGTGCTATACCCCCTGAAGCTGCATCATGGCTCTTTCTGTATGAACCATCAAAGAACAACACATGTGCATTGCTGATCTATGGCACTTCTTCAACTACCTTTCTCACCACCTCTTCCTTAACAATAAGGGGATTCTCCTTGTAGGTCAACAAATCAGCAAGGGTAGCCCATGTACTATCCTGCTTATTTGACAACTCAACCTTGGTTTGCATCAGCCCTTCAATCACTTCATAAGGCCCTTCACTTTAATCTTCAACCTCATTCGCAAATGCAACTAAACCAAACTCCTGGATTTCTTTGTCCATCAAAAGAAATGCAACATCAGCATCCTCATCACTACTGGTAGTGCTATCACTGCCCTCATTTGTCACCATGGAAGAGTCTTCATCACTAGACTCATCCTCATCTTCATAAAGCTCCTCTAATCGTTTCCTTGTGTCCATATTATGAAGCTTCTTGGTACCTGTCTTTCCATAGAGGCTAATCGTACCATGTCGCCAATCTTGAACAGCTCCCACTGCACGTAACCATGGTCTGCCCAGTATAATAGGATATGCTCCCAACCCTGTTGGCATCACATGAGAATCAACCACTGCCTTTGCATCGTATGCCTCCACTTCTAAGCTCTTTACAACACCCAAGCATTTTACTTTTTGATGGTTTGCCAATCTAATTCGGAAACCTGACACCCCAGCCACTGTGAGACCAATCTTCTCAACGCATGAGTGTGTTATGACGCATATTTGGGCTCCGCCATCCACATAACCTTGTCCCAAATTTTTCCTTTTATGCCACACATCTACTATTGGACAAATGTTTGGTAGCTCATCCATTGCCAACACCTTTACTGAACCTCTCTCTGGCTCTTTCTCCATTGGGTTAACCATCCTCTGCCACTGTCGCTTTAGCTTAGGCACCATCTCTATAAGCTGCCCAAAAGTAACATCTGCCTTCTTGCTCGTCAGATCCTCCTTCAAGTCATAGCTTAATTGCCCATCCCCTAGTGGAAAATCTGAAACATGAAACTTTTGACGAGCTCTCCTTTTCCTCTTGGCCTTGACATCCTCGCCTTCATGGCTCTTTCCTTTCTTCTTACTAGGACCTGGGCACTTCTTCCTTCCTTATCCTCTGTGGTCCTCTTCCCAATAGGCATCACTAATGTATCCTCTAGCTTTTATGCCTTCTCCAAGGTGACTACACTTAGCACTTTTGTCTTTCCCTTTTCCTCCTGGGTCAGTCCACTAGTTCCTTCGTCTCCCTTAATTTCGATGCCATAATCATTTGACCTAGTTAGCACCTATCTTGGCAATGGATACATGTCTCCCCCCATCCTTGGTGGCTTATCACATTGCGGGCTGATGTGACCCAACTCTCCACAATTATAACATGTGGACGTCTGCCTCCAAAACCTACCATTGCTTTGTCCAACACCATTCCTAGGCCTTTCTTCACCTCCTGGCTGATTTGCAAACCTCCCTCAACCTCGATTATTTCCCACTTGACCTAGCATGTTTAGGCTGAGATTCTTCATCAAATCTACCACTTGCCTCATGTTTTGCCTTAGCCCATCATCTTGCACCGATGTAGTGACAACTGCTGGCATAACCTGAGTAGTAACAGGAACCACTGGTTCATGATGAACCCCTGACATGCGACCTTGTAAAGAGTCCATAGGTTGAAATTCAGACCTCATGGGCAGAGCCTCCACCCCTAACTGGCTCATTTTCTTCAACTTCCACTCTTTGTTCCTTGCTACCTCTAGTGCATCTTCATATGTCCTATGCTTCTTTAGCTCCACTCTCCAACGTATATTCTCCCAAAGACCAGCCAAGAACCTGTCCTTCTTCATCATTTCAGGCGGGGGTACCTGTGGTGCTAAGGCCTTGCACATCCACTCCCATGCCAATGAGAACTTACGTATGTACGCATCTACTGGCTCACCTTCCTTTTGCACCAAACCTTGTACTTCTTGCCACACTTTGTTAGGATCTTCTATCTTCAAAAACTCCACTTCCAACCCATGCCGTAGATTTTCCCAACTCAATCTTACAGGTGGATCAGCCACATGCAACTCCTCTTCAAATGCTTTAGACCAAACTCGTGCATCACTCTTCAAACAAATTTGGAGAAGACGTAACATCTGCGCAGGGTCATGAATCTGGTTGCTAATGCAGACAACCTCCATCTTTTCCAAAAAAAATCTTCCACATCTTTATCACTTCTTCCATGAAACGCCGGATAAGAGAAAGCCATGGCTACCCAAGTTACAATGCTTTGAGAACCCCTTTGAACACACGTGCAAGAACCCAAAACTTTTGACTACCCAATCCCTAGAAACTTCAATGGAGCTCAACTTTAGATAAGGACAAACACATGCACATCAAATGAGTTTTCATAGTTGATCATCGGAATTACAACAGGCAAAGGACATTCCAAGATCTCTCGTAATCTTCTTGGCCCGAACATAAAGACTATGCGCTGCTGGAAAAAAATCTTCCTTGACACATGAACATTTATCTGGATTCTTTGAGTTAAATGAAATGGAGTGAATTGAGGGCCATTTTGATCATCCATTAAAGACAACCATGAAGCTCCCAAGAAGGCACACCTGACTTAACCTCTGATTTTGCCAAAATTTCAGCAGCATAACAGCATAAATGGCTCAAAAGACCAAAAAACCAGCCATCATAACTTGGAAAAATTTTGGCAGAGTTTCCCCAGAAATAGATCAGTAGGAACCCAAAATATAGACTGTATATGTATGCATAAACTGTCAACAATAGAACCCGAGCATAAAATAGGACTCACTAGTACATAGCCTATGGCGAGGTCACAAAAAGGGTGCTCCAGCTACCTGTATCACCAAAAGGATCTCCACATTTGAGAATCCCCCAGCTCAATAAAACCTCACGCTATCGACCCTCACACGAAGGCTAATGCAAATCGCGTATAGTCAAGTCTCAGAAATGACTATCTTCCAAACCAAGTCTCAGAAATGGCTGGGACTACCAAATAAAACCATATATGGATCCACAAAGGCGTACCGTGGAAGTTTCCACAACTAACGTACAATCCAACAGACAATGCGCTCAAACAGGCTCCAAGTGATGCATACCCACAACAACTGCAAGTGACATCACTGTTAGTATATCACTGTACTCCAACTACCTGTACCTGTGTGAATCACCTGTACTTCTACCTGTCCCTGTAACCTGTAACCTGTAATTTGTAGTCTGCAACCTGTAATCTTGAATCTCGAAGCTTGAAGCTCGAAGCAGAAGGTACTCGAAGAAGATCCTCAGTGGGGGCACCAAAAGAATGTGAGCGGGATGAAAACACACACAGCGCCTCTATAACGACCCGACACACACTCTTGGGAAGATACACACACACACACACACACACACACACACACACACACACACACACACACACACACACACACACACACACACACACACACACACACACACACACACACACACTATGGGGCACCACTCGGCTTACACAACCACCTGGCCGAGACAGGAAACACACCTATGGAGTGAGAGGAGAGAGACTATCCACTTGCCCACTCCACACAGAGACACACACATACACACACACACACCCAAAAATTCAGCTCAAAAGAGGAGAATTTCTGATGTTTAGATACAAATGATCTTGGGCCAACACCAATGGGACAAACAGCTCACACAATATGGGTAAAAGATACCAGATACAATCACAAATTGGAGTGAAAGCTTCACTCATAGGAGAAACTTACACAGCAAAAAAAACAGAAAAAGAGTGAGGAATTTGGCAAAATGGACAGCTCCATCGCGTTCGGAACGGCCCAAAACCCCAGTCTACAATGTCAAAGTGCTCAAATCCGACCTCGGATGAGTAGTTTACGACCAAAACAGGCTCCAAAATGAGCAAAAACACACCTGCGGCTGTTCCTCCTCTCTTTTCCACGTTTTTTCTGGTCTTCTCTCTGTTTTTTCAGTTCCCACACTTAGATTTATTAGTTGGGCACCCTTGGCCTTTTAGATGACCTCAAACGGACCCTGAACATGCCAAAAACTGACCTTGTAGTGCATAGTTGTCACCTTTTTGCATCATCCGCACACCTAGCACTCAACATTTTTCAATAATGCGTCTCGCAACCACATGAAGTGGCCCCAAAAAGTGGTCCTCATGATGACTTTTTTGCATAATTATCACAAGGAAACACCCACGTCGTGTCCGTACTTCTCCGTGTGCAAGTATTGACCCCGTTCGACCTCCTGACGCCACTAGATGCCATCTGACGCACCTGCTTACCTCATGTCGTCGGCCCGCGGATAGCTTCCTCGAGAAGTTTAACGTGCTACCAACTCCTCATTATTGTAGAAAAAACACACTGCTACTGGTAACGATGAAAATCGATGCACTATGTACACCTTGTCCTACCTGTACACATGTGGGCCCCACGTAACCACCTGGCTCTGGCAAATTGGCAATCCTTTATTCGATGCACCATGCATGGGTATGAACATATGCGCAATCCCTTGCTCCAAAAAACTCATGACAACGGTTCAAGACACTATCCATAAGTGTCATGAATGTTGCGGGCGTAAATCGATACAATGTAGTGACAGACGCTCTAAGTCGAATGCCAGAGATCAATTTGCTCTTGTTCACGGAACTTCGTATAGTGAACTTTTAGATTCTCTCAAGGGAAAATATGAGCATGATGAAGCATATTCCAAAGTGTGGAGCGATGTTCAAAAGAGGGATCCTTCTCACTCCAATGACAGTAGTGTACAATTAACCTCCACACCTAGTTCTCCTTTATCAAGTGATGAACTACAGTGATAGAAGCATTTTACCATCGACAATGGGTACCTACTTCACAAAGGGAGAGTTTGTGTACCGACGGACACGGACATTCGGCGCCAAATTCTTTATGAATGTCATGATAGTCCAAGTGCAGGGCACTCGAGGATTAGAAAAACTTATGCTCTCATAAGACGACAGTTTTGCTGGCCAGGTCTACATGGCTTTGTTCAAGCTTATGTCTTGCACTGCCAAAAATGTCAGGTTAACAAGGCAGAGCGCCTGAAAGTAGGAGGACTCTTACATCCTTTGGAGATTCCCAATGGAAATGGGAAAGTATCTCTATGGATTTTATTGTAGGTTTACCAACCACTATACGAGGTCATGACTCAGTATGGGTGGTCATAGACAGGTTGACTAAACTATGTAAGTTTATTCCGACCAAATCAACGGTTAAGACGCCAGAACTAGCGAAGTTATTTGTGGACAATCTATACAAATTGTATGGGTTTCCAAGTAACATTGTTAGTGATCGTGATCCCAAGTTTAACAACCACTTTTGGAGAGCTGTATTTAAACGATTGGGTACACAACTAAACCTCAGTACAGCTGATCATCCAAAAACGGATGGTCAAACGAAACGGGTTAACTAGGTGCTAGAGGATATGCTAAGAGCATACGTCAGCAAAAAACAGTCAGATTGGGAAGAATACTTACCTATTCTTGAGTTTGCCTACAACAGTGCTAAGCATGTCACAACAGGTTTTAGTCCTTTCATGCTCATGTATAGGTTTCAACCTAGGTCAGCAGTTACGGTAAGGTTGGCAATCGAAAAACTCCAATAGGTTAAGGATTTTCTCCAAGACCACATGGATATGCTGAAACTTGCTCGTCACAATGTCCGGCAAGCACATGATCGGTATAAGAATTATGCTGATGAGAAACGTCGGCAAGTTACCTTCGAAGAAGGGGAGGAAGTATTTTTACATGTGCCAGAACATTCAGAAAGTCTGAAAACTGGACCGATGCTTAAATTATCTCCCCGATATTGTGGGTCTTTCAAAATAATTAAGCGAGTAAGTGATCGTGCCTACAAACTATTACTACCTTCACATTCTCGCATTCATTCGGTGTTTCATGTAAGCCGTTTACGTAAGCGGTTACATGGGGACGACCATGTCATTGACCAACAGGTTTTGGTTGATTACATTGAACCTCCTACCTTACCGCATGAACTTGAATGTGTTCTTGATTATCATGAGTTGCGTACACGTCATCACGTACGTCAACAAGCCTTAATGAAGTGGAAAGACCGACTTGAAGAAGGTGCCACTTGGGAAAAAATTAGTGTTCTTAAGAAGAAGTTTCCCACTTTTTTTTTTGAGGATGAAAACTCTTCTTAAGGGGTGAGTAATGTCAGGACACCGGCAAGGCCGGACTAGACAAGGCAAGGCCGGGCTAGGCGGTGTGGAACGGGGAGTCCAACTAGGATAAAGGGCCAGGGGATTGCTTATATAAATGGTGGTTGGGTGGTGGACTCCTAGGCTCTAGTCACCCCTGTCTTACACTTAAAGTAACTAATTTACAAATATGTTCCATGCATGTTACTTTAAGTACCTAATTGCACACTTCTACATTGTAGAACATACACTAAAAACCTGTCATTGGTACTTTGAGACTACCTAGATACCCCGTTTAAGTACCTGAACAAGCAGTCAGATGCTTGAAACCTGAACTGTAGTAATTCTTAAATTACGTTGAAGTACACATGTTGGTACAATAAATGGGAGATAGACAGTTTGTTGTCAGTACTCTGATATCATGTGAGAAGCGGCAGTGGGATAGAGAGAGAAACATACCACATATGGACTGTAGAAAGAGAAAAGAGACCTAGGAGGCTACATTTGTGATTAGGTGTTCTGGGAGGACTTAGGTACACAAAACAACTGTTTATTAGGCTCAAAGATACAAAGACCTACAACATTGTTGGCATGCTATTGTACACATTTTCGTAAACCTCTGGAGATAATCTGAACTCATGTGGCGCTCCATGGAAGGGTTCCAAATGTATCTTGATGGATTGAACCAAGTGCGATGCTAATAGCACTTTTGGATGGTCAGGAGGTATGTAATAAATATCCTTGGTACCATCGACTAGCTCATAGTAGTAGCCCTCAACCAAATAGGAATTCGGAAAAATGCAATTGTCCCAAGAATCTCTTAGAGCTCGTGTTGTTTTGTATTTCTCCTTTGAGCACCTGAAGAGGTAGAAATCTACTCTGTCTTTGTTGGTATTCGTGGAAAAGTTGTCACCTACACGCAGAGAATCACTAATGGCATCATGATGTCCACCATACATAGGCAAATCTAAATTTTGATGTTGCTGAACAAAATTTCTCTTGCTTTAGTTTGACAATACTGCTTCGGCCAAAGCAATTTTTGTAGTTGACTACTCTTTGACTCACAAAGGTTGGTTAACTCTAGCCTGAATTCGTTAGAATTGATTGCAGTCTTTGAAACGATGAAAAGCTGTGCTCTAAAGAGCCTAATTTTCAATCACATGTGAATGGTACCCCTGTTCGTCTGATCTAAGCTTAAATTGCAATGCAATTGCTTGCACTAGCCAATTCCTGGTCGGCACGATAATTCCTAGCTTGCATGTGTTCTTTGACTGAACTGCAACACTGCTTTCCAAAATAGGGTTAGATAGTGATGTGGCCGAAACGGTTAGGTCCCAGTTCCCAAGGGTTTTCCATGATTTTAGGTCAAATTTGTACATGGGCGGGTCTTACAACACAAATTTTGCCAATTTTTTTCTAAAACAAGGTCAAGATCTCAACCCCAACTAGGAATTTCAACTTGTGCAAACTGCCCATATGGTGGGGTTTTACCAAAAATTGATTTTTAAATTGTGTTTTGTGTGGTCGTTTCCTGGTCAGTCAGCTTTCGACGAAGTTTTAATTTTTCGGTTTCACATGGTTTTGTTTTCTGCTCTTTTTTGACAAATCTTTGAATTTTTCTGCCACTCAAAGCTCGACTTTTATTCGGTTTTTTTCCTCGCCTTTTTTGTCTTTTCTGGCTTTTCTTGCTCAACTCGATCGACGTGTGATCACCTCCATACAGATTTTTTCTTTTTTGCCTTCTTTTTTTCTCTTTTTTGCACCTTCTCTCTTTTTTGGTGAGATTTTTAAATTTTGTAATTTTTTATATTTTGAGATTTTTTTTTGAGTTTTTAAGATTTTTTTGTGAATTTTTTGTTTTTTGATGTTTTTGGGTATTTTTTCACGAAGTTTCTTCTCTTCTTTTTTAGATTTTAGATTTTAAAAAAAATTTCATGGTTTTTTTCTAATTGACTTTAAATTATTTCCTTTTTTTAAAAGAATCTTTTTTTATTTTCTTGTTTTTTGGAATTTATCCTCTCTTTTTTATTGATTCTTAAAGCTCTTGGATTTTTTTAATAAAAAAATGCTATTGGCCTTACCTAATGATGATGGCATTGATGAAGACAATGACGAAGCAGGGAGAGGGGGTGAGGAACCCTGGCGCACAAGAGCGCAATAGAAGAGAGAGAGAAAGAACAACGTAGGGTTGTTTGCGCCCATCATGGGGAGAGAGAGAGAGAGAGAGAGAGAGAGAGAGAGAGAGAGAGGATGAGAGTGGTGTGTCACTATAACAAAAAAGGTGTCATCGACGCAGATATCGATGCCCCGCGTCGATATCTGCGTCGATATCTACGTCCCTGTGAAACAGTCGCTATTTGCGTCGATATCTGCATGGAAAGGCTTTATTTGCGACGTAGATATGGACGCAGTCATAGACGCAGATAGCGACGCAAATATGGATGCAGTTATAGACGCAGATAGCGACGCAGATATGGACAGATATATAGACGCATATATCGACGACCATAATAGAAAAAAATTTTCTTGGGCAGAGGGCAGGTAGCCTGGCCTGTGCCCAATGAAAAGATGACACAGCCACCACAACCAAACTTCCTGCCCTCTGCCCAAGAAAGTGAGCAGCACCAAAATCAACCGTGCTCCCGCAGAAATTTCGGCAGAGTTCCCTTCGTTTTTACATAAACTTTTCAAAAAAAATATATCATGTATACGCCTCCTACATGCTATCGATGTAGGATCTCACATGAGATTTAAGGCCAATGACCATAACGAACCATAACCATAACTTAAAAGCATAACCATAACGAACCATAACTATAACTTAAAAGCATAACCATAACTTAAAACCATAACCGACCAATATAACCACTTTGATGATAACCAGAAACAAAATTAACAATAACCATAAGCATAACCAGAAAGTTAAACATAACCATAAACAAAACCTGAACCATAACTATGTCTATACAAGAATATGAGAAATAACCATGTCTATACAATGACAATGACAATAACCATAACCATAAGAAAAACAATAAATGTCTGAACAATAATCATAACCATATATATATGTCTATACAAAAGGAAACACAGAAGCGTGTCTGTGTCTCACAAAGCATATATATGAAATCCGGTCCACTGATGACTAGGCGTCACAACCTGCACATAGGACAACTCACAAAATTAGTAATGATATTACTTCACATATACTTACTTAATTAAATCAACTCACACATATTAACGTCTCACCTCAAGCAATCAGCGAGACTGTAAGGCCGCCGAGTCTACAGGCTCTCCTGAAGCATCAAGATCATTCAATACTTCATAGATACCTTTGCGATATCCATCTGACTCCTCCTGACGTATCGGGGCTCGATGCATCGCAAGATTCTGCGTTTATACAAAAATCAGAGTAATAAGAATACATGATTCATCGCATTTTAAAAAACGCCATAGTTAAGATTGGATTAGAAACTCACAAACTCATAGCGAAAGGTGTCGAAGCCTCCGCTGCTAAGATGAGATGTCCCCCTGGTCATCTGTCGTATCTGCGCGGCCTCACGCTGCTGTTTGAACTGTGTGGCCGTTGTCCGCTCATCCTCCTTGATCTGCAGCCATGTCTCGTGTGGGATGCCCGAAGGCTTCGGCGAGCCGGTCCTGAAAGCCTTCCGAGCTGCATCTCGTCGATGTTTCACGGTGTCCCATGCAACACCCTTGATCCACCTCCTCGGAACAACATCAGAACTCGGAGCAGGCTGGTACTCTCTCAGGATGGTCTCCACTATGTAAGTGACTTTGTCCTTTTCCTGCTGATCCCAAGACGTCAGAATGCTGGTCGAAAACTGTAGGTCCGCGAGCTGGCGAATCCGCTGTCTCATCTCAGTCCCGACTCTATCCATGTCAACAGAACCATCTGGCCGTACAGTATAGAGCTTGGAGGCACTAGGATCGTGTGCCCCCCAAGGTGTCCGAGGTGTGCCAAGAGGTGTGTCGAGAGGTGTGCCTGGGTAGGACGGGGGTCGTGAGCGAGGAGGGGTCGAAGCATCTGTGGACCCTCCTCCACAGCAACCACCACCTCCACCTGACGATCGCCGAGATCGACGAGTGCGCCTGTGCTGCGGAGATGAGGATGTACCCGCCTCTGCCCCACCCCTAGGTGTCAAAGCGACCGTGATGGGAGAAGCAGGTGTCATACCCATAGGTGTCCCCCCCCTAGGCGTCGGACCCTCGGGTGTGAAGCCCGGAGGCGTAGTACCCGTGCCTCTGGCTACCCAGTACTAAGAAGCCTCTGCCATCCGAGCAGGCGTCATCCATGTAACGAAGCCCATGAATGCATCTGCACTCATAGAGGCGGGATTTGGAAACTGGTCTGCCAAACTAAAGTCCTGCACAAAGAAAGTAAAATAAAGCGTCAGAAAACAGTTGTTTAAATTAACTTTAAGCTTAATTTTAAATCAACATCTTCACACAAAGACCTAAACAAAGCAGTGACGCTTGCATCTGACCACCCGTACACTGACTGAAGATTCAAAAACGCCAGATAAGTATGAAGCGTCGATATTTTGGCGCCTTCATAAATTAATTGACATGCCAACTTCCTCAACATGTCTTTAGGAGATAGGCGCACGGCTTCTGGTGCTGCTTCATTAGCGTTCTCCTTGCTTGTCTGGAAGAAGGCATCCAGCATCTCCTCCATGCCGTCGTCTTCTGTCTGTAAGTCCTTTTCCGCTTCCATCCTTGGCTCTATATTGGTCGGACCTTCACGCATAATCCTTTTTATCTCTCTCTCTCTCTCTCTCAGATGTAGGTGTTATGTCACGAAAATCAATGCCGGTTCCGTAGGAGTCGTATCGTAGATTCTGTACGGTTTCTTTAGCAAACTCTCCGTAGTTGTGCACATGCTCATTACATATCCTACGCTTGCGCAGGATTTGATACTTGCAGAGCGTGCACGAGCATGCAATCTTTTCCTCCATGTTAATTGATGACGTTGCCATCTACAATGATTATGAATGTTGTTTTAATATATATACTCCTCACAATGTAAACTACCTCGCATTCTCTAGTCTTGCACAATCTCCGTACACCTTGGTCCAGAGGTGTACAGAGATCAGGACCACCGGGTCAAAATCTCGTCTTTATTGGTCAAATCCTATATGGGTAGACACATATGTGCACTCTCAGGTGTACATGGCAATGCATGTAGCGGGTAAAACCCTTTTGCCTCTTTTAGTTCCATAGTTTGACGTTTGTAGCCTCTTTTGTAGCTTGTGTATTTGACATTTCTTCTGTCTGTTTGACCTATCGCTTGCCATACATTCTCTTGACATTGATTTAAGACTACTTAATGAACTACGGATGGTTTCGGTAGGCATAGAAGCCATTTTCGAAGTCCGTTTGCGTTTTTCCGTAGAAAAACGCAACCGATTTGACCTACGGCTTGTGTATTTGATGTTTCTTCTGTCCGTTTAACCTTAGGCTTGCCATACACGGTCTTGACATTGCCTTAAGACTACTTAATGGACTACGGATGGTTTCGGTAGGCGTAGAATCAGTTTCCAAAGTCCGTTTGCGCTTTTTCGTAGAAAAACGCAATCGGATTTGACCTACGGCTTGTGTATTTGGCGTTTCTTCTATCCATTTGACCTACGGCTTGCCATACGGGCTCTTGACATTGCCTAAAGACTACCTAATGGAATACGGATGGTTTCGGTAGGCATAGAATCAGTTTTCCGAAGATCGTTTACGTTTTTCCGTAGAAAAATGCAACCGGATTTGACCTACGGCTTGTGTATTTGACGTTTCTTCTGTCTGTTTGACCTACATCTTGCCATACACGCTCTTGACATTGACTTAAGACTACCTAATGGACTACGGATGGTTTCGGTAGGCATAGAAGCCATTTTCGAAGTCCGTTTGCGTTTTTCCATAAAAAAACGCAACCGGATTTGACCTACGGCTTGTGTATTTGGCGTTTCTTCTATCCGTTTGACCTACGGCTTGCCATACACGCTCTTGACATTGCTTTAAGACTACCTAATGGACTACGGATGGTTTCGGTAGGCAGAGAATCAGTTTCCAAAGACCGTCTGCGTTTTTTCGTAGAAAAACGCAACCGGATTTGACCTACGGCTTGTGTATTTGGCGTTAATTCAAACCCATTGACCTACGGCTTGCCATACAAGCTCTTGACATTGCTTTAAAACTACTTAATGAACTACGGATGGTTTCGATAGACATAGAAGCCATTTCCGAAGTCGGTTTGTATTTTTTCGTAGAAAAATGCAACCGGATTTGACCTGCGGCTTGTGTATTTGGCGTTTCTTCTATCCGTTTGATCTACCACTTGCCATACGCGCTCTTGACATTACTTTAAGACTACCTAATGGACTACGGATGGTTTCAGTAGGCATAGAAGTCATTTCGAAAATCCGTTTGCGTTTTTCCGTAGAAAAACGCAACCGAATTTGACCTACGGCTTGTGTATTTCGGGTTAATTCAAACCCATTGACCTACGGCTTGCCATACACGCTCTTGAAATTTCTTTAAGACTACTTAATGAACTAGGCATGGTTTCGGTAGGCATAGAAGCCATTTCCGAAGTCCGTTTGCATTTTTTCGTAGAAAAACGCAACCGGATTTGACCTACGGCTTGTGTATTTGGCGTTTCTTCTATCCGTTTGACCTACGGCTTGCCATATGCACTTTTGACATTGCCTAAAGACTACCTAATCGTCTACGGCTGGTTTGAGTAGGCATAGAAGCCATTTTCGAAGTCCATTTGCGTTTTTTCGTAGAAAAACGCAACCGGATTTGACCTATGGCTTGTGTATTTGACGTTTCTTTTGTCCGTTTAACCTACGGCTTGCCATACACGGTCTTAACATTGTCTTAAGACTACTTAATTGATTACGGATAGGTTCGGTAGGCATAGAATCAGTTTTCGAAGACCGTCTACGTTTTTCCGTAGAAAAACGGAACCGGATTTGACCTACGGCTTGTGTATTTGACGTTTCTTCTGTCTGTTTGAGCTACGGCTTGCCATACACGCTCTTGACATTGATCTAAGACTAACTAATGGACTACGGATGGTTTCAGTAAGCATAGAAGCCATTTCTGAAGTCCGTTTGTGTTTTTCCATAGAAAAACGCAACCGGATTTGACCTACGGCTTGTGTATTTGGCGTTTCTTCTATCCGTTTGACCTATGGCTTGCCATACACGCTCTTGACATTGCTTTAAGACTACCTAATGGACTATGGATGGTTTCAGTAGGCATAGAAGTCATTTCCGAAATCCGTTTGCGTTTTTCCGTAGAAAAACGTAATCGGATTTGACCTACGGCTTGTGTATTTGGTGTTTCTTCTGTCCGTTTAACCTACGGCTTTCCATACACGGTCTTGACATTGCCTTAAGATTGCTTAATGGATTACGGATGGTTTCGGTAGGCGCAGAATCAGTTTTCGAAGTCCGTCTGCGTTTTTCTGTAGAAAAACGCAATCGGATTTGATCGACAGCTTGTGTATTTGGCGTTTCTTCTATCCGTTTGACCTACGGCTTCCCATACGGGCTCTTGAAATTGCCTAAAGACTACCTAATGGACTACGGATAGTTTCGGTAGGCATAGAATCAGTTTCCGAATACCGTCTGCGTTTTTTCGTAGAAAAACAAAACCGGATTTGAGCTACGGCTTGTGTATTTGACGTTTCTTCTGTCCGTTTGAGCTACGGCTTGCCATACACGCTCTTGACATTGTCCTAAGACTATCTAATGGACTACGGATGGTTTCGGTAGACATAGAAGCCATTTTTGAAGTCCGTTTACGTTTTTGCATAGAAAAACGCAACCGGATTTGACCTACAGCTTGTGTATTTGGCGTTTCTTCTATCCGTTTGACCTACGGCTTGCCATACACGCTTTGGGAATTGCTTTAGGACTACCTTATGGACTACGGATGGTTTCGGTAGGCATAGAAGACATTTCCGAAGTCCGTTTGTGCTTTTCTATAGAAAAACGCAACCGGATTTGACCTACGGCTTGTGTATTTGGCGTTTCTTCTATCCGTTTGACCTACGA
The DNA here is from genome assembly GCF_014529385.1 of Adiantum capillus-veneris. Lineage (NCBI taxonomy): Eukaryota > Viridiplantae > Streptophyta > Polypodiopsida > Polypodiales > Pteridaceae > Adiantum > Adiantum capillus-veneris. The sequence continues at coordinate 107,234,856 of NC_140958.1, forward strand.
CTTACCATACGCGCTCTTGACATTGCTTTAAGACTACCTAATGGACTACGGATGGTTTCGGTAGGCATAGAAGTCATTTTCGAAATCCGTCTGCGTTTTTCCATGCGTTTTTTCGTAGAAAAACGCAACCGGATTTGACCTACGGTTTGTGTGTTTGGCGTTAATTCAAACCCATTGACCTACGGCTTGCCATACACGTTCTTGACATTTCTTTAAGACTACTTAATGAACTACGGATGGTTTTGGTAGACATAGAAGCCATTTCCGAAGTCGGTTTGCATTTTTTCGTAGAAAAACGGAACTGGATTTGACCTACGGCTTGTGTATTTGGCGTTTCTTCTATCCGTTTGACGTACGGCTTTCCATACTCGCTCTTGACATTGCCTAAAGACTACCTAATCGTCTACGGATGGTTTCAGTAGGCATAGAAGACATTTTCGAAGTCTGTTTGCGGTTTTTCGTAGAAAAACACAACCAGATTTGACCTACGGCTTGTGTATTTGACGTTTCTTCTGTCCGTTTAACCTACGGCTTGCCATACATGGTCTTGACATTGTCTTAAGACTACTTAATGGACTACGGATAGTTTTGGTAGGTGTAAAATCAGTTTTCGAAGTCCGTCTGCGTATTTTCGTAGAAAAACGCAATCGGATTTGACCTACGGCTTGTGTATTTGACGTTTCTTTTGTCCGTTTAACCTACGGCTTGCCATACATGGTCTTGACATTGCCTTAAAACTAATTAATGGACTACGGATGGTTTCGATATGCGTAGAATCAGTTTCCGAAGTCTGTCTGCGTTTTTTCGTAGAAAAATGCAATCTACGGAAAAACGCAATCGGATTTGACCTACGGCTTGTGTATTTGGCGCTTCTTCTATCCGTTTGACTTTTGGTTTGTCATACGCGCTTTTGACATTGCTTAAAGACTACCTAATGGACTACGGATGGTTTCGGTAGGCATAGAATCAGTTTCCGAAGACCATCTACGTTTTTCCGTAGAAAAACGCAACCGGATTTGACCTACGGCTTGTGTATTTGACGTTTCTTCTGTCCGTTTGACCTATGGTTTGCAATACACACTCTTGACATTGCCTTAAGACTACCTAATGGACTACGGATGGTTTCGATAGGCGTAGAAGCCATTTTCGAAGTCCGTTTTCGTTTTTCCATAGAAAAACGCAACCGGATTTGACCTACGGCTTGTGTATTTGGCGTTTCTTCTATCCGTTTGACCTACGGTTTGCCATACGCTCTCTTGATATTTCTTTAAGACTACCTAATGGACTACGGATGGTTTTGGTAGGCATAGAATCAGTTTCCAAAGACCGTCTACGTTTTTCCGTAGAAAAATGCAACCGGATTTGACCTACGGCTTGTGTATTTGACGTTTCTTCTATCGGTTTGACCTACGGCTTGCCATACACGCTCTTGACATTGCCTTAAGACTACCTAATGGACTACGGATGGTTTCGATAGGCATAGAAGCCATTTCTGAAGTTCGTTTTCGTTTTTTCATAGAAAAACGCAACCGGATTTGACCTGCGGCTTGTGTATTTGGCGTTTCTTCTATGCGTTTGACCTACAATTTGCCATACGCACTCTTGATATTTCTTTAAGACTACCTAATGGACTACGGATAGTTTTGGTAGGCATAGAATCAGTTTTCGAAGACCGTCTGCGTTTTTCCGTAGAAAAACGTAATCGTATTTGACCTACGGCTTGTGTATTTGACGTTTAATCTGTCCATTTGACCTACGGCTTGCCATACACGCTCTTGACATTGCCTTAAGACTACTTAATGGACTACGGATGGTTTCGGTAGGAGTAGAAGCCATTTCTGAAGTCTGTTTACGTTTTTCCATAGAAGATCGCAACCGGATTTGACCTACGGCTTGTGTATTTGGCGTTTTTTCTATCCGTTTGATCTACGGCTTGTCATACGCGCTCTTGACATTACTTTAAGACTACCTAATGGACTATGGATGGTTTCAGTAGGCATAGAAGTCATTTCCGAAATCCGTTTGCATTTTTCCGTAGAAAAACGCAACCGGATTTGACCTACGGCTTGTGTATTTGGCGTTAATTCAAACCCATTGACCTACGGCTTGTGTATTTGGCGTTTTTTCTATCCGTTTGATCTACGGCTTGCCATACGCGCTCTTGACATTGCTTTAAGACTACTTAATGAACTAGGGATGGTTTCGGTAGGCATAGAAGCCATTTCTGAAGTCCGTTTGCGTTTTTTCGTAGAAAAACGTAACCGGATTTGACCTACAGCTTGTGTATTTGGCGTTTCTTCTATCGGTTTGACCTATGGCTTGCCATACGCGCTCTTGACATTGCCTAAAGACTATCTTATCGTGTACGGATGGTTTCAGTAGGCATAGAAGCCGTTTTCGAAATCTGTTTGCGTTTTTTCATAGAAAAACGCAACCGGATTTGACCTACGGCTTGTGTATTTGATGTTTCTTCTGTCCATTTAACCTACAGCTTGCCATACACGGTCTTGACATTGTCTTAAGACAACTTAATTGACTACGGATAGTTTCGATACGCGTAGAATCGGTTTTCGAAGTCCGTCTGCGTTTTTCCGTAGAAAAACGCAATCGGATTTGACCTACGGCTTGTGTATTTGGCGTTTCTTCTGTCCGTTTAACCTACGGCTTTCCACACACGGTCTTGACATTGCCTTAAGACTACTTAATGGACTATGGATGGTTTCGGTAGGCGATGAATCAGTTTCCGAAGTCCGTCTACGTTTTTCTGTAAAAAAACGCAATCGGATTTGACCTACGGCTTGTGTATTTGGCGTTTCTTCTATCCGTTTGACCTACGGCTTGCCATACGTGCTCTTGAAATTTCCTAAAGACTACCTAATGGACTACGAATGGTTTCGGTAGGCATAGAATCATTTTTCGAAGACCGTCTGCGTTTTTTCGTAGAAAAACGCAACGGGAGTTGACCTACGGCTTGTGTATTTGACATTTCTTCTATTTGTTTGATCTACGGCTTGCCATATACGCTCTTGACATTGCCTTAAGACTACCTAATGGATTACGGATGGTTTCGGTAGGCATAGAAGCCATTTCCGAAGTCCGTTTGCGTTTTTCCATAGAAAAACGCAACCGGATTTGACCTACGGCGTAGAAGCCGTTTATGAAGTCTGTTTGCGTTTTTCCGTAGAAAAACACAACCGGACTTAAAAAACGGCTTGTATTTTGGACGTTTCTTCTATCCATTTGACCTACGGTTTGTTATATGCCCCCGCCCAACCTTTTTTGAGGAGGAAACTTATCTCTAAGAGCAACGACGACGCTGTTGTTGCTCCCTATTTCATGTGTAAAGGTGAGAGTTGAGCTTCGAATGTATTTTGAGCTGGTCAAATAAAGTCATAGGTGCATCAGACGATCTAGGTCATTTTGGCTCGACATGCACAACGCCCGGTCAGACTACCACACGTGGAGGAGATTGATGAGATCCGCCAACGACAGATGCTGGATCTCCTATGATCTACCTATCCCAGCTAGCTGTTTTAGCCGTTTAGTCCACACCCAGCAGCTTAGGATTCCATAATATTTTATTTTGTCATTTTGTCATCGTTTTACTCTGACTTTGTATCAGATCCACCACATTGTAACTTTCTTGTCTCATAGGTCACTTTGGCCTTTCGAAGACGTTAATATAACATTTCATTTCATTTCTCTCTTTAATTTTTCTTTCTTTAATTTTAATTTCCTACGCATACATTAATTCTCTCTCTCTCTCTCTCTCTCTCTCTCTCTCTCTCTCTTTCTTTGATTACCTACACACACACACACACATTTCTCTCTCTCTCTCTCTCTCTCTCTCTTTCCTACACACACACACACACACTTCTCTCTCTCTCTCTCTCTCTCTCTCTTTCCTACACACACACACTCTCTCTCTCTCTCTCTCTCTCTCTCTCTCTCTCTCTCTCTCTCTCTCTCTCTTTCCTACACACACACACCGCTCTCTCTCTCTCTCTCTCTCTCTCTCTCTCTCTCTCTCTCTCTCTCTCTCTCTCTCTCTCTCTCCTACACACACACACATGATGTAGAGAGAGAGAGAGAGAGGGGTTGGGGGGAGAGTGACATAATACCTGCACAGTAGGTTTCGGCCAAGATTTGAGCAGGCGAAAATGGCCCCTGCACGCGCGCGGGTTTCTATTTTTTCCCCAAATTTTTTTACGTCGCAAACAGCGTCGATATACCCGTGGGAATTTGCGTCGATATACGCGTGGCAAAGACATGTGTATATCGACGCGCATTGCTACGCGTATATCGACGCCTATATCGACATGCTCTAATTACATCGATATACGCGTGGAAAGGCATGGCCATCGATATATGATGCATCGATATATGTTGTAGTGTGTGTGTGCGCGCGTGTGTGGGTGCCCCGGTGGGTTGGGACAGAGCAGCAAATGCTTAGGGCGTGACGAGGAGAGAGAGAAGAGAGAGTGCGACACGGCATGTTGCAATAGAAGGTAGGTAGAGAGTGAGGGAGAGAGTCGATTCGATAGGCGAGGGAGGAGTTGGTAGCCCACATGCACAATAGAGGGAGAGTGGGAGAGCATGGGGGTGGGTCCTGGAACAGATACACAAAATAGCTCGTCAAGATCACAAAGTATCAAATTTTTATGAAATTAAGAAAAAATTAACGCAAAAATTAGCAAAAAATTATCAAAAATTTTAAAAAAATATCCAAAAAATTATTAAAAATTCAGCATTTATATAGAGGAATGATGGAGCCAAAGCTAAATTCAATTAGCACATCAATTCAATTTCCAATTACTTTTGCCAATAAAAACCATAACTAAGCAATTAAAACCGACAAAGTTAGGTGAAAAATTGACGCAATGCAAGTATGTAAATCCCTGTTTTGAGCTCAAAACGTAACAATTAACCATAACACACATCAAATTTGCAATCAAACATCGGATTAATCATGAACATCAATCACTTTTTAGGTACACACACACACACACACACACAAATAAAAAAAATTGGTGATTTTTACCAAGGTGCATGCACATAAGTGTTGATCATGTGAAAATTGGAGATTGATCACAGAAATCTCTAATTGGGCATGACCTTAATAGAAATCAATCATCACATTAGCCAAATCATTATGCACACATTGATTTTTAGGTGCACACACAAGGGCAAAATAGTGCACATACACACCTAAAATTAGGCGTATACACACTCAATTAGAGTGCACACACACTTAATTTTAGTGCACACAATCAAATTTGAACCATTCAAGCATGCAATTAGCAAATTGACCATGCAAATTAGCACTTGAAACCATCAATTTTGCACATTCGATTCTAGGAAAATTTTGGCATTACGACGGCATGAAAATGCACAAAATCAAAAGCTCAAAATCACAATCTTGACAATGCCTAAGCATAACACATAAATCTTGAATCCAATGGCACCATCAAATTGCCGAGTATACAATGTGTAGGCCAATTTCATCGATGTTCCAAGTCCGAAGCTTGCATTCCAAAATCACAAATCATTAAGTGATTAGCACAAACCAGCATTATTAGAATGCAATCCAAGCCTTGAATTATGAAAATATCAAAGCATAAGCACAAATTGTTAATTAGTAGAGAATTAGTGTGTAAATTAACAACAAATAGTAGAATTAGCAAAGGGTTATTGTGAATTAGACTGTGTAGGCACACAATTAGCAAGATTTGGTATCAAATTAGGGGAAATGAAACACAATTCCATATGCACACATCCAAAATCCACAAAGCAATAAACACACAAGTGAAATTAGTAAGGAAACCTATGTCATTATGGGGTCATTATGCCATAATTACACTAGCGTAGGCCATCACTTCCTGACAACGACACCAAATGTTGGGGGTACCATCGTAGCATAGCTCTAATGACCAACAATAATTGTCAATCAAAAGGGATGAGCGAACCAGCTAGGGCATGGAAACACTCATTAAATAGGGAGATAATCATGGCAACACGAATGACGACTCTATGAGGTAAGCTTCTCGGCCTATGGAGGAGCTAAGCCACAACGATTGGCATTCTCCACACACAAAGAATAGAGGGCAATCACACAAGATTAGAGCGGGATTAATCAATAATTAGTTATGATCCAGCTAATGAAAGCATCATTAACAATCATAGGAAGTATGAGAGAGACATATTAAAAGAGAATTAAGCATTGATTAGGGTTAATCAAGTCACATGAACACGGAGAAGCTCAAGGACTCCATAGCCACACACCTCATAAGCTCTCACTAAACAGTGGTCTCAATAAATGAGGCTGAGAACCCTAATGTCATTTACACACTGCCTTATATACCTAGGGTAAAAATATGCAATGTCCAAGCATCCAAGGCCTTTAGGGCTCCACAACTTCCTATATCTAAAACCTAGACACACTAACTGACCTATTATTTATAACTTGGAACTCCCCGGGGGATTCACTCTATATACAAAATGGGATGCCACCTGCGAGCGGACAACTTTGATAAAACCCCTATATACGACTCATATTAGGGATTATGACCCCCCTTTCTACGCTTATACGACAATCAATGCAAAAAACTACCATACCCCTATCTTACATATAAATTTTAGGTCTCACATGATCTAACTGAGTAAAACTAGTCAAAGAGCGTGTAGCATAGTGGCTGGCAATGTACTAAGGAACCACTTTTGTTGATAACTAGATGTACCCTCAATATGTCTTAGTTTGACTTTCAAAATATGTGCCCGTTCAGCCTGCATTCTACCTATTCGTCCAATCTGACCCATCTAAATTTACTCAAAAGACATGGTTATAAAGTTGTGTTAGATTCTCCATGTAAATTTTCATCTATACAAAATACTTATAGATTTCATCCTTCAACAAATGAACTATAATCACAAAACAAGAAATTTATACAAAGCAATGTTAGTTTTTGTATGTATCTTTGTAGCTATTGACTCACAAGTTCGAGGGAAAAATCTTTTGGGAAGCCATGATTTTGAAACACAAAAACTTCCTCTCATTTTTCCCTTTTATCACTCCCCCCCCCCCCATAAATATGATACCCCTTCCCTTATTTTTAAGCTCGGGAGATAAATTATTGGGGGCCTGCCACTAACTTATATGCTTATGTAACTTGTAAAAACCCCCCACTCCCTTGCACTTACGTGGTGCGGTAAGTTTTTCATGGTGAATCCCCCGGTTGGAACTCCCATTGAGCCCGTAACACACTGTTACAATTATTACAATGACTTGAAATAAATAAGGAAACTACAATACATGACCGTTTTGGGAAAGTGTGAAGAATGGGTAACTCCAATCTTCACGGCTTCTCTGTATTTATCTTTGATGTGCTTTGTAGGGCTTGGGCCTTTAGCAACTTCTCTTAATTGATGTCGGCTCAGTTAACACCAAGATGAAAAACACATGTATAATGGGGTGTGGAGGCTTATGTGCAATGGCTAGGTACAGTTAGTAGCTACTTTGACTGACTTAGTAAACGCTAGGATGAGGTGTACCAAAGGGCGAGTAGTACCCCAAGTATGAGTAGTACCCTAAGTGCGAGTGTTCCCCTCAGGAAAAGGCAATCCGACTCAGTGACTAAGTGAATCTATGTACCAAGGCCCTATTGAGATAGACCCCAATATATATACCTCCAAATACCTAGACTCATAGCTTGCCGAATCTCCATCTGCCCTCTCTAGAGGTTCGTAATAAGGTAGGTTGGTCCATATAGCTAGTGTACCATGTTCCACACAAATGCTATTCACGCTTGGTCTAGAGTGCTAAAGGTTACTTTGCCTTTTGGTTCCACTTGTGTACGATGGGAGCACCTTTCCAAGTAGGTCAAAATCCACATGAAATCACTCTCTAGTCACTTTTCTTTAATTTGACCCAAGTAAAATCGAACCTAAAAGTGCACCTTCACTAATAGAGGCATGAACCCTATAGCTAGCTATAAACTGCTTGCCACCAATCCACTCAGAGTCTCAATTATTTACATGATTAAGAAGATTTATTCAGGAAATGATTGAACGAGTGTAGAAGTTTGAATCATTGAGCTGAATCTTGAAACTAAGAGAACTATTCTTGGAGATACTTGAAAATATTTTATCATTTTTTGAAAACATAAATTATAGTGGATGAGCACCAATATGTAGTTGAGACGAAGAGGAGCCAAAAATTTGATGGAGTGTCTGGCTCAACCTAAGATGACCAACAAGTGAGGAGAATGATGGGCAAGTGGCAAGGCCAAGGAAGGTGCTAAGAGAAAATGGGCGATCTAGGCCATATGGGAAAAATGAGGTGAGAGAAAAAGCTAAAGGGCGAGAAGGGTGGGGAATAGACAATAGGCAAGGAGGCACTTGGATGGCTGGTGGGTGAGGGATAAAAACTACAAAGGTGAAGTACAAGGGGGAGACAACTACCTTATGCAACTATTTTTCTTTAAATGTCATAAGCAAGTAGTGGAGATTTAAAGGGCACCTAGTTTTTCTACATTGATTTTCTAAGGGAGATTCGATGAAACTTGGAAGCCAAAGGCTCCACATCCACAGAGGATTTTTGGCTTTCTAAAAGAAACCCTTAGTGTTGTGTTGGGTTAGGGAGACTTCCATCGTTTTTAGTGTATGATGGAGACTTATCTTTCATTTCACACCCTGACATGTCTTTACTTTTCTTGCATTCTATTGTTTTAGAATGCTAAAGTGAAGCTTCACCTTGTATAATTTTAGTAAATTTTACACACACACACACACATATATGTTTTTGTTTTTCATTCTATTGTTTTAGAATGCTAAAGTGAAGCTTCACCTTGCATAATTCTAATAAATTCTAGGAAAAATTACCAAAATATCCCTCTAATTTGTGGAAATTCCCAAAATACCCTTCAAATTTAAAAAATTTCCAATATACCCCTCATATTTTGTCATAAATTCCCAAAATGCCTGCTAGCAGCGGCTAACACAGGCTACACCAATTATGCACCAAGCAGTAGATGTGCTATAGTACATAATATTTCATTTTCATTGTATAGGTCCTTGGGCTCATTTAGGAGTTCCAAAGTTGTATGAGTCTAAGCTAGAGAGCTCAACTTTATCCCATAGTTGAAGGGTTTGAGGCCCAAAGCTATAAAAGATCCCTATGCTTAATGAGAAGTCATTCTGGGGTGAGTTCTCCTCTTTGTAGAGTGGATGGTCATGAGGCTCATGGGCTTTCCATGCCCATGTAGCTCTTGATTTCTAATAATCAATTAAACTTTCTTTTTTATTAGTCTTCTTTGTTTAATTATGTGGAGTGAGATTGTATTACTGTGATGGTAGATCTCCTAATCCCTTTTTTGAGTTAATCTATTCTACCCACACCATTAGCCCTGGTTTGAGGGCTATGCCTTTCTTCTCTTCATCTCTCTCTACAAGGTGCGGTTAGTGTGTGTGCATACGTAGTCGCATTGAGGGGTTGTGCCGGAATGGACACACTAATGCGGAGTAGGTATGTTAATTGTATGATTGTGTAGTTGTGATTAAGAGTTGAGAAAAGAGTGATTGATGTGAGAGGTTAATTTCAACCACGTGATTGTGTTCAAGTGATTAGTAAATAGGAATGTGTTGTTGATTAGAGGAAGCCCTTTCCATGGCTTCTCTCTATGATGAGTAGAAGGATCCCTTGAATCCTCTATGTCTATACATCTTAGGCTCGTGCTTCCATGCCGTAGCCGGGTTACCGATCCACGATTTGACAGTTTTGTGGGTTGCGATTAGGTCGTGCTACAACGCCATCCCACATTTGGTGCCGTTGCCGGGGATCGATAACCTAAGATAGTGAGTTTAGGATGTGTAGAATAGAGTAATTTCATTACTAATTTCTCGGTTTTTGAGTTTGAGTAACTTAATTTTGGTGTGATTTGATGATGATTGTGCAAGAAATTGATGCTAATGTTGAGTTATGAATACCCCAAACTCTCAATTTCATTAATTTCATGCTAACCCTTGCTAATTTTGCTTCTTTCCATGCTAATTTTACTAATTTCATGCTAATTTCTACTAATTTTGACTAACCTTTCTAACCTAAACACTAACATTTGAAGTGTAAAGTATGTGAAATCCCCTTGTAAGAGGTAGAATCATCACCCTAGTCAAGTTAATTGTACCAATTTATGCCTAATTTGATGATTTGAGTGTTTGATTTTGACCTACAAATGACCAATTTTGGAACCGATTTGATGGTGCACACACTTGTGTGTGCAATGATGCGACTTCGCGTGGAGCAAAGGAATAGATTGGAGTGTAATTACGATGTAAGTGCACTCACTTGTTATGTCAATTCTTGATTGATTAATGAGGTTCAATGTTGCTAATTATTTTCTCAAATTAGGTGTGTAACACAAATTGACCTACACTTTGTACCTAATTTGATACACTTGGGATGAAATTGATAGTCAAATTGTGATTAATGACCTTGTGTGTATCGAAATAATTCTTAATTCTCATAAAAAATTCATGTGTGTGCATAGAAATCATTGTGTGTGTGCACACACCAAAGAGGGAAAAAACTGTCAAAAATTTCAAGTGTGTGTGCACCTAATCTTGAATGTGTGCATACATAAAAACTGATGGAATTGATGATGCATGAGTATGCAATCATGTAAATGATGTGTATGTTAGGCTAATTCAATCATTGGATAATCCTAATTGTCAAAAAATTGGGCAAAATTTGAGTGTGTGCCCATCCATGACCACTTGATTTTTAATGATTGATGTTCAATTGGAACACCTAAATGGTTTTTGATTGTGAAATGATCATAAAAGTGTGTACAATGATTATGTATAGGCCTAAATTCAATTCCAATTGAGCCAAATACGATCATTTGTGCTTAATTTTTGAGTGTGTGCATTGCTTGATTGGGTAAAATAGTGTAATTTTTTAGAAATTGAGTATGCATGCATTTACATTAGGAAAAATCTGAACCGTTTAGGGGCCCTTTGGGATTAAGGTTAATTACAGGCCAGCCAATAGGAAGAGGGTGGTGGCCACACTCTATATCCTCAAAAACGTAGGGAGACAAGGTAGCCTTACACCTCTTAATGGCCTCTTACCTAGTGAGAAGGTAAGGGAGGTGGCTAGGGGAAAGGGAGGGGGGGAACCACTTTGACCTCTTTTCCCCCACTTTTTGGTCCGGATTTAAAAATACACTAAAAAATTTAAATTTTCAGAAAATTTCCAATTTCAAGTTTTCCCTCCTTAAAAGGTCTCCAAACCTATTTCATGGTCAAAAAAGTATTTATGACCTCCAAAAGTAAAAAACGTGCACTAAAAATTTTAAAAAATTGATTTTTTTTCAAAAAATTCAAAACATCATTTTCACCCTCCAAAGTCTTTCCAAACCTATTCTATAGCTAAAAAGTGATTTTCTCTCTCTACAAACCCTTTTCCAAGCTCTTCATTGCTGCAACAACCACATGCACCCCCTATAGTCCAGCATTATCTCTCTGCTAACTTTCTCCCACCTCCATTGTAGCACAAAGCAAGCTCCTCCCCCATCTCTTCCCCTTGCCCACCACATAGTTTCACAACAAGCTAGCTCCTCTCCCTTCTCTCACCTCCATTACAGCATGAAACAAGATTCTACTCCTTCTAATTTCATTCACTCACACTACATGGAAACCTCTACTCCCAAAGGTGGCAAAAGTATGAGCTCACATGACTTGCATACCACAACAACAGGAGGTGTGAATAGTGTGTGGGAATTGCAAAGGTTTATCTCCAACATAAAGATAGAATGGTAAGAAAACTACCCTTGTAGCTTACATTCAGAGCTAAACATCATCTCCATCTTCAAGTTTATCATGCTGGAGAGAAAAAAACTCTTTATGGCTTTCAATGTTTAGGCTTCATACCTCTTAACACTGGGTGGTGCTATTTTGTTGATGGCTTTGGTGCGCCATCTATAGTTGTGTAGCATGTGATTGAGTCCCACAATGCAAGTAAGTTGTGCTATCTATGGAGACTCATGAAAGATTTTCCTTATAATTTATTCTTTGTATAGTTATCATTAGACTATTAGAATGATATCATTTTGTACTTTATAACTTTGTGCTCACATAATCTATTGTTTACTTACAGAGTCAACTTTCTTTCAGAGGACATGAGCAAGCAACCATGTGCAGAGATGGAAATCACCCTATTTTTGTTCCGTGAGAAACCTTTCACTACCATGTTAAAAGATTTTGATAAGAATAATAGAATTTTTGTAGAACCTTGAACCAATAGGTACTCTCTAGGAGCTCTTAGAAAAGCCATCCATATAATATGACTATCTTCCCTAGTGTCATAGACACACAAACACTCAAGTGTATATAAATCTCTAGATGAGGAAGACAAATACTTGTGGGAGACGCCTAACAACAACAACATTGTCTCCGTTTGTAATTATTTTCATGAAGCTGGATTCCTCTATAAATGCAATATAAATATGTTTTTTTGTTAAATGGTGTCACATTGAGTGAGACTATTTAGTTTAGATTATTGGAGTTTCATACAGACTTGAGAAATATTGTTAACCTTTATGGATATTTTGATTTTCCTGTAAGATGTTTCAAGTGTCAAGTCTTAGTCACTCCACCATGAAGAAATTCAAGCAATATTTTGATTTCAATTTAATCATCAATGGTTATTCTTATTAAAGTGGATCATAACCTTTAAGTTTTAGTCACTCCACCATGAAGAAATTCAAGCAATATTTTGATTTCAATTTAATCATCAATGGTTATTCTTATTAAAGTGGATCATGAAGAAATTCAAGCAATATTTTGATTTCAATTTAATCATCAATGGTTATTCTTATTAAAGTGGATCATAACCTTTGTTGATATGTCCTCATTTAGGGATGTTTAATATATATCATTAGCAACGTCTCACAAGTTGAGAAAGCTAAATTCTTGCTTTCCAACATGTTATTGTTTCCATACTATATGCCTATGCCAAGATTGACTTAGAGAAATGACAACTTGAGATGGAGGTGTCGATGTATAGGAGTGACTTATTATTGATTCGTGTTTCATTATACATATATTGTAAAGCCTTTGAGTTTCCACCTTTTTGAGTAGTGTTGACAAGTTTTTGGTATCAAATCTTCTTAAATATCCGTGTTCATGAGCTATTGGTAGTTATCTCTTTGGTATTGCTAAAGATGATACCGATAGCTATTACCTTGTGAACTTAACATTTTGTTAAATTGCGGATTTGATTTTTACTATGTAGCTCATTTGGATAGAGAAAGTGTAAACATAAATTATAGATAAATGAATTTTTAACATAGAAGATATGTACCACTCGAGCCTATGTAAACCGCTAATCAAGAAACCTTTGGTTGGATACTATAACAATAGGGGTCACATGTGGTTTCAAATACCAAAGAAATGGCTTAACCAAAACATTCCCAAGAACATGAGGTGGACACAAGGAATGTTTAGTGCACAGGATTTGTGAGGCCTTTGACTTGGGGAGTTCACTAAAGTATATGTAACATAGCACATGTGTTCAATAGAAAGGATTTTATATTCTTGTAAAGTTATAGAAACATGTGTAGATAAGGCCTATAAGGGGTACTTTTAATCCATTCTGGTGAATGCACATGATATAGGAAAATTTTACATAGTGAATGTTCCGGACCTTTGAACACAGAGAAAAGGGGGGGGGGGGGGGGGGAGGGGGGGGGAGGGTTCTCTGATTACATCAAAGTCTAGACCTCTATCTCATGGACATGCATCAAAAAAAGCCCCTATTTGTCATTATAAGGCCCCAGGGACCCTAAAAAAGAGGGGCCACACGGACCCGCAGAATGGCCATCCACGGACCCACAGAATGGCCATTCAGTTCGGCGCGCCCTTGTGGTCCCTCTTTTTTAGGGTCCCTGGGGCCTTATAATAACAAACACACACCAAGAACATGGGTAGTGGACACAAGGAAGCAAAAAATGGTTGATGAGCATGATACAAGGTTTAGGTATTTGCCATGGGGGGGGGGGGGAGTTTGCTATGAATACATCAAACTGCACACTTCTATCTCATAGCCATGGATAAAAAAAGATTGTATTTGCCATTTTAAGGGTCCACGGACCCTCAACAAGAGGGGGCCACAAGAGCATGAGAATGGCCATCTAGGCCATAGCAAAATGGGGGGGGGGGGGGGGGGGGGGGGAATCTCTTGCTCTCTATACATCCAACATAACATCTTTATATCATCCTCATACACAATATTTTTGAAATTTTTTTCCATGTAAAACCCCCCAGGGCCCTCAACAAGGCTGGCCACAAGGGCGCGCAAAATGCCCATTCGGGACTTTTGGATGGGCTTTTTGCGCGCCCTTGTGGCCGGTCTTGTTGAGGGCCCTAGGGGTCTTTAAAGTGAAAAAAAGTACAAAATTATTGTGTATGAGCATTCAACAGCTTCTAGCTTCTAATTAGCTCCGAATCTATTTGGGCTTGTCTCATATGAATTTGTTCATCTCATCGCGCTCTTCGACCATCGTGTGATGCAAAAAAATCATATCTTGCTCGGATTCTCCAAAAATTAACGTGCAAGTTGGCAATTTCTAAAAAAATGATGTAAAACAGACATTTCTTACTTTTTCCTTAATCTACAGGCTCCAACGAGCATTAAAACCATGGAATCTGAAAATACTCAAAGAACCAATTTTTTAAATTGTGTTAAGGGCTATATTTCCTACATACAAAACTTTCCCAAAATCTCGCCCTAATACCTTCAAAAGTGGCTTCCGAGGAGTGCCTTCACTGAAGGAAAACAATCAGAATGAACTTCTAAACTGTGTACAAACTTTAAAATAACCAAAATTTTCTTGAAAAAAAAGTTATTGCTAAAATTTTGAAAATAGGCTCCCCATGGACTTTCCACTACGATAGAAATCAAAGGGTTCAAGGAGAGGTATGGTGTCACAAGTGCGTGGTAGGAATCTCACGGAGGTTTTTTTTATCAAGATCTCTTGTACGTTATCATGTCTTCTCATGTACAATCTTACCAAACGAAAACAAATTTACACTTTAAATGACTACAAATCTTATTTAACTTATCAAACAATCTAAAGTATGGTAGACCTAGAGTGCTCTTACACATCAACAAACAAAAAAGTCCAAATTTCTTATCATTAACTTTGATAAACATACATTCATGAACAACTTCCAATGGGTAGTATGGTCATAGTTCTTACATCCATTCCATGACATGGTATGCTCATGGGGTGACCTATCACATAAAAATATCTTTGGTGGGGGTACCCTCATGTTAGGAAAGGGTGTGTTGCTGATGAAAAGCCGTTGGATTGTCCTACTAAGGATCTCTCCATGTTAGCATAATGATTTTTGGTGTAGTGGGAGCCACACTGCTTGAGGAGAGCTTTGTGCCATCGTAAAAGCTTCGTGTTATGCCAGTTCCTTGAGCCATTCTTGCAAACAATGCCACTCAACTAGCATAGTAAGAGGTCACCTTGTATCATGACGCGTTAGAGACATGTTCTTCAAACAAAGACATGTATGAATTCAACATTTGCAAGCTGTATAATAAAGACACTTGTTATGTTGTACAAATTTGCAAGTATTTCCATCCAATCATGTGATATTACCCACCTCTAATAAGCATGGATTTGAAGCACCTACGTGCAAGATGTAAGAAAGAAGGATTTTTTAGAGAAAAAGTGGGACACTTGACCTCTCTAACCTACAACCTTTCACTATTTGTGTACAAAAGCAACCTTTTTGCTAAGCACTACAAAACAAGTAGAGTCAACACCTTAGACTTTAAAGTCTGTGATAAGAAGAACACAACCAAAAGTAAGAAGTATATTGTTACCTTGCACCAGGGGGTGTTTCTTTTAAATATGTGATGGTATTACCAAGCTTCGTAATGTACACATCCTATTCTTGCAATTGTTGTTGGAGAGTTTCAACCTCCCTCTTCGAAGAGGCAATACTGTCTTGTAATGCCACTCTTTTGAGCTGAAGAGCTTGACATTTGTGCATCCAACAAATGCAAAGATGTACCTGCACCCATACGCAACCAATTGCAATAGTTTAACAAGCCTACTTCTCCCCTTCCAAGATATTGAAGAACCATTAACATTCGTCTCACCGATGGTACGTCGTTCTTAGGATGACCTCTACTCACCCTCACGTGTGCGGACTTCGGTGCAAACGCCGTCAACAAGCAAATATGTACACTTTTGTTGTGCGGAGTATATGGTGGTGGAGGCATACGATTTGTGATGTCTGTGAGCACCATGGCAGTTGTTGCGTGAGGAAGCAAAGGATGAAAAGAAAGAGGGGGGAGGGAGAGGGAGGAACATGGGAAGAGAGAAGGGGGCAGGGGGGGAGAGGGAGAGAGAGGGGAGGAGGAGGACAAAAGGGAGCAGGGAGGGAGGAGGAGGGAGGAGGAGAGAAGAGGGAGAGAGGAGGGAGGGAGAGGAGAGGGAGAGAGGAGGACGAGAGAACAAAGGTTTTTTTTGGGGGGAGATTTTTTTTTGAAAAAGTGGACTTTCAGTTTTTTGTAGGTTTAAAAAAAAGTCAAAAAATGATTTTTTCATATGTATATATGTTGGGGGGAAGTTTTAAGTAAAAAATAAGTAAAATAACTTTTTTGAAAAAAAGTCAAATTTTGGCTCTTAGTGACCCACGTTTTTGCTGATGTGGCCACACTCCTTTACTCCCTTCACTTTCAAAAAGCTAGAGAGAGAAAGTGACCTCTTAGGTCCACATCCTACATGTGTCTAAAAAAAAGGCTAGAAAAGCCTACTCAAAACTAGCTTCTTGAATGCCCTTGTCCCCTTAACCCTATACAACATTAGCCTTAATCCCTAAAAATTAGGATTCCTTACAAGGCCCATGCAAGGTCCATATTTCTCATAATGCATGTATTCTTGATTGAGTTTTCAATTTGTGCATTGCAATGTGGAATTGATGTAATTTTTTCATAAAATCTTGGCCTAAATTTGGGTGTGTGTGCCTACTCAATGGCATGTGCAATCCGGTGCTTGAATGAATAATTGATATTTTTAAACCAATTATGATGATTTGGCCAAATATTTGATGTGTGTATCACAAGATTGGATCAAAGATTGACATACATCGCTCAATTGATGGTTAATTGTGCATAGTTTTAGTATATCGCCATGCTAATAATCAAACAATGTGATGAACATGAAAATTTTGCATTCAACTGTGTGTCTAATTGCACCCAAAATTCACTCATGTGTAGATATAGAAACTAATATGACAAATCTAAACGGTTTGGATGATTAGAGAACTCGGATATGAGCAATTCAAAAATGCAATGATCGAAAAATTGGATACCGTTTGCATTCTAGGAGAAGTATCACGCTACATTGTGGGTGCAATGCTTGATCCATAAGCAACAAATCCATTTTTTGAGGTGTATGATGATTCGATTAAGGAATGTATGTCCTAATTTAATTGTTTGCATACTATGTATTGGATTGTTGATATGCACACCCTTGATACCTCACAATTGACTCAATCGACTACCATTTTCTCATGTCCCTCAACACACACACACACACACACACACACTCTCTCGTGATCCACCGCGGGAATGTACTCCAAGAGGGAGTTATATATATATATTTTTAAAAAGGGGCCAAGCCAGCTCTTCTTCTTTTCTATCGCTACCCACCACCTGGTATGGCACTCATTACACACACACGAGTCGCTTCTGGCTGTCGAAGATGGTGCATCCCACACACATGCGCGCATTAAAAGCCCTGCACCATTTTTGTTGCTGCCGAGAATGGCAAGCACCCATGCTCTTGATTTTTCACCTTCAAAGCTAGAAATCATACAACACACACACTCACACACACACACGGTGACACAAGCTGATTGTTAACCTCACCCGGACCCTGCCAGCCTTGGCTCGCGGTGCTGCTGACCCGGAGTTGCGACCCCACCCATTTTACTCGGCCTGACGTGCGCACACACACACACACACACACATACACCCCCGCTGATTTCGCTGGCCTGCATCCCTTCCTCGCCCGGTTTTTGTCCTGGCTTGACTTCATACATGCACACACATCCCCGCTGACC
This sequence comes from Adiantum capillus-veneris, assembly GCF_014529385.1. Classification (NCBI taxonomy): domain Eukaryota; kingdom Viridiplantae; phylum Streptophyta; class Polypodiopsida; order Polypodiales; family Pteridaceae; genus Adiantum; species Adiantum capillus-veneris. The sequence continues at coordinate 107,252,997 of NC_140958.1, forward strand.
CCGCTGATTCCACTTGGCTCACACACACACACGCGCGAACACCTGAACGCAGCACAAGCTAGCCCCATTCCACGACCCGGCCTCCCCTTTATTGACTAATCTTGCTTGCAATGAAATTCCTTGTCTTATTCATCTGCAGTAACGGAGTTTCTCACACACCCCTTGCATACCCATATGATCCCTTCCTTTCTGCAACCCTGCAGCTTGTGATAGATTTTGCCGCTCCATATGATAGGCAAGCTTGTGATCCCCCTCGGTGATCAATGTGAGCATGGGAGCCTTCATGAACCTTCCAGTTCTCCTCGCCCACGCATGCAGACCCCACAGCCCTTGCTACTCGCTCCTTATCGTCTGCACATACTGCATCGAAATAAATAAATAAATAAATATATAAAGAATTTTGCGCTTGATCCCACCCCTTTTCTCAAAAACAAATGGCAAGAGTTAGATGATTGGCTAGAAAATTATATGAGTAAGTAATTGTATGCTTAAGTGCTAATTTGAACGCAAGATACTTTCATTCACTAATGATTGAGCTCCTGTGCAGAAATATTGACCAATGACACAAATGGGTGTTAATCGCCACAAGAGAGTGCATTAAAACTTGTGCTTGGTATGTGAGTATGCATTTCAATGCATGTGCAAAAGGATTTCATAGTTCTAACATCTGAACTTGTGATGATTGGCCAAAGAGGGTTGATGTGGTAGCATATTATGAAATTCCTCTATTGAAGAGTAATTTATCGTGAGTTGAGCCGGACATATCTTGTGAATTATCTCTCTCACTTTCATATACTTGGGGGCTAATCAACTCATAGGCAATTTGGAAAGATCTGAAAGTTCATTTTAAGCTCTTTCTCCCTTTCACAATGAATGCCAGAATTGCTAGTTTAAGAGCACAGATGTGGGCATTGATTGTGTGTGTTGTGGTTAGTGCTTGTCGTGCTCACAAATTTCATTGCAGAACATGAAAAACTCCTTTGGCATGCATAGGGGTTTTACATGAGAGTTACATTGGATGATGAGTAATGCTTTCTTGGTCGGGACTTTGTGCTTAAACTTAACATTGCTTGTACATTTTAATGCTCGACTTGAATGAGAAATCATTGGAAAGCATTAAAATTGAGCTTGTTTTGATGGACAAGAGTGAGCAATAAAATTTTGGGCTTATGATTGATTGAGAATTCCTTTAGTGCTTGTGTTGAATTCCCATATGCTAAAGAGCACCAATGATTTGAGTCTTTTTTGAAGGGTTGTGATAGGAGTGTGCTTCCATTGATCCAAGAAGGGGTCATCATTGCAAAATATTACAAAATTTGGCTACTTAGAGCCATTCCAAATTCTTTGGATTAAAAGGCTAGCTCATAGCTTGGTCAAAATTTAAATTTTTTTCATTTTGAGCTAGTGTTTAGCCAACTTTTTGAGATTTCAAGTACATACTTTGGCTAGTGAGAGCCATTCATTTTCATTTCAATAAGTTGCAGTCATCTCTAGCTCATAGATTGCTCTAGAAATTGAAAATTTCATGTGAGCTAGTTGTTAGCCAACTTTTTGGAAAGCTTTTAATTGTAGAATTCGGCTTTTGAGAGCCACTTCCTTTCATTCAAAAGTTGCATTATTTTCACCTCTTGGTTTGTTTTAATTCCATACGTCAAGTGAGCTAGAAACTAATCTACTTTGAATCATGCAGGAGAGATTGTAAAAATTGCAAAGTTTGCTTACGTAGAAGCTCATTCTCTCTCATTTTGATGTGTATGCATAAATTTTCTATCAAAGAGCATCATGTGCTTAACCAAAGGTAGTTTTTTCCCTTCTAAGCTATGGTTTTTTCATGTTCGAAAACTAGGCGTCCTAAAGTTTCAACACTTTGCTTTGTGAAAATTAACTCATCAAAAAATTAGGTTTTATGTGTGCTAATCATAGGTAATTGGCCTTGACCTTAAGTTAACATAGGTTCATTTCTCATTAGTCCTAGACTCTTAGTGATAGTTTTAATACTCCATTCATTTTTGTCATGACCTAGGGCTATGATTAGGCTTTAGTCTCTTTAGTTCAATTTCCATACTCATCTCATGTTGGAAGCAATAAAGTGCTAAAAAATGAATCAATGAAGCAAAAGAAGTGTCAAGAAAAAGTAGCAAAAATGCTATTAGACACATGAAAATCAAAATCTCTATGTTATGTTGTGTCTTTGTGAGGCCTAGCGCCTTATTAGCACTTGGCAGGCGAGGGGAGTCACCTTGGCTCGCTTGGTCAAGGCCCTTAACCGACGCCCTGGGCTGATAAGGGTTAGCCATCGCCTTGGTAGGCTAGTAGGCTTTTGGAACACCTTCTTGAGGGTTCAAGGAGCTGAGAGTCGCACCTAGACTTGCCTTGTGGTGGTAGCGGTGTGAGTGTGCTTTAATTTTTCAATGAATGACAAAAACAAAACTTCCATGAGCTTCAAAAAGTTTTGACAATGTTCTAATAGATTATGAGATTTTTTATAGCTCGTAGACATGATAGACTTGAATGATTTATTAAGATTGTTCACATAGTCTTTAGGCTAGTAGGTTTATGAACTTGCATTAGCCTAGGGTCATAATTGATTGCTTGTGTTTCATGCATAAAACTGAAATCTCAAGTGGTTTAATCTTCACAATAGTTTAGGTGTTTTTGTTTGCTTTATGTTGTCTAGTTTGACTATGATTGACCCATCTTTTAGAAGCAAAAAATCACTTTGCATGATTGTTCATCTGTGCTTCATTTTTATTCATTCTTTGGTGGCCTTTGATGCTCATTACTTGTTTTTATGTTTTGCAGCTCAACATTTCTTCCATGGACTTGCTTTCTACCATGTCACCGTGTCTTGCTTCACTAGCACACGAGGACGTGCGCCAAACTAGGAAGGGGGGAATGTTAGCAGCGGCTAATACATGCTACACCAATTATGCACCAAGCTGTAGATGTGCTATAGTGCACAATATTTCATTTTCATTGTATAGGGCCTTGGGCTCATTTAGGAGTTCCAAAGTTGTATGAGTCTACGCTAGAGAGCTCAACTTTATCTCACAGTTGAAGGGTTTGAGGCCCAAAGCTATAAAAGAGCCCTATGCTTAATGAGAAGTCATTCCTGGGTGAGTTCTCCTCTTTGTAGAGTGGATGGTCATGAGGCTCATGGGCTTTCCATGCCCATGTAGCTCTTGATTTCTAATAACCAATTACACTTTCTTTCTTATTAGTCTTCTTTGTTTGATTATGTGGAGTGAGATTGTATTAGTGTGATTAGGTCGTGCTACAACGCCACCCCACAACGCTCTTCAAATTTTTCAAAATCCCCAAAATACCCCTGGGTGTGAGAGTAAATTTATCCAAAGATAAATTTTTATGTATCTTTTCATAAGAAGACTGATTGTCTATCAATACAAGATACTAAAACTAGAATTTGAGCTGGTTATGTAGATGTTGGAGATGAATTGCTTCATTATTTTTTGACATAATTGTCTGTTTTTGGGAGGCAATTTTTGACAAATTACATGCTAAGCACTAAAAAACAAATCTCCAGTGTCAAAAAAGAAAAAAGATTAGAGAATTGTGAACAATCCAACTAAAATAGATACAAGGGTATTTTGGGAATTTCCACAAATTAGAGGGGTATTTTAATAATTTTTCCTGAATTCTACACACAGACACACACACATATTAATTAGTTATTTTTATTTCACCTTTCATTTCACAACTTCACATGGCTTTACATTTCTTGCATTTTATAGCTTGATTCCAGTCAGTGTTAACCTTCGAGAAGGTCTCTTTTATCAAGCGGCTGCTAATCGAGTTTCCTCCTCACAAAGAAGAAGACCAGAAATACTAGCAAAAATTTTGAAATTTACAAAATTTTTGGATGACTTTCTCACATATTTCATTGGTTTTTCTTCCGTTTACCATGGTTTGCAGCTAGCTAGTCTCGATTTTCAATCGGCTCAAGACCAAGCTGAGGCAATCCTTTCCCAAACATTGATACCAGTTTAATTCAACCTAACAATTTTATCACTTTCTTATTGTTTTTGAAAGCCGTCGTGACCCTTTCACTTGTTTTTATTAATAATTGTGTAAGTGCTTTATGCGAATACTTTTCAACATGAATAAAATCCCAAGAAGCACTATATAACATTCATTGAACTATGGAATATTGATTGGATTATAGCAAAGCAACCTAATCTGTATACTTGGAGTAGAGTGACTCCATGTTTGCAGACTCGAGTAGGAGCAACGTTCAAGTAGTCACAACAGACCCCGGCAAGGCACGAAGCCTAAGCAACAACACGGTATAAACTTTGTGTTTGTAGACACGAGCAAGAGGTGCAACAAACATGGGCAAAAGGAGGAGCCAAGGCAATAGCAAGGTACATACTTCATACAGTTATGGCATGCTATATCAACAGTGCACTGGAGTTTGATAGAAAATAGGGCATTGCGCACACCTATACCAAAAGCAAGAGAGAATCAACCATGATGCACTAGAGTTGCATCTTAAATAGCAAGAGAGAATTTTCCATGAGATTGCATAGTAGGCTCGGGAAGGTCTTGCTCACTATCCCTGACTATCTTTGGGTAGCAACAAGAATAGCCAGCCATCGAGGGGAAAGGAAGAGAGAGTAGCCTTACAACTACCTTTTCTAGATGCGGCAACAAGGTCGCCAGTGTAGACATTGAGATAGAGGCCATGGAGCCACATATCAATTTGCAATGAAGCACTAATGGATGGGAAATCCAAGTTGAGGGTAACTCAAGGATATAAGTTCAAGAAGAAAAACCCAAGAAAATCCT
>NC_140958.1:107262802-107674844 GCF_014529385.1 Adiantum capillus-veneris
CAGATTAAATCAAATTGTTTTAAGTATTCAATGAATAAATAGGTAAATAAAAAATAACTTCAGTGTATATGACATTAAAATTTCATGAAACTTCTTAATTATGGGTTCAAGATATGAAAAAGGTTTCTAAATACATAATTTACATGAAAAGCTCAAAAATAAAAAAATTACTTTTCTAAAATTAGTAAATTTTACGTAAAATTGCGATTCAACACTTAACTTGGAGAAGTAAAAAATGTATGTAGTCTTTGTATATGGGTTAAAAAATCTTGGTACATCTATCACATACCTATTGAGGGATTTTTCAAAGAAGTTTGGGCCTGCTTAACAATGATTTGATTTACTTTCAAAGAAAATAGAAAATTTGTGTCGATCCGCAAAAATTAGTTGTAGAAGATGGCAGTGGAAAGACACCTTTAGACCTTCATTTAGCTCTATACTATTTTTTGTCAACTCATATTGAGTGTTGGTCATAATTCTTTGAAACTATTTTCTATTTAGATAACTAACACAGTGTTGAGAAAATTTTTACAAAAATCTCAAAAAGCCACAAAAGTGGCTTATTTTTTACAAGACTAGTGTTAAGGAAAAATTACCAAAATACCCATGTACAATTCCCAATATAGCCCTAAAATTTCAAATACTCCCAAAAATTTGTCCAAAAAATTCCAAAATGTCCTTGAGTTTCTCCAAAATCCTCAAAATACCCTGATTCACCTTTCAACAACTGTTAAAGAGAAACAAGTACAACTCTTCATAGAAAGGTTTGTTCTCTCTCAATTTTTCTTTGAATTAGAATTAATTTTAAGGATTGCTGAGTACATGGGTCTTTTCTTCTGTGTATCTTTTGTTATGCACACACCCTTTTGTATTTTGTGCATATGTATTACACATTATAATCTAGGATCTAGCTTTATTTGGGTTGCTTGTTCCTTCCTAAATGAAATTATCTAGTAATTAGTTTTTTCTTTCTTTGTACTTTTCAAATGAACCTCATCCCTTGCTAAAACGGGCCTTTCTAATTTTTCTACATGTCATACTAACTCACCTCTCCCTGCATATACAACAATATTCTCTTGTATATTAGAGATACTCTCACTAAATGTATACATTGTAATGAACTCATATGTGCACGTTTTATTTAGAACATCAAATTATTCATAGAAAATAGGACTAAGAATAATTAGCATACAATGGATATGTCTATATTGACCATAATGATAATTAGTGTAAGGTCTTTATGGGCTCTTCAAACTAGCTACATAGACTTTGTCAATTATCTAAAAATATATGGTAAGAAAACCAACTCAAGATTGATATCACCCACCAAAAACAACTGGTTTGACCCCACCAAATGGTTTAGGTAGGCTATCTCAAAAGGTAAATTGTTCAGGCACCTTGATGCTCCACTGGAGGTGGATGTCTAGGATAAGCAAAGATTCCATTGGGTCTTGAACTATAAGATGATTGTTCAAACACTACTTATAAAACCCCTTACCTGTGAATTTCTCACCAATAAAAGGGACCCTTTTTCTATTCAACTTGTCAATTTAAAAAAAAAGAATTTCTTCACCCTTTTGTATATGAAAATGTGAGAAAATATAAAATAAAATAATCCCTATGGTTGAACCCATGTGATAGGATTTTTTTTTCTTGTGATGATTGACCAAAAGTGGCAAGACCAAATTTCTAAGGATGCATTGGGATATTTGACCTAGTGATGCATGCAGAAGCCATGTGTGGAAAATTAGTAGTCTCAACAACAAATTAGAGGTAGGAATGGGCGGTCATGGCTTGGCATATGATTAAAAAAGAGAGCTTTTCTTGCAAGGTAACCCATGGAAGGAGGCTAAAGTGCATGACAAAATTCTAGCCCAAAATCGTATGTTCCTATAAATTGGGGATTATACGAGGAAAATGATACAAAAGTCCCACAAAGAGGCATCATCTCTAGAATCAAGGGAGCTCCGCCTTTAGACACTTGGATACTCCATATTACACAAATCCCCCTGGCTCTCCAAGTTTGGAGAAGCATCATTGAATTCCTTTTGGAGAGAAATTTCCAGAAGGTGAACAACAAAGGACCTCAAATTTGGTGCACTTTTTGGGAAGATGGAGCCCTCTGCTAGAAATAAGTGGATCAATTGGTGATAAAACATAATTTGAATCTCAACAAAAGACTTAAGATCATTAGAATATTAAAAGTTCTATGCAACAATCAAACCCTTACCTTCTCCGGGTTGGAGCTAGATGGGGACACTTGGCATTGGCACCTAGACAAAGGTGTTGGTTTCTGAAAATTTTACATAAATATAACAAGTTGATTTACAAAGTGGATTGGTTCACTCCACTTATTGAATTGTGGAAGGTCAATTGGTCAGAAGAGAAGTGACTGAATAGTGTAAACAACATCTAGAAGGTTAATGTGCCAAGCTGTATGAAATTATTTAGGTAGAAGGTGTTATGGGGAGCTGACCCAACAAAGAACAATGTTCTTACTAGAGGGCTTGGCACGGACACTTTCTTTGGGTACAAAATAGTTTTGAAGGATCCCGTATATCTATTCAAAAACTACCCATCTACACAGGATAATGGGTGTAAAAGACCTACAAGGTACTCTTCTTTAGGAATGACCTCATTCTTGAAGGCAATAGAATTTAGACCCAAGCTATTCTAGTTTGCACACAAATAACTAGATATTGCTATCAAAAATAGATTTGGAAAGCTCAAAACCTTCAAGTCTTTTGGTGGTGCCATTTAGTGGAAAATACTCCACTTATCAACCATTGCTAGATTAGGAAAGATCTTGCATTTCATAATTGTATTTTCTCGTTTTGCTACATGTTTCTCTCTCAAGGCACATGTAGTGTTTGAGGTTGAGTGTACATTCATGGTTAATCAATTAATATAACATCTCTACTCACAATTGTGAGTAACGAGAAAAATAAAATAAAAATCAAAGTCCTTATTAAAGGCATTTATGGAATATTATAATTCCATTAAGGACCTATCTTCTTCCTCTCAACAACCCGCTTCCTCGTGTTGACAGATGCCATCTGCAAGTTTCTAATACTAATGTTGCACGTAGAACTCCGTGCTTTCTCTGGAATAGTTGTTTATTCCTAGAAACCCTCAATACTACAACTTTAACTATACAAATTTACTTCCTCATATATTCATTGCCCAAGCATCTGGAGCCAAGCGTTAGGTCTTGTATGAAGAAAGGGGTGCCGAGCTGGCAAAACACCCACCTCTAGACTCTCACAATGAAGCTCTTGATTGTAAGGCATCCCCATATAAGGTGGGATATGGTCTTAGGTTGTTGGTTGCATCTGATGGAACCTCCATCACCAAGACCCCTCATTTTGGCCTTGTCCCTAGTTGACAAAAAATCAAAAATCATTTTCTAGAGGAAAACTTTATGCTCATCTTCGCAATCAGAGGGCCATATGTTCTCCAAAACCTGGCTCCATTTGACCCTGCTCCACATTTTGGACCAAGTCTTGTTGAGATGCCCAACCCACTACAAGAGAAAGCCAACTTTTTTTATATTGTTTTTTTAACAAAGAACTACTCAAATCTTAAAATTCACCCACCTATCCATCCTAGAATATCACCATCTTACCTTCCCTTGTAGCGAAACATGTGGCGCCCTTGACCAAATTCCTAACTCCCAAACACTTGTCCATTTGGCCCCTTTAGTGGGTTTCACACCTTAGGTGTTCCCCTTATATTGGCCCCTTTACCCTACATAGGTATGTATGATACTTAAGGTATACATAAGAAGAAAATGTAAGCCATATTTTGAAGGTATATACTAAACTAGAAGAATACATTGCCTTATATTTTAAAATTGTACTCGCTAAAAATTAGTATTAGTAGGTATGAAAACTACGATTTCAACGTTATCTTTCCTAGGAAGAAAGGAAAAAAAAAAGAAGAAGAAAAGAGAAGAAGAAGAAAGAAAGAGAAACACAAGAAAAGGAAAGAAAGAAGGAAGGGATGGGCAAGTTCGTGTGGAATTTGTTGTTCTCTATCTCTCTCTCTCTCTCTCTCTGTCTCTCTCTGTCATACTCAAAGATTACGAGTCCATTCTCTCTCTCTCTCTCTCTCTCTCTCTCTCTCTTAGAACATCGAAGAAGAAGCTCTTACTCTCGTCCAAGAGGCTGCACTCTCTCGCTCTCCATTAGGAAGATAATGGGCTCCACGAGGGTCTCTTTATTTGGTAGTTTAAGGGAGATTAAGAAAGCAATCAAAGGACAACTTTTGAATTCAAACAAGAAAAACGTCTAGTTTATTTGAATTCAAATTTCCCCCCTAAAATGAAATTTAAAATCTAAAGGGCAAAACCATATCATGTAACATATCTACGGAAAGAGCTCATTGTGTAGATTACATATCTATAATTTTTGCTCAAATTGGAGATCATATGTAGTAGTTATAGAAGGCTAAAAATCATAAAGTTGTCCAGCCCCTTTTTTTGGGGGGGGGGGGGGGGGAGTGCATCCTTTGACCACTCTTACACCTCTATTACACACCCACCATTCTTGCACACATGGCGTGCTTCTATTTGTCAAAATTTTAATCACCTCCATAATCTCATTGAAAATAAAGAATCCATCCTAGACCCCATCCTCTTCCTAATGCTCTTCTATGATCTCAATGAAGGGAACTTGATAACTTGACAAGTGGACTCAAGGAATAATCATGGAGAATTCTAAAGAGCAAGGGAAATCGGTGAAGCTATAACAATTGCAAAGGCGGGGAGGGGGGGAGTAAGAGTGGAAAGAGGAAGGCTATGGCCTCTCCTGTGTTCTCGTTTGTGCATAGTGTAGTCTTTATTATTTCTCTGCTCTAGATCAATAAAAGGGAAAAAAGAGCATGTCCAAGTTGGATTAAAATTTGTAATCAAGTTTAACATTTGTTAAGAAACACATGCTCTGGGTTTTCCAAGTGGCTTGTGCATAATTTCTTCCTGTTGTGCGTCTTGTCTCTCTTGTTTCCCACATAGTGCAGCTCGGTGCTGACCTAGCTCACCTCACAGACCCATTTCCTCCGATAGCGCCCTGAGCTATGCTTCAACTTTGTTGTTGGTGCCGATCCAAAACAGGCTATAGAGCCATGATGATCTAGCAAAGTGTTTTAATGCCTAGAGACTTACACCATCAGCTCTGATATCACTTGATGGGATTAGTGATACTAGGGTGTATGTGTTAGTGTAGTATTTCTAGTTGGATTAGGATGATGATGAACACTAACACTTAATTAGAGTGACACAATGCTAATGACACAAGTAGTTAGATAAATGATCAAGGTCTCATTGTAGTGGAGTATGGATTCGGATTACATTACTTATTAGCATAGAAGAGATCTCAATACATAGGAGAAGAAGTGGTAGGTTGAGTGACATCATCAATGAGGTGTGACAAATCATTCAAATCAGCCCAAGAGGAGAGTAGCAAGTGGGAAAACTCATGTACACCTTCCTATCTCTCTCTCCCTCCCTCCCTCCCTCCCTCCCTCTCTCTCTCTCTCTCTCTCTCACTCTCTTTCCATCTCTCTCTCTCTCTCTCTCTCTCTCTCTCTCTTTGTCCCTCTTTCTCTTTCTCTCTCTCTTCCCTATCTTTCTCTCCCTCTCTATCCGTCTATCTCTCCCTCTTTCTCTCTCTTGTTTTTTCTCCCTCTTTCTCTCTCCATTTTTCTATCTCTATCTTTCTCCCTTTTTCTATCTCCAACTTTTTATTCTTTTCTCTCTCTATCCCTTTTTCCCTCTTTACTATATCTATATAAACCAAAGATGATTTATTTTTCATAACCCTTCTATCTCTCTTTAATCTCTCTCTCCCTCCCTCCCTCTAATTTTCTCTTTCCATTTTACTATCGATATCTATTTTTTAAAAACTCTATTTCTTTCTTTACTCTCCATCTTTTATTTCTTAAGTTTATTCCTCTTTTATTTACTTTAATCTATTTATTTTTCTCAAGGATTTAATATTCACAAGATCACGTGAAATTTCTTTTGACCATAATGTTTACAATCGCATTTGTATAATCATAATTAACGTGCTCACAAAAAAGACAATAAGCGATGGCGTGGAAACCCACGAATACCCTACTGAGGTATGTCTTTTTCTTGATGAGCTTACTAGGAAACTATGTGAACCCTTAACCCAACCCATTAAGAAATGAAAAAATACCAATGGGCTTACCAAATTGGGTGATTTTTATAGGTTAAGGGAAAGTCACGTGAATATTTAACGTGATCATGTTTCAAACAATGTCATTAATGTGTCATTAGGAAAATAATGGACTTCTTGTGGGCCTTGTAAGGTTTGGGATTAAATTTCTAATTGGTAGGGGGTTAATTGGACACAAAACACCTCTTAGTGATTTTGAGCTAGAATATATCAGTTTTCAAAAGAAACTGACTAGTGGGGTCTTTGGCCCATATTTAATAGGCCTTGGAAGATGGACCATTGGGTAATTGGAGGGGAAGGTGCAAATAGTTTAATGGGTAAAAGAGAAAGGCTCCATATGATGTGGGGGTGCAATCTTGACCATTGGATCTTACACAAGATCAAGGGTAGAGGTTGAAAGGTGCCATTTGAAGTGGAGGCTCAATCTCGGCCTTTGGATCTCAATCAAGATCAAGGGAGGAGGTGAAAAAGTGCATTTTGAAGAGAGGGGAGCCCATCCTAGCCACTAGATCTCACTCAAGATGAAAGGAGGTTGAAAAGCACCTGTTGATGAGATCCATTGGATGAAAAAAGGATATAATGGTTGAGATTGAAGCCCAACCCCCCTTTCCCCCCTCCTCAAATTTAAATTACCTTGTACCATCATGTCATGTCCACTTGTCCAACTAATGAGATTATTGATAAGGGGAATTAGTCCCATCTTACCAGTATGAGGTACGTTCTCATAAATGTTTTTACTGTCTGCTGAGTAGAAAGAGGAAGCATCTTTTGGCCAATTAAGTACACAATCATAGATAGATTCAATAACCCACCATGATTGGATTTTCAAATTATGGCAGAGAAGAGCTGTTCGCTTAAGGAACCTCTCTATTTGTTTAAGCTTTGGGAGGCAAGATTTCAACAAGCAGGCCATAAGTAAGGAGGCCTCTGAGTAAATACTGGAAGCACCACAAGTTAGGCATCTAAAATTATTTTTGTGTAATTTAAAAGATTCCATTAGGAAGGGTAGAGGTTCCAAGGAGGTTATATTCATCCTCTTAAGCATATCCCTTACAATCTCAGAAAGGTCTTCTGCGCATAGAGTGAAGTCACTGCTAGTGAGCCTTTGTTGAATTTCCATCTATACAAGTGCTTTACAAATAAAAAGTGGGTTGTTAGGGGATTTGTCAATGGATGTAAGAATAAATTGATTCTTGAGAGCATGAAAGATGACATCCATATCCAAGTCAGGAATATAACCAAATTTTTGAGGCAACCAGCCAAGACAATAATCATAAAAATAAATCCTAACAGAGTCGATGTCATGACATGGGGGTAAGAAGATAATTCTTTCAGTCAAGAGTCTTAAAATAACTGACAAAAGCTCTTCATATTCTTCATGCAGATTAGGGGTACAAGAAGGTATGTGATTTAATCCAAACATGAGTACTTACTTAACCTTGGGAGGAACTAGTAGATGTTCTACTCGTGTTAGTACATGACCAAGATTAGGTACAAACCCATGATCAATCGGAGTGCATGATCAAAGAGAATGGGTAGTGGCAGTAGTGAAAACATCCTTCTGATTATAGTATAAGCTTTGGGGAAGGTATAAAGCTCCACATGAACATACACTTCTCCCAAGAAGGGGACAAAACAAAGTCCAAGCCAAAAAAGAACACCCCAAAAAAAGTTCTAAGACTAGGTAAATCCATCAAAGAGTTACAGTACAAAACATTAATGAATAGCCGATCCTTTTTCCATTGCATGGGGGCCAAACATTAGGAAGGGAATGGGGTATAGGAGGCCCTCTTTATTTGGTAGTTTAAGGAAATGCTTAAAGCTTAAGCCAAGTTTGACCAAGCCTAAAAGAGAGGGCAAAAACGCCTATGCTGAGATTTTTAAAACTACCATTTGTATATTTATATTTGAAAATAGGCTATTTAACCCAAAAGAGTGGTGGGTAACTAAATTTTAAAATGTCTTTTTCTCATCTCTCTCCTCTCTCTCTAACATATAAAACACTCTCTCTCACTTAGTTCTCATTAAAAGAAGCACTTTTCGCTCCCCCCTGTCAAAAAAGCAGAGTTTTTATATTCTCTCATTGCATTGTCTCTCTAAAATGTGAGCGAACTCTTTCTCTTTCCCCCCCTTTTCTCTCTTGTCACTTCCCAATCATTAAGAGGACATTCTATGCTGCCTACATCTGAGAGAAAGTACAAATCCTCCAAGGTTGCACATCTACTCTCTCTCCCAATCTCTTCCTTTAATGTCTTTCTCTCTCTCCCACTCCCTGCCTCCCTTCCTCCCTCTCTCCCTCCCTCTCTCTCTCTCTCTCTCTCTCTCTCTCTCTCTCTCTCTCTCTCTCATGATTCTCCCACTCTAGCTCCAGGTGAGAGCAATGGAAAACTCCATTACCTCTATGTGCAACAGTATTTCTCTCTCTAAAGCTCTCATGATCAAAATTTTGAATTCAAAGGAGATTGAGTTACACTCCCACTCTTTCTTCCCTCCACAACATAATCCTTTTCTACTATCTCTCAGTACTCTCCACTTTTTCCCTCCATTTTCCCTGCTTGCTGCAGTCATCATTACACATTCTCTCTCTAATTTACTTGATTAGATAAGAAATATGTCATTCAATCGCCCTCCACTGCAAGAAATTACTAATAGGCCAAAACGATATCGATAAAATGCTGATTTGGAGCAAGAGTACTCTAGTGTGCAATTTGGCACATTGAATCCCAATGCTGCAGATCAGCTATGAAGCATTGGGTGTAAGGAAATTGGGTGCAAGGCAATCAACTTATGGGTTGATGGCCACATTTACCCTGGTAATCTAATGAACAATGCACCACTACCCTTTTGTAATGTCATTGAGCTTCTGCGTTTTATTGGAGATGGAAGGGATGGATTGTTTGACTACTACTGGAGATTGTATTCAGTTTTTGTCAATGAAACGGAAGCAAGTAAACAACTCTTTGCTACCTATCCATCATTGCAAGAGAAGTCCGTGAAAGATCTACAACAAGTTAAAGAGGAAGCCAACAAGAAGACGTAGCAATTGAGCGATGAGATGACGAATCTCAATGAAAAAGTACAACAAAAAAAAAAAGAGCAAGACCGTAGACTAGACAATTATGTTCAACTACAACACACTTCATAGAATATGTATCAGTGAATTGATCATCTCAAACACATTCCCCTGCGCTACCACATTTGTAAGCGAAATAGACAAGCAACGTCCTTGCTATCCTCAAGTGGTGGAGCTCGAAAGAAACGTGTCCGTCAAATTTGGTAAGAATACGGATGCAAGATTTTGATTTCCTACATGTTCTGCAGGTTGGTGTAACGCTAATTCAATATACAGAAACTTGGATCCAATGATGATGGGAATTGATTTTGATGCTCAAACAACAGGGCGTGCTCTACTGCAGCATATCATCAAGCCAAAGGAGTTGGTTGAGCTACTAGATGATGCATCCAATGTTGGCATTGCTAATGTTTTGCGCGGCAGAAGTATTTCAGTGAGCTAAAGAGAATTTTGTTGCCTCAAGAGATGATGGAGGTTTGTGACAGCGCATGAATAATTTTAAAGGCCTATGAAGCTTTTGTTGCGGTATAAAGCCCAAGTGGACGCGCCGCCAGGTATGTACACATATTCTTTTGTAAAAACCTAATAAGAACTCACTATGCTCTACACATTACAGTAGAGCGAGTTCACCATATCGTCGTGCTCTTCTTCTCGCACTCTCTCTCGCGTCGCACTTCCGCTCGTACTCCTTCAACTGGTATCAGAGCTCAGATCGAGGCTCGAGGCAGCACTGCAGGAGGCTAGAGCCACCAGCTCAGATTGGAGTGAAATTGGACAGGCGAAGACACGGCCCCAAATCTCGTGGGAGAGCCTGAATGGCTTGGTGTTGTCAGAATTTCATTCTGAGGTCATCTCGGCCACCGTTCGGCTTCGACAAAGGTCTATGCAAGCCATTTTCGACTACGTGGTCTCGACGGGTGCAGATCCGACTCTGCAAATTTGGGGTTTTCGGCCTACGACTGCAGGTGCTGAGGATATCGACACTCCCAGAGTGTTGATTTGTGGCTGTCTACACATCGAAGGACTGCTCACAGTTCTTGGAGGCGTGTCACATACGACACGGGCGCATCTACACACAGACTGTAGGCGACATCCACTAGTTCATCATGTAGCTTGTGTTTGCTGCTTGATATTCCAGATTTCATCCTAACATTGCAAGTACTTCCACATGGGATGTATTGTCAGAGATGATGTATGTTTGTTGAGGGTTTGCTGGCTGTGAGTCACGCAGCAAACAACCGCCGTAGCGGTTACAACATACAGTGGGAAATTTGTGGATGTATGACTTTGTGGGAAGTCTATGTACTGTCAGATTTATTGCAGCCTTTGTTGAGGGTCGAGTGAGGTTTTATTGAGCTGGGGTATTCTCGAATGTTGAGATCCTTTCGGTGATACAGGTCTTGGAGCGATCCCTCGAGCACCCTTAGATAGGTAGCTAGGATGTATTGACTGTGAGTTAGACAGTTGGGATTGCATCTTTGCTTTACTGCCGTTGAGGCATTGTCACAATCTATGCTTACAGGACAGTGATAGGATAGTGAGAGACAGTATAGGTGCAGGACAGGTTTACCCGCAGCTTACAGTGTCAGAGAGACAGTGTTTTTTGAGTACACCAGAGCCATTTTACAAAGGAGACTCTGCCAAAATTTATGCAGAATCTGAAGCTTTCTTGGTTCATTTGACAAGTTGATATTGGTTCAGAGGTCAGTTTGCAGGGGAAACTCTGCCAAATTTTTCCCAGGAAAGTAAACCACTGTGAAGCGTAGCTATGGTTGGATCACATGACACTGCTCTTTACAATATCAAGAAGGTGGATGGAACCAATTTCCCATTGTGGAAGCAGCAGATTTGGCACGTGTTGGTACAAAAGAAGCAGATAAAACCTATAAAGCTCAAGGGGATAAAACCAGAAGATATGGACGAAGATGAATGGAGCGAAATGGATGAATTGGCACTTTCTACCATTATGCTGACTTTGGCAGAAAGCGTTTACTTCAATGTAGCAGACGAGATGTTGGTTTATCAAGCATGGTTAAAGCTGAGTGATCTTTATGAGAAGCAGAGTGCATCTTCACAGGTATACTGGCTTAAGAAGCTTGTTGACTTGAAGATGCTGGCTACGTCACCATTTTTGGACAGAACATGTGGAAGATATCCAAGGGTTCTATGACAGTAGCACATGGAGTAAAGTCTGGAGGACTTTACATGATTTATGTATCAAATGTCTCTAAAAATGTAATCAATGTAACCGAGCAGCCGAATGTTTCTTTGTGGCATAGCCGGTTAGGACATATGTCCAAGAAGGGAATGGAAATCTTGTCTCGTTCTGGTTATTTGCCTGGCTTATCATTTAATGATTTTGAATTCTGTGAACATTGTCTGTATGGAAGCAAACACAGCAACCACATAAGCATAGAATCAGTAGAAGAGATACACAGTTGGCACTTGTTCATAGTGATTTGTGTGGACCTATGCCTAACCTATCTCTAGGGGGAGCTTCTTACTTTATGACATTTATAGATGATTACTCGAGGAAAGTATGGGTTTACTTTCTCAAGCACAAGGATGAAGCGTTTAGTGCTTTCAAAGCGTTTGTGACACTTGTGGAGAATCAGAGTGGCAAGAAGCTTAAATGCTTACGCACTGACAATGGTGGAGAGTATGTTTCAAAGGCCTTTCAGGACTTTTGTGAGTCAAAAGGTATAAAACATGAACTTACTGCTCCTTACAATCCTCCTCAAAATGGTGTTGCTGAGAGGATGAATAGGACCATACAAGAGAAGGTCAGAAGTATGTTGTCTAATGCACAGCTGCCAAATGGGTTTTGGGCTGAAGCTGTATCAACAGCTGTTCATCTTGTAAATAGATCTCCTAGCAAGGTTTTGCAGAAGGATTCAGTGCCAGAGATGGTATGGTCAGGCAAAATGCCCTCATACAAGCATCTCAGAGTCTTTGGCTGTGAGGCATATACTCACGTTCAAAAGGAATTTAGGAACAAAATTGAGCCAAAGAGTAGAAAGTGCATCTTTCTAGGCTATGGTAATTCTGGTGAGATGGGGTACAGAATTTGGGATCCCGAATCCAGAAAGGTTGTCCGCAGCAATGATGTTCACTTTAATGAATCCAAATATCATTCTAAACCAGAGAGGGTTGAGGAGATTAGAAGAGTTGTCTTCCAAGAAGATGGACCTGCACGTGCAAGACAAAATCTCAGGGCTCAAGAGGAGCAAGGACAGGATAGAGTGGAACCACAGGTTGTGGCTAAGCCTGAGCCACCTATTGTGCGTAGATCTGGACGTGTCACGTGACCGCCTGATAGGTTTGTTCCATCTATGAACTATGTCATGTTGACTGATTGCAATGAGCCTTCATGTTACAAGGAAGCAGTGTAAATGAAGGACTCCGGGAATTGGCTATTGGCCATGTAGTCAGAGATGACAGCTCTGCATAAAAACCAGACATGGAAGCTAGTTAAATTACCACGGGGCAAAAAGGCTCTACCTTGTAAATGGGTTTACAGGTATAAGATCACCGCTCATGATAGTCAGCCAAAGTACAAAGCAAGGCTTGTTGCCAAGGGCTTTAAGCAAGAACAAGGCATTGAATTTGATGAAGTCTTCTCTCCGGTGGTCAAGATGACTACATTGAGATGATTTCTTGCATTGGTTGCCATATTAGATTTGGTGTTGCACCAAATGGATGTCAAGACAGCGTTCTTGCATGGTGATTTAGATGTGGAAATTTACATGCAGCAGCCAGAAGGGTTTGTTGAGAAAGGCAAGGAAGATTGGGTATGCCAGTTGTTAAAGAGTCTTTATGGCTTAAAACAATCCCCGAGGGCATGGTACCATAAATTCCACAAGTTTATGCTTTCTCAAGGCTACAAACGTAGTGAGTTCGATCACTGTCTATATACAAAGAAGGCTAAGGATGGTAGTTGGCTGATCCTTATTTTGTATGTGGATGACATGTTGATTGCTGGCAAGCACTTGGAAGAAATTTCAGCTTTGAAGTCAAAGATGGCAAAATCGTTTGACATGAAAGACATGGGTGAGGCAAGTCATATACTTGGTATGCGCATTGAGAGAGACAGATCAAAGAAGTTGATTTGGTTATCTCAAACAGAGTATATTGACAAGGTTTTGCAATGTTTCAATATGGAGAAGGGAAAGGCATTGAGTGTTCCATTGCCACCATATGTGAAATTTAGCAAACAAGATTGTCCTGTGTCTGAGGAAGAACAGGCTGAAATGAATAAGATTCCATATGCGTCTGCAGTGGGTAGTTTGATGTATGCAATGATTGCTACTCACCCAAACATTGCATTTGTAGTGGGAGTAGTAAGTCGATACATGTCAAACCCAGGCAAGAAACATTGGGAGGCAGTGAAAGGAATATTGAGATACCTGAAAGCTACAAAGAGTATGCGTATATGCTATGGGAGTCAGGAGCTAAGTGTAAAGGGTTTTACAGACTCAGATTATGCAGTGACTTAGACAACCGAAGGTCTACGTCAGGGTATGTCTTTACATTGGCTGGTGGAGCAGTATCATGGCGTTCTAGATTACAAGATTGTGTTACTCAGTCTACTACAGAGGCTGAATATGTTGCAGCATCAGAGGCATGCAAAGAATCAATTTGGCTTAATCGACTAGTAACAGATTTGGGAATCAAAGAAGAGATGCCTGTGTTATATTGTGATAGTCAAAGTGCTATACAATTGGCTCGCAATCCAGTTTATCACTCAAAGACAAAGCATGTGGATGTGAAGTATCATTTCATCAGGGAAATGCTCGAGGATAAGCAACTTCAGCTTGTCAAAGTTCACACCACAGAAAATCCTGCTGATCTACTTACAAAAGGACTTCCCTCAGAGAGCTTTGCGCATTTTCGCAAGCAGTTAGGTGTAGGGTAGTACATCACTTCTCTACATCTCTTGTATATTATCTTGTATAGTAGCTTCTCTCACACTTGCATCTTTTCATCTCCCACATGAGACACACGAGGCTCTAAAATGGTATTTCAATCACATTGCAATCGTTGATGTCATTTGGAAACAAGAAGAAGGACAAAGATTCCATGTTTTAGGGCTTGGAATCAATAGTGGTTTCAAGGTATCCTCAGTTGTGGCCAGCAAGTACCCCCTAATCGAAACATGGATGATCCAGATTGGGATCCTATTCTTCCAATACCATTGATAAATGTGCATGTGTACACCCTTCATGCCCATCTACAAATTCTTGATAAGTTGCTTATGCTCCATATTAATTACGTTTGGCGTATGGAGCCTATAGAAAGAAGAGAAGAGTGTATACAAGAACTTGAATCTATTCTATTGAGTGTTGGTCTACATGGGGGTGCAATTGAGCTATCAAAGGACAAGAAGGCATCTGGAAATACACAGGATTGCCCTAGTAAAGTATGTATGGGTGGTAGTAAAGCTAGGCATTTGCTTTCAAACTATTCTGACTCCCAAAGTCCCAATGAGTTTCAGTTGTGGAAAAAGGTGTGTGTCAGGACACGGGTCCTACGAGCATGGCCCTACCCTAAAGGGGGGTCACGGACCCCGGCCACGGGCCATCTAGCAGTGTGGACATGGGATCCTAGGGCTAAGAGCCTATGAGTATGGGCGGTTGGGCGGAGGATCCAGGTCTCTAGCTCCTAGGGTTCTTATATTGGTATCAGAGCTTAGGGGGAGAGCTATGGAGGAAGGGGGCCTTGCATGGCCTCTCTCTCTCTCTCTCTCTCTCTCTCTCTCTCTCTCTCTCTCTCTCTCTCTCTCTCTCGATCACAGCATGCAGTTTGCTCTCCTTCTCTCTCTCTCGTTTTCATGAGAGTTTCCATGGCGGGCAAGAGGCCGATCCAAGCCATGGGTGGGATCCCTTAGCAGTCGAGGCCGGGAAAAGAAGAACACGCAGGACCACGAGAAAGCACCCCTAGGCGGGGAAAGCGAAGCCAGGTCGCACGCTCGACCTGCACAAAAAGGGCCGCCATGGGGCTCGTTGGAAGCGCTAGAGACGGCGCTTGCGGGCTCGTCACGGGGCTGTGTGTGGTCGACAAACCCTGCACGCGAGGAGTTCTCCTCTGCAGTGCGGCACCTGCAGCCCGCCATAGCGGCGGCAACTTCATAAGGAGCTAGGTCACTTTGACCTTTAGGAGGTTGCTCCCACACGGAAGGGACTCAAGGAATCGTGGCAAGGACTCAGGACTAGGGAGGTTGGGGGCTTCGAATGATTGCGAGCATGAGCACAAACAGGTTCGAGCTGCATGCAAGGGCATGCAAGGCATGCGGGCTGCATAGCAATACCCATGATTTTGGGGTGCATGCACACCCGGTGAAGCCGAGCAGAGTTTGGATGCACGCTTCTCAGCATGCAAAGCATGCACAGACCTAAGGCGGTCCCCATGGCATGCAAGGCATTTATCGGCCATCCTCATCAATACTATCGATTGTCTTTGCCGTTCCATGATTCTAGTGTCAATGTATCATGGCTAATTGCATGTAGAATCCAGGGAAGTCGTGTCAATCATCCTTGCCTTGCTTGTCTTCGTTCGAGCATGCCTTCCATGTCGTCGTTGTTCTTCATGGCTTCCTTGATGCAAGTTTCTTCTACGTCGAACATTATAGCCAAATTTCCATGGCAAGGGAATTCTATGCAAGTGCAATTCTTGCTTGCATTATAATTTTTGCAAATACAATTTTTGCTTGTCCAAGGCTGGAGGCCATGGGTACCATGGGGGTGAAAAATCAAGATTCTTGATTGCGACTGTACAACTGCCTGGATTGTACACATGGTACGAGAGGCTATGAGCTGCGACAACTATTCCAACTTAAATGGAAGCCTACAAGATCTTTGCAACGCGATCTTGGTGACGAATCTAGGCAGTAGATCTTCCTCCAGGAAGATCACGGATACTTGGAAACTATTGGAAAGGCAAGGCCTATTGTTCAACTTGATCAAGAGTGCACAGATGCTCGGCATGGCCGACTATTTGTTACCATTCAAGTCGTCGATAGAAGTATCACTTTTTCCATCTTCCATGAGTGGAATTTGAATTTTTTTGTTGGGACAAGGTTCCTAGGCCAGATGCTCTTGATGATCGATTCGATACTCAAGGTAGCTCGAACACATCGGCCCTGGGCCGACAAGACAAGTCAATACGCGTCGCTGATGAGGTAAGCATTACTTTTTGATTTTTTATTGGCAGTTTCAAGAGCATACAGCCTGGCTATGGCATGGACCGGTCATGTTCGGTGCCATACATATTTTTGAATGTCTGTGCAATTTAGACCAATAAGGCACAAGCACGGCTTGTGAATCTCACCATAAGCAACACAAGCAAGGCTGGTGCACGACATGTTGCTATTTGAATTAGCTACAAGCATGGCTTGTCCAGGATGGTGATTTAAAGCAGAGAGGTCCTTATGTGAAGTAAGGCTTCCATTTTGGCATCTTGCATTGAGATTTTCCCCGCTTGGAGTTTGCTATGAGCATAAATACTTGGTGGGATTTATCAATTTGCCTGCATGTTAGTTCATTACATGCAAAGAAGGTGTATATGATACACACGAAAACTCTTTCTTGCATAGTAGAATAGGGTATGAGTCGGATGGGAATGAGTTCTTCCATCAAAAGTTCAAGACAACTGGTTACAGTAGGATGACCAGGTTAGACAATTTTAAATTTTTCTTGTTTTTTCATGTTTTTACATTTACTTTGGAAAATATTGTATGATGTGCAAAGCAAAGTGCTTTGACAGTTTAACGTGAAGCAAGGCTTCTAATTCGTGCCAAGATACTGCTTCTTGACTGGGAATCAAGGACATTGGCACACAAGTTTGGTGGTTGTGGCTCTCACGTTTAGAGGCCATCACTTTTGCCAAGGGCTTAAAATTACGTATGCATGGCATGCTAGCTAGGTGGATTCAATTCTACCGCCACAGGAAACACGCTTCTGCTCTCACACCCGACATTTTGTGAAGGACAAGATACGTTCTGGATTGTTTTTGGGTTGCTGTCAACATACAACAACACTTATTTCACAGGCAAAGTGCCAATGCTAAGTCATTTTCATACAATCACGACCCCTGTAAGTAAGGTAGGTCAAGATGTGGTTGTGTTTTTTTGTTACCTCTCTCGATGAGAGAGTCACAGCAGAAAACCGTTGCATGCTTATAGGATAAGCTGCAAGATAGGCATAAGATGCACACAAGCAGGGCAATCAACTATACACGTCATAGTCGTTTAAGGAAAGTTCCTCATCCCAACATGCTCTTCTTTTCCCTCTTTCTTATTTCTCTCGAATAATAATGAAAACTTTTTAAGAATATTTTTGATACATGTTTTGCTCGTGAGTCAGCCTGAGCCAAGGTGCTCTAACTCTCAGCTAGGCATTGGGCAAGATGCCATCCACATTCGTATTCATCCGTTCGACGATTGACCACTAATTGCCCTAAGAGCTATGAGCTCCACAGCGGCTGGCTAAGAGCCACTGTCAGATCTGGGGTAAGACCCAACTGTTGACATTCTTTGGGTGATTGTTTTCAAGAGTGAACAGATCTACCCAGGGAAGTATACATCGACATTAATGGACAACAAGGGTCTTGTCATTCAGGATGTTTACAGTGTCATTTTTGCACTACATGTTTTCAGTGCAACACTCAAGTTGAGTTTTTTGTAAATATTCAACTCACAGCAGCTGATCTCTCCAAGGAAGTATAGATGCAGCAATCAGTTGAGACAGCATGGCTGTCCACCAGAGCTAGGCAGTTCACTCGTGTGGATTTCTTGCTCTCTCTATAGCACTATGGAGTGTCTATGGACATTATTGTTTGGGGTACGACCCGGAGCGTGACTACTAAATCACCCCATAGGCATTGAGGATCACAGTTTGATCTCTCCCAGGTAAAATTTCAAGGAAATAATTCTGCAATCTACCACACGATAACGAACGAATTCAACTTTTCGAGTTGATTCCAATCATTATGTACACGGTTAACTATGTTGGTTACCGTTGCCTGCTAGTTGAGCAGTTTCTACAGAGGGTCTTACCAAGGGGTTTGACTCCGTAGATGTTAACCAAAGGGGTTGGATTGCGCAGGCAACACCCACGGTTTCCAGTGCAAGTCGTCTAAATACGCTTGATTGTTTCAAAGCCATGCCAAGGGCATGTTGGAACAGAGTATTTTGGACCGTAGCGTCCACTATACCTTATGATGTTACGAACCTAGTTGTAGGGTTCGATTTGGCACATGTTGTCACATGGGATACAACATGGTCTAGGAACTCAAGGAGTTCAGTTTAGCCAGTGTGGAGTATGATAATGAGGGTCCCTCTCACTCTTGTCGCGGAGTGTTTGTAGTTACCTCCACACACAAGTACCAGCTCGTACTTGATGGATGTCTCTTTTCTAGATATCCTTGTTTGAGACATATTCCACATGTGGAGAATATGAGTCTCTGGGACTGACACTGGCGCCAACTATATAACAAAGTGTCGCGACGAAGTCCCTAGGTGCTGGTCGCATCCTTGGATTCGACCATTTTGAGCACACAGTATCAGGAGCAGTTTTCGTGGCCAGAAATTGTCGAGTACTAAGTACAAACTTGTTACGATTACAAGTGCTGTGAAACCACCTTGCTGGAGGGTTGTTTCTATATATAGCTAAGTATGCTATGTACATGAGAATGTCTCATGGTTGGTACCGAGGTGTGACCGGGTTGTCACATTCTGTTATGGTCCAACGTCTCGTCATGGAATTGCGGTTCGGATATGTTTGTGTTAAATGCATGCCCACTAGGTGTTATGGGTCCTAGTGTTTAACACATTTATTCGGAGCGGCATGAAACTTCATGGACATTATTGTTTCTGCAATTTTTTGCACTGTTAGTGCAATTTCTCTTGCAGATTTAGTATGGGTGCCATACAAGGTGATGGCTAAGTATGGGTGTTTGTGATTGGATGCTTGAAACTCCAATCTGCTTTCAACCTAGTTGGTTGTCTCCATTCCATATCGAGTATATGGCTGGATACTCAATGATTGAGTCATAGTTTGTCGTCAGTCGTGGGCGACTTTCTGTAAGTGGTTGGGGGAAAAGCACCTCACTCTTACTGCTGCTATTCATCCCGAGTAGGATGGGCAGTTTACAAGCGTTCTATTTAGTACTAAAGAATGTGCAAAGTGCATACGTTAAATCACACTAAAGGATATGCTAAGTGCATACGTTAGCAAGAAGTGAAACAATTGGATCGGTTACCTTTCTAGTTTGGAGTTTGCTTCATATGATGAAAGGCATGTTACGGCTACTTTTAGTCTCTGCTTGTTATTCTCAAGTTATCAACCTTAATCATCAGTTTTGATACGGTTGGCTACTGGCAAGAAACCATAGCTAGTCAAGGACTTGGTTGCTGCTGATGAGTATGTCAGCATAGTACTTTCATGGAAAGATGAGCCGAGGTTATATTGCACATTCAAGTACCTCTAGAAAGTCTGAAACTTGGGTATACATTTAGACACCTCTTCGTTATGATAACTCGTTTAACATACTCAAGTGATTTTAAATGGGGTCTTCACATTATGTTGGTTACGGGTCGGTTAACCAAGACGGTTGTACAGGGACAAAAATGTGGAAAATCAAGATGTTATTCTTGATTTCATTGAACCTCCCAATAAACCGGGTTCCGATTCAACAAACCGTTAGATCCATGAAGAATGCCACGGTGGAAAACATTAGTGTTCTTATGAATATAGCACCACTTGTGTTTTCGAGGACGAAAACTCTTCCAAAGGGGGGAGTAATGTCAGGACACGGGTCCTACGGGCATGGCCCTACCCTAAAGGGAGGTCACGGACCCCGGCCACGGGCCAGCTAGTAGTGTGGACAGGGGATCCTAGGGCTAAGAGCCTATAAGTATGGGAGGTTGGGTGAAGGATCCAGGTCTCTAGCTCCTAGGGTTCTTATAGTGTGTGACATTACCACCCACAAAGGTAATGAAGCAGCCCTAGGAATTTAGCGTTCTCATGTGTGGCAGTCTGCTGATGATTTCTTTGTCTTCTCAAAAAGGCAAAGCTAACCGATGATGAGATATCCACCTTAAAGTTTGTAATCAATAGTTTTACATCACAAATGGTGGATGCTTAGGGGAGACACACATAACACATTGCATGGTGTGTTGAACATTTGATTTTTGCAATCAAAATACATCTATATGCGAAACTAAAGTTTGGTTTTCTTTTCAGCACATTCCTTTTGCACATAGTGCATTTTTTTCTTGACACTCATGGTGCATTAGGCATCTGGAGTAGCCAAGGAATGGAGCACTCACACTATCACGCATCTATCATTCGATCTTCCTCCCTAGTGGAGCGGGGATCTTATAGGAGGACGAGTGCCATAGATGCTTTAGCCTGCTCATCAACCTCTTCAATAACTTCATTTGATTCCTCCACAATGGTCACAAGTGGTTTCTAGTTGGCCTTTTCCTATGATTTTCCCTTCTCCATGCTCTCAAGCACAAGCAAGACCAGAACCATGTCCCAAGAGTTGAATTGGGTGCCTATGCACCCCATACCCAAGTCTATGAGGTCATCCTCATCCTCTGTCCTGTAGTCCTGCTTAGTAAGCCCTTTAATAAACCTCAACAAGGGATAGAAAAAGTTTTTGTTGGCCGCATAGAGGTGTTTGAGAAAATCCGTTGGCAACCACGCCATGTCGGATCCCTCAAAGACTATTGCATATTCTTCCATGTGCTCTATCATATAGTCAAGAAAGCTTTGGAATCCCTCTACATGAAGGTTAACAGTGGAATGCATGTCAATCGTCCCCTCAAACACACTGGCTAGTTCATGTGCACGACTGGAAGTCGTATCTTTTTTAGTTGTGTGAGAAGTGCATCAAAAGATGTTGCCATGGGTTTGTTCGCAAAGAAGATGGGAAGAGAGCTGAAAGCTAGTGTTTCATGAATGTGAGAAATGAAGTTTTAAAACCTAGAAAGTCACTTTTATACTCAATGTCACATTTTAAAAGAACTTAAAATTAACGTCAAATTAACTTAAAACTATAATTATAAACAAAATCACACGACAAGCCATTGAAAGACACCATCATTAAAAGTATTCACGCTCCAACTTAAAAAACTTGCACCTTCCAATCAAAATCTTGAACAACTTAAAAATGAAAAAGAGATTCAAAACACTAGATGTATTAATGGGAGCAAAATTTCTTCAGTTACAAGCTTTTACATTAGTACATAACGGAAAACCAATGTTTTCACACAGAAAGCTCTTCTCTTTTTTGTAACGAACAACCTTTTCATTGATTACAAAAACATATTGATTGGGCAAGGTATGTAATGGCAGCTTAAATATTGCCCTTTGGAACTAAAATGAGCACACATGGAACAAAAAAGTACCCCGAATCTTCGGAACCATGGCAAGTTCAGAAGGCTTTGGATAAAGTGAACCTATCATTTTTCGAGGCCTGGGCGGCTTGAAGAGGGTATGAGGTAGTCTGTACGGAGCATGAATCGCCCAAGAGTGAATCGCATGAGGTAGTCTAAGAGTGAATCGCCCACCAAGTGGTATTTTTGTGTTGCTAATATTAGCCATGTAGTTCTTCGGTGTTTGATCTCCCTCCGTCCCTCTCTCTCCCCCTCGCATTATCCATACACACATCGCCATTGCTTTGGTCTCCCTCCTGTGAAGCTATGGCATTAGAGCTCTTGGATTACAAGAGCTCTCTTCCAACCTTAGAGAGAGATAGCGATGTTCAAGAGGCTGCCTCTGTTGGTTTATGAAGAGATTTAGGGTATGAAGAGATTTAGGCATTTCTTCTCTCACCAGCAAAATTTTTCTCATCCCCAGCAACAACCTTCTCTACAGGAAGCTTGTTCAAGCGCAAAATATGCGAACATAGCCAACATCTGGGCATGCTTGTTTTTGAAGATGCTCCGATGGGGCTGCTGTTTTGCTCAGTTTCGTGTTGGAGCCTTCCCTTATGGACGCACCTGGAAGCTGTAGCTCATCAGACTTGGATTCTAACAAGGGCTTGTCATCATCCTCACTAGAGTCTTCCCCGTCCATTTACACTCCCATGATGGTTGTCTCCACAGTAGTTTTGTGCAACCATAAGCTTTTCATATGAACCTTCCCAAAGCCATCTCTGGCAGGTCTAAGCAATGGTCTATCATACCTCAAAATGTTCCATTCAACTCCAACGCTACCAAATCCTCTCTTTATGGGCCTTGCATTTTAGTTTTGCAGCAACAAAATGGCTCTAACAGAAACATCCTAACCATAGCTAGTGAGAAAACATCACAACATTAGCACATCGATGACATTTCATTTGCAAGTGGAACAACTCCATATTCTGTTATTGCCTATCCCCTCTCCCTCTTAGCAAGAGAAAGTGCTCAGGTGGAAAGTCTGATGAACCCGGGAGAAGATGTCATTGCTCAAAGCGAATGTAATAGTCTCTCTCTTGTTGCTTTCGAAGTCAAACTTTTTGTCTAAGGTGGCATGATGCTCACATCTACACAGACCTAATTACTTATTTTGGTTATCTCTCCAGGATAATTAGAGTGCCTGCTATTAGTGCAAAAGCGGCATACATACTGCAAGATGATTTCTCTTGGAGGAATATGGGCAAAATCCCATAAATGGCTCGTGTCATCCTAGGTTTGTTAGCAAGTCTTTGCCCCTTACACTGAAGCCTTTTCTTTCTATGACTCATATTGGGTATTTTTTTTTCCTCAGGGGCTACTATAGATGCAGCAGCATGCCAGGTTGTCCACCTAAGAAACATGTGGATCAGGATGTGGATGACCCTAGTATAATGATTGTAACTTTTGTTGGTTATCATATCCATTAGTACGGCAGTAGTGGGGGTCACTTAGAAATAAAAATGTTAATGGCTAAAAGGCATGTTGTGTTAGTGTTGTGATAGTGTTGGTCAAGTCACCCTTAGATTGTTAATAGTAAAAGAAAGCAGCCTTTTATATCCTATATGCCATGATATTTATGCAATGAAGTTTATTTGTAAATTTTTTTTGTATAAAATGATGTGGTTCTTGTTCCGTTGTATTTGTGGCATGTGAAGAGATGCCTCCTAACAGGGCTCCGGAAAATATAAAATCTCAACAAGTAAAATATCCCCTTCAACCTTTAGATAGGCATACCTTGTTTATTATAGAATCAAGCTACATATATCTTGTGATGTGAAGAGATGTTGATGTGCCTAAGCACCCCAAAACATGATGCTATTCTCCAGCTCTGTTTCACTTCAGCTTTGAAGGACCTTCTATGTTGATCTTCAAAAGTGTATCCAAGGATTGTAACTCCATCATGTTTCGTAATATTGTCTTAATCTGTGTTCGTGCACTAAATCGTCTCTCACATATAGCATTAGAAGAGCATTCACCAAAGAAATCTGACAAACATTCAACATATTATGATACGAGTCTCTCCATGTTGCATTGCAAGCGATTGCAGCTGCAACATTTGGAAGACTAAAACGTATCCAACTAATAGCAGCCTGTTGCATGAAACTACAAGATTCACTAAAAATGTCATCTCATCAATCAAGGCAACATAATTTATAATCTCTAAAGACTTCCTTTTACCATAAAAGAAGCTATTTCTTTTGCCTCTAACTTACCATAATCTCGTAGAGCTTTCTCTAATACTGGATATTGTGCAAGAACTAAAATACCAAGCTTACCCAAAATGGGATTGTCAACAAACCGTTCTTGAAGAGAGGCGATAAACTTCTTTGAAAAAGAAACATGAAACTCTAAAGCACTCATTAGATCCATGCCAAAGATATCTCTCTCTATCTCAATATCCAAAAACTTTTTGCCACGAATAGCTCCTTGCAAGTAAAACAAAAAATGTTTATCCGGCCCGTACTCTCGCAAAAAAGTATAACCACTTGCATCATGAATAAGTTCATTCTCATCAACATCAGGAGGATGAATGTAAACCTGACGAATTAAATTCATATCTTTTTGAATGATGGCAGACACGGTAGTAACATGTAGAAGCTCTTTTTGAAATAACTTACTGACTAGAGACATACCTTTCAAAATGTTTGCTGAGTAAAAAAGACAATGAATGTTTTCAAAATTAGAAACATCAGCAAAAAGAGTTGGATATTTTTCTTTTATCTCCACTAGAATGGCATTAAGAGAAGAACATACCTTGCCTATTGCGGATGCACGACTTAGTTACCTCACATCAAATGTGTGCTCTAATCTCAAGATCGGACAACCAGATCCTTTTGCGTAATCCTTAACTTGTCAAGCCTCTTGTTAGAGTGATTGAAATGTGAAGCAATCGAATCAACAAGCTTCTCTAATGTTATTGCAATCGTTGAATTCTTTGCAACAAAAGAGGCATCCAAAGCTGTCCTATGAGCAACACAATGAATATATGTTAGAAATGGATTTCCAAGTTTTTTAAAAAGCATTACAACACCATTCTTTGACCTGTCATGGTCGAACACCCATCAGAACCAAAAGCGTTTAGCTTTGAAAGATCAAAATCATTTTTTTTCAACTCATCAAGAACGACATTGAAGATAGACTTGGAAGTTCCATCACTACACAAACTATGCCATAAAAGCTATAGGTGGGAATGCATTCATCAATGAGGTATGACAAATATATAATTAAGTGTCCATGCTTACTTATATCATTATACTTATCAATCAAGACACCAAAGAAAGGACATCGAGACACTTTTTTCAAAGTAGAGTTCATGAGACACTTACTTATACAATAAACCATCTCCACACAAGCCTTGTCGTCATTGTACAAGGATGTGGAATATGGCACTCGACAATCTTGCAAAAGAGAAATCATGTCAGTAAATCAATAAAATGCATAATTTTTCTTTGCCATATGATAGCAGTCATAAAATGAGTAAAGAGAGCCTCCTCTTTGAAGTTCTCTGCCCTCTTCATGCTGTTTTGAATGGTTTCCTTTCCTTCTAAGAGGAAAGCACCCATTGCATTCACATGACAATCAGTTTGACAATGAGCTTGTAAGTTACTAACCTTGAAATTTACACTAACCATCTCTTGAATATGCACTATGGTGATGAGGATATTTAAAAAAAAACTTACAATACAATTTAGCTTCCTCTTTGTTGTATACAAGCCAATCATAATTTTGTAGCCAATCATCTTGGAAAGCAGTACGCGCCTCAATTCTTCTTTACAGTTCTAACTTATCTGCTAAAGATAATGAAGAAATATCATCAGTAGCAACTATCTTCGGTAAGCTGGATGAATCTCCTTTCGTTTTCATAGAGTTTATCTTAGAAGGTTCAAGCCCTGCCCATTGAAGAAGTGTACCTTGTCGTTTCTTATTAATAACTTTTTACATCCCCTTTATTACTCTTTTTGAAATCATTTAAGTCCATCTAAAACAAGCTATAACAACCATATCAATACAAAAAAAATAGTTTAGGTTTACAAATGCCTAAATCTTTAAGCACAAGGATTTTCAACTTTATGAAAGTAATATGTAACAAGCGAAAAAAGTAGAGAAATATCTACCAGATTTAGGAGCTCAAGAATCAAGGTTGGATTCCCACCATTCTTGGAACAAGCTGCGGCAAGCTTTGTGAAATTTAGTAGTCGAGTATTGTTTCCAAAAGATTTTTTTCTGTGTTCTCTTTTTTTCTTTTCTTTGAAGCTTGGAAAGGATAACTGGACATTATTCTTATTGCAATACACTGGTACATTGTATAGTGTTGTGTGTACATACCAAAAATTAGTAAGCCAAGGCATAGTACGGTAGCAAGCCCTCTCCCTGAAGGCTCAAAGACTCAATGCTAGGGAAAACGCTGCATCATGCATGAAGCTCTAAGCAGGGCCGCTGTCTGAGGCTTGAAAGATGAGGGCAAGGCATCTGAGACTGGATGTTGTCTAAGCGCAAGGCTCTAAGGCTATCTGAGTGCAAGTGTAGGAGGTGGATTTGGCTTGAGAATCGACAATCAACAACTGCCCTGCTATGGGTGCACATGGGAGAGAGAAAATCGCCGCTCGATTGTGAGCTTTAGAGTACATAGTACATATCTCAAAATTTTCAACTTATCCCAAGATACCAGCCTGATTTCGAGTCTTGGTTTTTGAGCTTTGGAGTTGGATCCTGGAAGTCTCCATGCATATTACATAGGCTGGAGGACATCTTGTATAATATATACATATATATATATATATATATATATATATATATATATATATATATATACATACATACTAGTACGATCGGCTGCCTTCGACGGCCTCTCTCTCTTTCTCTCTCCCTCTTTATTGCGTGTCCTCTCTCTCCTTGTTTTGGATCATAGATATCATCTCGCAGCTCCCTCCCTTTCTCTCTCTCCCCCTCACATCATCCACACACAGGTCGCCATCGCTTCGATCTCCCTCATCTACAGCTATGGCGTTAGAGCTCTTGGATTACAAGAGCTCTCTTCAAACCTTAGAGAGAGATAGCAATGTTCAAGAGGCTGCATCTGCTGATTTAGAGGGTATGTAGAGACTTAGGCATTTCTTCTCTCACAAACGAAATTTTTCTCAGCCCCAGTAACCTTCTCTCCAGGAAGCTTGTTTGAGCGTAACAGATGCGACCTCGTAGCCAAGTTCAAGAAGTTGATTGGTTTGCTAAGCACATCTGGGGATGCTTATTTTTAAGGATGCCTCATTGGGGCTGCTGCTTCTCTCGGTTTCCTGTTGAAGGCTTCATTTATGGAAGCACATGGAAGCCGTAGCTCATTAGACCAGGATTCTAACAAGGGCCCATCATCATCCTCACTCGAGCCTTCCCCATCCATTTACACTCCCATGATGGTTGTCTTCACAACAGTTTTGCGTAACGATAAGCTTTTCAGATGAACCTTCCCAAAGTCATCTCTGGAAGGTCTAAGCAATGGTCTATCATACCTCACAATGTTCCACTCAGCTCCAATGCTACCAAATCCTCTCTTTGCGGGCCTTGCATTGTAGTTCCCAAACAGAGCAAAATGGCTCTAACAAAAATATCCTAACCATAGCTAGTGAGAAAGCATCACAACATCAGCACATTGATGACACTTCATTTGCAAGTGGGACAACTCCATATTTTGTTATTGCCTATCCCTCTCCCTCTTAGCAAGAAAAATGCTTAGGTGGAAAGTTTGATGAACCCGGTTTTCTTGTTGCTTTTGAAGTCGAACTTTTTGTCTAAGCTGGCCCGATGCTCGCATATGCGGGGACCTAATTACTTGTTTGGGTTATGTCCCCAGGATAATTAGAGTGCCTACTATTAGTGCAAAAGCGGTAGACATACCGCCAAATGATTTTTGTTGGAGGAATATGGGCAAAAGCCCATAAAGGGCTCACCTCATCCTAGGTTTGTTAGCAAGTCTTTGCCCCTTACACTAACTCCTTTTCTTTTGTTGACTTATATTGGGTATTTTTTTTTTCTCAGGGGCTACTATATATACAGCAGCATGCCAGGTTGTCTAGCTAAGAAACATGCAGAACGGGATGTGGACAACCCCAATATGTTGATTGTAACTTTTGCTGATTATCATAGCCATTAGTACGGTAGTAGTGGTGGCCACTTAGAAATACAGATGTTAATGGCTAAAAGGCATGTTGTGTTAGTGTTGTGATACTGTTGGTCAAGTTAACCTTAGATTGTTAGTAGTAAGAGAAAGCAGCCTTTTGTAACCTATATGCCATGTTATTTGAGCAACAAAGTTAATTAGGAAAAAATTGTTTTATAGAAAGATATAGTTCTCGTTCCATTGTATTTGTGGCATGTGAGGAGATGCCTCCTAATAGGGCTTGGGAAAATATAAAATCTCAACAAGTAAAATATCTCCCTCAACCTATCCGACCCGGCTTTCCCGAATTTGAAGAAGTTGAATCCTTTTCGAACCCAAATGAGCCGGATTTTTTTCCTTCCAATGAGTTTTCAAAAATTTTGTTGTGAAAAAAAGCCGATTACTTTGTCTTGTAATTACAACTAAGTTTTAACGTTTCTCCTTCACACCTAAAGTCCAAATTGTGTTTACTCATTACTACAACTCAATGTTTAAGACTAGTTTATAGTGTCGAATACACAACCAAAAGTTTGACAAAGCTCAAAACAACTATCAAAGAGCTACAATTGACACAACATTAAAGAACAAAGACAACCTGTCGCAAACAATCAGGCACTTTTGACTCAATTGAAGATGTCTACAATGGCTCTTGACAACCGACTTTGATAAAATACAGCAAAATTGCAAATTTAAAACATAGAGATATTTGTAAAAATAATAAGCTGTATATTCATTGTCATGCATTATAAAAATTCAAAAAGCTTGAATTTGACCTTTTTGGTAGAGAATTAAGATTCATAATTGTCGTTTCCTCAAACTGCAAGACTCTACAAAGAGACGTTTAAAAAAACCCAGAGTAGAACTTATAGTAATTGGCATAAATGAGAGAGTAGGGGGAGTGAACCCCATTACCATCGATGATGATGGCTACAGCAAGATCTCTTGGGGGAGAAGAGAAGTAAATACTCTCAGCCAAGACCAATGGCAGATTGGATTTACTCCTCTACTCTAGATGAAAAATAAATAATCAAAAGTAACAAATAAAAGTAGTAGATAGGCATACCTTGTTCATTGTAGAATCAAGCGGCATATATCTTGTGATGTGAAGAGATGTCGATTTGCCTTAGCAGTCCATAACATGATGCTCTTCTCCAACACTGTTTTAGTCAGCTTTGAAGGACCTTCTATGTTGGTCTTCAAATTGTATCCAAGGATTGTAACTCCATCATGTTTTGCAATTTTGTCTTAATCCTTGTCCGTGCACTTAATGCTCTCTCACATATAGAATTAGAAGAGCATTGCACTAGAGAAAGCTGACAAATAGTCAAAATATTATGATACGAGTTTCTCCATGTTGCGTTGCCAGCGATTGTGGCTGCAACATCTGGAAGACTAAAATGTATCCAACTAATAGCAGCCTCTAGCTTGAAACCACGAAATTCACTAATAAAGTCATCCTTATCAATCAAGGCAGTAGAATTTATAATCTCTAAAGACTTCATTTTACCATAAAAAGAAGATATTTATTTTTCCTCTAACTTACCATAATCTCGTAGAGATTTCTCTAATACTGGATGTTGTGCAAGAACTAAAATACCAAGCTTACCCAAATGGGATTGTCAACAAACCGTTCTTGAAGAGAGGCGATAACCTTCTTTGAAAAAGAAACCGGAAAGTCTAAAGCACGCATTAGATCCATGCCAAACATATCTCTCTCTCTCTTGATATCGAAGTTACCTCTCCCTTGAAAGTTGGGAGTTGAACTTGTTTTAACATTAGTTTTTTTTCCTGGGTGGGAGTGTAGAGACTTTTTGCATTACTATGAGTTTTTAATTAATGAAAATCTTTTAGTGATAACAATAATTTTTTTTTGTCATGCAATTAGTTTTCTAATCTATATACTTTTGAAATTTTGAATGAAAACAGAAATCCGACAATCACTATAACCATCTCGATTAAACTACACAAAGCATGTCATAAAACCATGGTATGTACAAGAGTTAATACAACACTGACTCATACTATGTACAAGATGGACTCATACTATGTACAAGATGGACTCATGCTATATACAAGATGGACTCATACTATATACAAGATGGACTCATGCTATATGCAATGTGTAACTCTCAATATCAAAATCCTCTTCACCACTGGTGGGTCTGACAGGGGATCAAAAAATATGACATCTTTTGGTCCCCTAAATTTTGGGCCTACTCTCATGGGTCTGATCCTACCTGGATATATTACTTTGGCTACCTGATCTACCCCATCTATAGTAATGGTCTGATCTAGATCTTCACTCCACTGAAAAAGAAAACTTCGATGGTTCGAAGTGTTTCTGTCCACTTGAGTCTTTTCAAATTGAGTGCCAAACCTTCTACCTGTCCCGCATCAATCAGGAAAATTCCGCCAAACTGTGACCAGCTGATTCCCCATGTAGGAGGACGGGAAAACATTACATCTAATAATTTCATGATGCTCTTGCAAAATAAAAAGTTATTGGAGTTGCAAGCAGCCTTGAACATGATGTTAAAAATCACAAACTTTCGGTAAGCTTGGCGGATATTTTCCTGTATTGATAGGGAATTTCTCATTTCACAATATACCATAATTAAAAATTCAATATAACTTATGCCTATTTTTTCAAAATTTTCCCTCCTAAGGTCAGAACCTTGTTAAACCGTGCTCTGATACCACTTGTAAGGACCCCAAACCCGCCGACACCAAAAACGGGATGGGACCATTGACAGGTCTCTAGGCCTACTATAGTTAGAGTCCTTAAACAAGAAAAATTTCAGGGAATTCACCCTTACCATTGACAATGGTTTAGGTTTATAGCCCTAGAAGGAGACCTAGTCCTGTCTCTCAGTGGAAACGGGACCACTAAAAAAAACCATTCCGGCCCTATAACTTCCATCATTCAGATTAAGGTTTCCCTAGCCAACGTTTTTTTCCCCCTAACATATGTGAGGGCACAGCCGTTGGTGGATTCCTCTTCCAAGTGAAGAAGTTTCTAAATGTTTTAGTGTGCGAGAATGGATAGTTACTTGACTAATCAGGTCCACCCGTCCATGATTGACAACCTTAGTCAATCCCCACTTACCACCCCGCACTCACACATGATTTCTGTGTTGTTTAATTACTACCACATTCTTTACACAATTAAAACAATCATTCTTTTTTAACTTCATAACTGAATTTCATTAAGAAAACCCTTGAAAATAGTATTGAAAACATTCTTTGAGCAAACAAACATCTTTAGACTTAAGACAAGGTACTGTCATTCTGAAGTATCTTTGACTGGTACTGGCTTGTCTCAAGACCACCTATACAGGGGTGAAAAAAAATGGCACCCATTCCTTATTTATAAAACCGGGGTGGAAAAAGCCATCACCCAAAGTTCGGGCGTCCATACGCCAACCGGTTGCCCATACAATCGGGCGGTTCCTCTAGGATAAACTTGATATCTTAAGTAATATCCACAAACACAAACAAGCACGGGGTAAAGAATCCACGCTCGCTGAGAAAATCGACTCATCCATGGCCGAATCGCCATTATTACTCATTACCTGGAGTAAAATATTTCAAGGAAACAGAGGTGTCTTGAGACAATTTGTATTAAGGATGGTCAAACATTTCTTTCCTAGGTCAATCAGTCATAACCCAATCATTTTTTTTCTATTTACAATCATTGCTCATTGGTTTCTTGGAAGTTACCTTCCATGCAGTTTATCCTTCCTAACCCTTACGTATGCAATGCTAACTTAAAAATGAACTTTAAAAGATTTAAGCGAACAAAATAGAATTCCACCTGGGATTGCTCGTCCATGTGCTGCTATGCTGGAGCCTGCAGACTTTCCTCCGTCGGCCTATGGCTAGACCCAGCCTCATGGTCATAAGTGGCTTTATTTCTTTTGATACTAATATCCTTTTCTTCGGTAAGAGGATTTCCTCTGGTTCTCTTTGGAGCCATATCGGCAGTCTTATAAAAAGACCTAATCATTTAATTGAATAATCTCTTTTCTTTCTTTTTACCCAAAATAAGGATTTTTGGAGTAAGTAGGTATCCTTGATAGTTTATTGGATGAGATATTTCTCTTGTAACTTCCTTGTACTATTAGTAAATTCTCATAATTATCATCTAATTAGCGGAACTATTTTACTCGGTTTCTTCTTAGTCTATATTTCATGAATATCTTATATTTAACCTTAGTAACTTATAATTCCTATATGCTAATGGATTACTCACCCTAGATGTTCTATCTTTAGGAATTTTCATACTTTTCCCTCCTATACTTATGGTCTAATTTAGGCAAATTTTTTCGATAGTAATTTGTTATACCAACCCTTTAGTTATGGTAGTTTTCCCAACCTTAAATAGTGATTTTGGACCTCAGGTATTTATTTGGTGATTATATAAATTCATTTACTAATTTCCTTTCTCTATTTTATACACAAAATCGGTTACTTTTAATGAAGATAAGTATTTAAACTATTTATCTGATGTTAGAATATTTATCACGGACTCCCCAAGATGTGCTCTACCACTGATAATTATCTCAAAGATTTTTGAGTTGATTTACCATTTCCCCCCTTTTATTTTCTCCTAAAAGTAATGTAATTCTACTGAGATAATTAGGTAAACTAATTATCTGAGTTTAACATAATTATCACGGGTTTTCTAAGATGTTACTAACCTTTGATAAATAACTCAAAGTATTTTGAATTGATTTGATATTTTCTTCCTTTTAATTTATCCTAAAAATAGTGTAGTTTTGCTAAGATAATTAGGTAGACTAATTATCTGAGATTAACATAATTATCACGGGTTCTCTAAGATGTGATTAATGTTTGATAAATAACTCAAAGCATTTTGAATCAATTTTCTATTTTCTCCCTTTTAATTTGTTCTAAAAATAGTGTAATTTTGCTAAGATAATTAGGTAAAATAATTATATGAGGTTAACATAATTATCACGGGTTTTCTAAGATGTAATTAACCTCTAATCATTATCTTAAAGCATTTTGAATGAATTTGATCATTTCTCCCTTTATTTTTCTCTAAAAAATAATGTAACTCTGCTTAATTAATTATGGAAATTACTCAAAAAATTATAAGATAATTATCCTAGCATAATTATAGTTTAACACAGCTCTGATAATTATCTCAACTTAATCTAAACTTAATTAGTATAATTCCTATTAATTCATGGTTAAAATTGATAATTTAAACCCTAATAGGATATAATAATTAATTAGCTTAATATCCCTAAGTTTAATCACAATAATCAGCAGAGAATATTTAATTAAGAGAGGATTTTTGAGTATATCTAGGATTAATCTTTAATTAATTAAGATAATTGTAAATAGGTTAACCTAGCTTTGCTAATTAAAAGAGATTAGGACTAATTATCGTTTAATTAACCAACTAGATCTTGATCTTTAGTGATTTTTGTGTAGAGGTCTCTTTAGATGAGAGAGAATGTGCCAAGGCTCCGAGTCTAAATTTTTAT
Organism: Adiantum capillus-veneris; assembly: GCF_014529385.1. Lineage (NCBI taxonomy): Eukaryota > Viridiplantae > Streptophyta > Polypodiopsida > Polypodiales > Pteridaceae > Adiantum > Adiantum capillus-veneris. The sequence continues at coordinate 107,296,182 of NC_140958.1, forward strand.
GAAGAAAAGGGGGTCTTTTTATAGTTTTTCTGGGCCTCGGGCTGTTCGTGGCAGGTTCTGGCACCTCAAGCAAGCCCCCAGCTTTTAGGTAGCACCACCTGCTACTATATCTATCCCGGGCAGGTTCCCCATAGCTCCACACTGCCCCCTCATCTTCCACAATCGATTTTGATTGATTTTACTGATTTTACTAATTTTTAATGATGAAAATTGGAATATTAGTAAACTTTAGAACCTTAGGATAAGAAAGTCTTTGTTAATAATAATTACTGAAACCATCCAATTTTATTTATCTAATTGAATTCTTAGTGTAACCTTTCAGGGCCAGTAACTTTTCCAGATTTTATCGGAATCTGATTCTGAAAATTACTAACCATAGTAAAGCTCTGGTTATGATTCCAAAAATACCAACATCAACCATGATTGAATCATTCAACAGTGGTTTTCAAGTTAATTTTACAAGCTTTGTACAATTTCTAAGGTTTCAGAAACTGGAAACCTTACAAACCTTGAAATTAACAGAACCATCTCTTGAATATGCACTATGGTGATGAGGATATTTTAAACAAAACTACAATACAATTTAGCTTCCTCTTTGTTGTATACAAGCCAGTCAAACTTTTGTAGCCAATCATATTGAGAAGCAGTACGCACCTCAATTCGTCTTCGTGATTCTAACTTATCTGCTAAAGATAATGAAGAAACTTCATCAGTAGCAAAGTCTTCAGTAAGTTGGATGAATCTCCTTTCATTTTCTTAGTGTCTATCTTAAAAGGTTCAAGCCCTGCCCATTGAAGAAGCGTACCTTGTCGTTTCTTATTAATAACTTCTTACATCCTCTTCATTACTCTTTTCGAAATCATTTAAGTCCATTAAAACAAGCTATAACAACCATATCAATACAAAAACAATAGTTTAGGTTTACAAATGCCTAAATCTTTAAGCACAAGGATTTTCAACTTTATGAAAGTAATATGTAGCAAGCGAAAAAAGCACAGATATATATACCAGATTTAGGAGCTCCTCAAGAATCAAGGTTGGATGCCCACCATTCTTGGAACAAGCTGCGGCAAGCTTTGTGCAATTTAGTAGTCGAGTTTCGTTTCCAAAAGTTGTTTTTCTGTGTTCTCTTTTTCTTTTCTTTGAAGCTTGGAAAGGCTAACTCGACATTATTCTTATTGCAATACACTGGTACACTGTATAGTGTTTCATTTACATACCAAAAGGTAGCAAGCCAAGGTGCAGTACGGCAGCAAGCCCTCGCCATCAAGGCTCAAAGACTCAACGCCGAGGAAAACACTGCATGATGCATGAAGCTCTGAGCAGGGCCGCTGTCTGAGGCTGGCCGTTGTTTGAGCTCAAGGCTCTGAGGATATCTAAGCGCAAGTGCAAAAAGCGGATTGGGCTCGAGAATCAATAGTCGACTGCCCTGCTATGTGGGCACGAGAGAGACAGAGAGAGAGAGAAAATTGCCGCTCCATTGTGAGCTTTAGGGGGGCACAATACATAATCCAAAAATTTCAACTTATCCCAAGATACCAACCTGAGTTCGAATCTTGGCTTTTGAGCTTCCGAGATGGAACTTGGAAGCCTCCATTAATACTACATAGATTGGAGGACAATCTTATATATATATATATATATATATATATATATATATATATATATATATATATATATATAAATAATATTTATAAGTAGTATGGCCGGCTGCCTTCAATGGCCTCTCCCTCTTTATCACGTGTCCTCTCTCTCTTTCTGTCTCCCTCTTTTGGAACATAGATTTCATCTCGCAGCTTGTTCCACTTGTAAAGGGGACTCCCCTCCGCCATATTATGTTAAGTAGGAATATATAATCAAAACCTCTTCAACATAATGGGAGCTTAAATATTGCCCTTTGCAACTAAAATGAGCAAGCGTAGAACAAAAAAGTACCCCAAATCTCTGGAATTATGGCAAGTTCAGAAGGCTTTGGATAAAGTGAACCTATCTTTTCTTGAGCCCTGGGCAGCTTCAAGAGGGTATGAGTTAGTCTGTACAGAGCGTGAGTGTCTCTCTCATTGTCTCTGAGGGTGAGTCGGCTGCCAAGAGGGATTTTTGTGTTGCTAGTCTTGGCCCTCTAGTTCTTTGGTGTTTAACAATGATCTCCCTCCCTCCCTCCCTCTCCCCCTTGCATCATCCACACATAGGTCGCCATCGCTTCAATCTCCCTCCTGGGCTGCTATGGCGTTAGAGCTCTTGGATTACAAGAGATCTCTTCCAACCTTCGAGAGGGATAGTGATGTTCAAGAGGCTACCTCTAGTGGTTTAGAGGGTATGTAGAGACTATGCATTTCTTCTCTCACCAGCATAACTTTTCTCAGCCCCAACAACAACCTTCTCTGCACGAAGCTTGTTTAGGCTCAACAGATGCGACCGTAGCCAAGTTCAAGAAGTTGATGGGTTTGCTAATCACACCTGAGCATGCTCGTTTTTTAAGATGCCCCAGTGGTGCTTTGCTTGGTTTCCTATTGGAGGATTCCCTTATGGCACGTGGAAACTGTACCTCATCAGACCTGGATTCTAATAAGGGCTCATCATCATCCTCGCCGGAGCCTTCCCCATCCATTTACACTCCCACGATTGCTGTCTCCACAGTAGTTGCGCAACCAGAAGCTTTTCAGATGAACCTTCCCAAAGTCATCTCTGGCAGGTATGAGTAATGGTCTATCATACCTCACAATGTTCCATTCAGCTCCAATGCTACCAAATCCTCTCTTTACGGGCCTTGCATTGTAGTTTCGAAACAGAGCAAAATGGCTCTAACAGAAACATCCTAACCATAGCTAGTGAGAAATCATCACAACACCAGCACATCGATGACACTTCATTTTCAAGTGGGACAACCCCATATTGTGTTATTTCCTATCCCCTCTCCCTCTTAGCAAGAAAAAGTGCTCAAGTGGAAACTCTGATGAACCCGGTGGAAGATGTCATTGCTCAAAGAAAAGGTAATAGTCGCTTTCTTGTTGCTTTTGAAGTCGAACTTTTTGTCTAAGCTGGCTTGATGCTGGCATATGTGAAGACCTAATTACTTGTTTGAATTATGTCCCCAAGATAATTAGAGTGTCTGCTATTAGTGCAAAAGCGACAGCCATACCGCCAGATGATTTCTCTTGAAGGAATATGGGCAAAATCCCATAAAGGGCTCGCCTCATCGTAGGTTTGTTAGCAAGCCCTTTTCCCTTACACTGAAGCCTTTCCTTTCTATGACTCATATTGGGTCTTTTTTTTTGCAGAAACATGCGGAACGGGATGTGGACAACCCCAATATACTGATTGTAACTTTTGCTGGTTATCATAGCCATTAGTACGGCTGTAGTGGCGGCCACTTAGAAATACAGATGTTAATGGCTAAAAGGCCTATTGTGTTAGTGTTGGTCAAGTCACCCTTAGATTGTTAGTAGTAAAAGAAAGTAGCCTTTTGTATCCTACATGCCATGTTATTTACGCAATGAAGTTTATTAGTAAAAAATTGTTGTATAAAAAGATATGGTTCTCGTTCCGTTGTATTTGTGGCATGTGAGGAGATGCCTCCTAAGAGGGTTCAGGAAAATTTGAAGTCTCAATAAGTAGAATATCCCCCTCAACCTATCCAATGCGGCTTCGCCAAATTTGAAGAAGTTGAATTTTTTTCGAACCCAAATGAGCCAAATTTATTCCCTTCCAATGAGTTTTCAAAATTTTTGCTGTGAACAAAAGCCAATTACTTTGTCTTCTATATTACAACTAAGTTTTAACATTTCTCCTTCACACCCAAAGTTCAAACTGTGTTTACTAATTACTATAAGTCAATGTTTAAGACTAGTTTATAGTGTTTAACACACAACCAAAAGTTTGACAACGCTCTATCAAAGAGCTACAATTGACACAACAGTGAAGAACAAAGACAACTTGTTGCAAAAAATCAGGCACTTTTGAGCCAATCGAAGACGTCTACAGTGGCTCTACATCAGACTTTGATAAAATGCTGTAAAATTGCAAATTTAAAAAATGGAGATATTCGTAAGGATAATAAGCTGTATATTCATTGTCATGCATCATAAAAATTCAAAAAGCTTGAGTTTGACCTTTTTGGTAGAAAATTGAGATTCATAATTGTCATTTCCTCAAACTGCAAGACTCTACAAAGAGACATTTAAAAAAGCACAAAGTTGAACTTATAGTAATTGGCATAAACGAGAGAGTAGGGGGATTAAACCCCATTACCATCGATGATGATGGCTACGTCAAGCTCTCTTGGGGGAGAAGAGAAGTAAATACTCTTAGCCAAGATCAATGGCAAATTGGATTTAATCCTGTACTCTAGATGAAAAAGAAATAATCACAAGTAACAAATAAAAGCAGTAGATAGGCATACCTTGTTTATTGTAGAATCAAGTTGCATATACCTTGTGATGTGAAGAGATGTCGATGTGCCTGAGCACCCCATAACATGATGCTCTTCTCCAACTCTATTTTAGTCAGCTTTGAAGGACCTTCTACGTTGATATTCAAAAGTGTATGCAAGGATTGTAACTTCATCATGTTTTGCAATTTTGTCTTAATCCTTGTCCGTGCACTAAATCCTCTCTTACATATAGCATTAGAAGAGCATTGCACTAGAGCAATCTGACAAATAGTCAAAATATTATGGTACGAGTCTCTCCATGTTGCATTGAAAGAAATTGTAGCTACAACATCAGAAAGATTAAAACATATCCAACTAATAGCAGCCTGTTGCTTTAGACTACCAAACTCACTAATAGAGTCATCCTCATCAATCAAGGCAACAAAATTTATAATCTCTAAAGACTTCATTTTACCATAAAAAGAAGCTATTTCTTTTGCCTCTAACTTACCATAATATCGTAGAGCTTTCTCTAATATTGAATGTTGTGTAAGAGCTAAAATACCAAGCTTACGCAAAATGGGATTGTCAACAAACGGTTCTTGAAGAGAGGCGATAACCTTCTTCGTACAAGAAACCTAAAACTCTAAAGCACACATTAAATCCCTGCCAAAGGTATCTCTTTCTATCTCAATATCCAAAAACTTTTGTCCACGAATAGCTCCTCGGAAGTAGAACAAAAAACCTTTGTCTGGCCCGTGCTCTCGCAAAAAAGTATAACCACTTGCATCAAGAATAAGTTCATTCTCATCAACATCAGGAGGATCAATGTAACACTGTTGAATTAAATTGATCTCTTTTTGAATGGTCGCAGACATGGTAGTAACATGTACAAGCTCTTTTTGAAATAACTTAGTGACTAGAGACATACCTTTCAAGATGTCTGCTGAGAAAAAAAGACAATAAATGTTTTCAAAATTAGAAACATCAACAAAAAGAGTCGAAGATTTTTCTTTTGTCTCCACCAAAATGGCATCAAGAGAAAAACATTCCTTGCCTATTGCAGATGCACGACTTAGTTACCTGACATCAAATGTGTGCTCTAATCTTAAGATAGGGCACGCCAGATCCTTTTGATTAATCCTTAACTTGTCAAGCCTCTTGTTAGAGTGATTGAGATTTGAAGCAATCAAATTAACAAGCTTCTCTAATGTTATTGCAATCATTGAATTATTTCAATAGAAGAGACAGCCAAAGCTATCCTATGAGAAACACAATGAATATATGTTAGAAATGGATTTACAAGTTTTTAAAAAAGCATTGCAACACTATTCTCTGACCCTGTCATGGTCAAACACCCATCAGAACCAAAAGCGATTAGCTTTGAAAGATCAAAATCATTTTTTTTCAACTCATCAAGAACGGCATTGAAGATAGACTTGGCAGTTCCATCACTTACACGAACTATGCCATAAAAGCTATAGGTGGGAATGCATTTATCAATGAGGTAGGACAAATAGATAATTAAGTGTCCATGCTTACTTATATCATTATACTTATCAATCAAGACACCAAAGAAAGGACATCGAGACACTTTTTTTCAAAGTAGAGTTCATGAGACACTTACCGATACAATAAACCATCTCCACACAAGCCTTGTCGTCATTGTACAAGGATGTGGAATATGGCACTCGACAATCTTGCAAAAGAGAAATCATGTCAATAAATCAATAAAATGCATAATTTTTCTTTGCCATATGATAGCAGCCATAAAAAGAGTAAAGAGAGCCTCGTCTTTGAAGTTCTCTTCCCTTTTCATGCTGTTTTGAATGGTTTCCTTTCCTTCTAAGAGGATAGAATCCATTACATTCACATGACAATCAGTTCGACAATGATATTTTAACTTACTAATCTTGAAATTAGCAGAACCATCTCTTGAATATGCACTATGGTGATGAGGATATTATAAAAAAAAATTACAATACAATTTAGCTTCCTCTTCATTGTATACAAGCCAATCAAAATTTTGTAGCCAATCATCTTGGAAAGCAGTACACGCCTCAATTCTTCTTCACAGTTCTAACTTATCTGCTAAAGATAATGAAGAAATTTCATCAGTAGCAACTGTCTTTGGTAAGTTGGATGAATCTCCTTTTGTTTTCTTAGAGTTTATTTTAGAAGGTTCAAGCCCTGCCCATTGAAGAAGTGTACCTTGTTGTTTATTATTAATAACCTTTTGCATCCCCTTTATTACTTTTTTTGGAATCATTGAAGTCCATTTAAAACAAGCTATAACAATCATATCAATACAAAAAAAGTAGTTTAGATTTACAAATGCCAAAATCTTTAAGCACAAGGATTTTCAACTTTATGAAAGTAATATGTAGCAAGCAAAAAAAGCAGAGAAATATTTACTAGATTTAGTAGCTCAAGAATTAAGGTTGGATGCCCACCGTTCTTGGAAAACATGCTGCAGCAAGCTTTGTGCTATTGAGTAGTCGAGTTTTGTTTCCCAAAGGTGTTTTTTTGTGTTCTCTTTTTTTCTTTTCTTTGAAGCTTGGAAAGGCTAACTTGACGTTATTCTTCTTACAATACACTGGTACACTGTACAGTGTTGCCTGTACATACCAGAAGGTAGCAAGCCAAGGTGTAGTACGACAGCAAGCCCTTTCCCACAAGGCTCAAAGACTCAACAATGAGGAAAATGCTGCATCATGCATAAAGCTCTGAGCAAGGCCACTGTCTGAGGCTTGAAGGATGAGCGCAAGGCGTCTGAGGCTGGTTGTTGTCTGAGCACAAGGTTCTAAGGCTATTTGAGCACAAGTGTATAAAGAGGATTTGGCTCAAGAATCAACAGTCAACTGCCCTGCTATGTGCCCGAGAGAGAGAGAGAGAGAGAGAGAGAGAGAGAGAGAGAGAGAGAGAGAGAGAGAGAGAGAGAGAGAGAGAGAGAAAATCGCTGCTTGATTGTGAAATTTAGGGTACATAGAACATAATCCAAAATTTTCAACTAATCCCAAGATAATAGTCTGAGTTCAAATCTTGGTTTTCGAGCTTCAGAGTTGGAACTTGGAAGCCTCCATTCATACTACATAGCTTGGAGGAAAATCTTGTGTAATATATATATATATACATATTATATATACTAGTATAGCTGGACGCCTTCGACGGACTCTCTCTCTTTCTCTCTCCCTCTTTATCGTGCGTCCTCTCTCTCTTTTTCTCTTTGGCTTTTGGAACATAGATTGCATCTCGCAGCTTGCGCCACTTGTAAAGGGGACTCCCCTCTGCCATATTATGTTAAGTAGATATATATAATCAAAACCTCTTCAACATAATGGGAGCTTAAATATTGCCCTTTGCAACTAAAATGAGCAGGCGTAGAACGAAAAAGTACCTCAAATCTCCAGGAACCATGGCAAGTTTAGAAGGCTTTGGATAAAGCGAACCTATCTTTTCCCGAGCCCTATGCGGCTTCAAGAGGGTGTGAGGTAGTCTGTATGGAGTGTGACAGTGTCTCTCATCGTCTCTGAGAGTGAGACGGCCACCAAGAGGGGTTTTTGTGTTGCTAATCGTGGCCCTCTAGTTCTTGGGTGTTTACAAGTGATCTCCCTCCCTCCCTCCCTCTACCCCTTGCATCATCCACACACAGGTCGCCATTGCTTTGATCTCCCTCGTGTACAACTATGGTGTTAGAGCTCTTGGATTACAAGAGCTCTCTTCCAACCTTAGAGAGAGATACCGATGTTCAAGAGGCTGCCTCTGCTGGTTTAGAGGGTATGTAGAAACTAGGGCATTTCTTTCCTCACCAATGGAATTTTTCTTAGCCATAGCAGCAACCTTCTCTGCAAGAAGCTTGTTCAAGCGCAACATATGTGATCGTAGCCAAGTTCAAGAAGTTTTTTAATTGGTTTGCTAAGAACATCTAGGCATGCTCGTTTTTACAGATGCCCCAGTTGGGGCTGGTGCTTCGCTTGGTTTCTTGTCGGAGGCTTCACTTATGGACGCACCTCGAAGCTGTAGCTCATCAGACCTAGATTCTAATAAGGGCTCATCATCATCCTCAACGGAGCCTTCCCCATCCATTTACACTCCCATGATGGCTGTCTCCATAGTAGTTGCGCAACCAGAAGCTTTTCAGATGAACCTTCCCAAAGCCATCTCTGCCAGGCCTGAGAAATGGCCTATCATACCTCACAATGTTCCATTCAACTCAAATGCTACCAAATAATCTCTTTACAGGCCTTGCATTGTAGTTCTATAGCAACAAAATGGTTCTAATAGAAACATCCTAACCATAGAAAGCATCACAACATCACCACATCGATGACACTTCATTTGCAAGTGAGACAACTCCATATTGTGTTATTGACAATCCCCTCTCCCTCTTAGCAATAAAAAGTGCTCAGGTGGAAAGTCTAATGAACTTGACAGCAGATGTCATTGCTCAAAGCGAAGGTAATAGTTGCTCTCTTGTTGCTTGTGAAGTCGAGCTTTTTGTCTCAGCTGGCCTAATGCTCGCATCTGTGGAGACCTAATTACTTGTTTGGGTTCCGTCCCCAGGATAATTACAGTGCCCGCTATTAGTGCAAAAGCGGCAGACATACCATTAGATGATTTCTCTTGGAGGAAATATGGGAAAAATCCCATAAAGGGCTCGCCTCATCCTAGCTTTCTTAGCAAGTCTTTGCCCCTTACACTGAAGCCTTTTCTTTCTATGACTCATATTGGGTCTTTGTTTTTTTTGCTCAGGGGCTACTATAGATGCAACAGCGTGCCAGGTTGTCCACCTAAGAAACATGTGTAATGGGATGTGGATGACCACAATATACTGATTGTAACTTTTGTTGGTTATCATAGCCATTAGTACGGCTGTAGTGGTGGCCACTTAGAAATACAGATGTTAATGTCTAAAAGGCCTGTTGTGTTAGTGTTGGTCAAGTCAAGCTTAGATTGTTAGTAGTAAAAGAAATCAGCCTTTTGTATCTTATATGCCATGTTATTTATGCAACGAAGTTTATTAGTAAAAAATTGCTATATAAAAAGATATGGTTCTCATTTTGTTGTATTTGTGGTGTGGGAGGAGATGCCTCCAAACAGTGCTCAGGAAAATTTAAAAATCTCAACAAGTAAAATATGCCCCTCATCCTATCTGACCCGGCTTCGCCGAATTTGAGGAAGTTGAATTCTTTTTGAACCCAAGTAAGCAGGATTTTTCCCTTCCAATGAGTTTAAAAAAAATTTGTTGGAACAAAAGCCGATTACATTGTCTTGTATATTACAACTAAGTTTTAACTTTTCTCCTTCACACCCAGAGTCCAAACTATGTTTAGTCATTACTACAACTCAATGTTTAAGACTAGTTTATAGTGTTGAACACACAACCAGAAGTTTGACAAATCTCAAAAAAACTATCAAAGAGCTACAATTGACACAATAGTAAAGAACAAAGACAACTTGTCACAAAAATTCTGGCACTTTTGTGCCAATTGAAGGTATCTACAGTGGCTCTTGACAACCGACTTTGATAAAATGCTGCAAAATTGCAAATTTAAAACATAGAGATACTCATAAGAATAATAAATTGTATATTCATTGTCATGCATCATAAACATTCAAAAAGCTTGAATTTGATATTTTTGATAGAGAATTGAGATTCATAATTTTCATATCCTCAAATTGCAAGACTCTACAAAGAGACGTTTATAAAAGCACAAAGTAGAACTTATAGTAATTCGCATAAACGAGAGAGTAGGGGTATTGAATCCCATTACCATCGATGATGATGGCTACAAAAATCTCTCTTGGGGGACAAGAGAAGTAAATACTCTCAGCCAAGACCAATGGTAGATTAGATTTACTCCTCTACTCTAGATGCAAAAGAAATAATCAAAAGTAACAAATAAAAGCAGTAGATAGACATATATTGTTTATTGTAGAATCAAGATGCATATACCTTGTGATGTGAGGAGATGTTGATGTGCCTTAGCACCCCATAACATGATGCTCTTCTAGAACTCTGTTTCAGTTAGCTTTGAAGGACCTTCTATGTTGATCTTCAAAAGCGTATCCAAGGATTGTAACTCCATCATGTTTCACAGTTTTGTCTTAATCCTTGTTCGTGTGCTAAATCCTCTCTCACATATAGCATTGGAAGAGCATTGCACTAAAGCAATCTAGCAAATAGTCAAAATATTATGATACGAGTCTTTCCATGTTTCATTGCAAGTGATTACAGTTACAACATCTGAAAGACTAAAACATATCCAACTAATAGAAGCCTGTTGCTTGAAACTACAAAATTCACTAATAAAGTCATCCTCATCAATCAAGTTTAGAAGAATTTATACTCTCTAAAGAATTAATTTTACTATAAAAGAAAGCTATTTCTTTTGCCTCTAACTTACCATAATCTCGTAGAGCTTTCTCTAATTCTAAATGTTGTGCAAGAACTAAAATACCAAGCTTACCCTAAATGGGATTGTCAACAAAACGTTCTCGAAGAGAGGCGATAACCTTCTTTGAAAAAGAAACCTGAAACTCTAAAGCACACATTTGATCCATGCCAAAGAGATCTCTCTCTATATCAATATCCAAAAACTTTTTTCCACGAATAGCTCCTCACAAGTAAAACAAAAAACCTTTATATGGCCCACACTCTCGCAAAAAAGTATAACCACTTGCTTCAAGAATAAGTTCATTCTCATCAACATCAGGAGGATCAATGTAATACTACTGAATTAAATTGATCTCTTTTTGAATGATCGCAGACACGTAGTAACATGTACAAACTCTTTTTGAAAGTGACTTACTGGCTAGAGACATACCTTTCAAAATGTGTGCTAAGAAAAAAAGACATTAAATGTTTTCAAACTTAGAAAGATCAGCAAAAAGACTTGGAGCTTTTTTTTTGTCTCCACTAGAATGGCATAAAGAAAGAACATACCTTGCCTATTGCGGATGCACGCGTTAGCCACCTGATATCAAATGTGTGCTCTAATCTCAAGATCGGGCACGCCAGATCCTTTTGAGTAATCCTTAAATTGTCAAGCCTCTTGCTAGAGTGATTTAAATGTGAAGCAATCAAATTAACTAGCTTCTCCAATGTTATTGCAATCACTTAATTCTTTCCAATAGAAGAGATAGCCAAAGCTGTCCTATGAGCAACACAATGAATAGATGTTCGAAATGGATTTACAAGTTTTAAAAAAAGCGTTGCAACACCATTCTCTAACCCTGTCATGGTCGAACACCCATCAGAACCAAAAGGATTAGCTTTGAAAGATCAAAATCATTTTTTTTTCAACTCATCAAGGATGACATTGAAGATAGACTTGGTAGTTCCATCACTTACACGAACTATTCCATAAAAGCTATAGGTTGGAATACATTTATCAATGAGGTGGGACAAATAGATAATTAAGTGTCCATGCTTACCTATATCATTAGACTTATCAATCAAGAGACCAAAGAAAGGACTTCGAGACACTTTTTCAAAGTAGAGTTCATGAGACACTTACCAATACAATAAACCGTCTCTACACAAGTCTTGTCGTCCTTGTACAAGGATGTGGAATATAGCGCTCGACAATCTTGCAAAAGAGAAATCATGTCAGTAAATCCATAAAATGCATAATTTTTCTTTGCCATATGATAGGCAACCCTAAAAAGAGTAAAGAGAGCCTCGTCTTTGAAGTTATGTGGCCACTTCATGCCGTTTTTAATTATTTTCTTTCCTTCTAAGAGGTAAGCATCCATTGCATTCACATGACAACCAGTTTGATAATGAGCTGTTAAGTGATTAACCTTAAAATTAACAGAACCATCTCTTGAATATGCACTATGGTGATGAGGATATTTTAAACAAAACTTACAGTACAATTTAGCTTCCTCTTTGTTATATACAAGCCAATCAAACTTTTGTAGCCAATCATCTTGGAAAGTAGCATGTACCTCAATTCTTGTCACGGGAACCGAATAATAGAGATCGATAGCAAAAGATAGAGAAAGAGATATTTGTATTGATGAATCTTTGTAGAGTTTTGATACAACAGAGGAGCAATTGAATATAGGCACACTCCATTGTACGGAGTTCGAACCTCCCGACCACCCCCGAGCTTCAGTTCGCTTGCATGCAGCGTCTCACCCGCACTCGCACTCACACTCGCACTCGCACTCGCACTCACACTCACACTCACACTCGCACTCGCACTCACACTCGCAGAAGAGGAGATCTGTGAATGATCCCCAAACGCACCATCTGTCGTTCTTTAATCCTTCTTTTCCTCAAAAAGCACGCGGCTTATCAAAATAGTCGCTTTTTAGGCATTCAATCAACTCTATTTTCGCACTAAGTATACCTGCGAGAATAAAATAAGAACGTGATCGCTAAGCGATCCGTAAAGGTTAGATTTTTATCATGACACTTTGCACAGATCCGGTTTCACAAACTGATTTCTGCATCGCTTACAAAATAGTCAAAAGAACATACTCGTGCAACCAATTCAACATGATAATCAAAGTAAAAAAACATAATTTTATACCTTCATAATCTCAATTGCAATACTCTACCATGAAGAAACAATCCACTTCTTGGTTGATAGCAGGGAGAGCTGTATGATGTTGTATGTCTCTCTGTCCCGGTGTATACTACACTGCTGCTATCTTCTGTTTGTTTTCATCATAACTTCTACAAACGAACTCAGAACAGAGCGATCCAGGTACTCAAAACGACGGGAATAGGTTTGGTCTACAAGGTAGGAGGACAGAATTACGAAAAACGTCTCTGTTTGGCTAAAAACGCAACTTTTAGGTTGCAACTCATAAAACCTCTATTTTTGGGCCTCCACTACTTTTACAACTTATTTTAAACCTACCCATGCATTTTAAGATAAAACACATAAATATAAAACATTGATATTAATAAAAATATCAATTTTACTGTTCATAGACAGACTATTTGTTATTCATTAATCTTTATCAAATCCGTCTTTAGTGTATTATTTAAAAAAAAGAATATATGTTCTCTCTTAATATCTCAACTCATTCGTATAAGCTCTATTTAATAGACTATTCAACAATCTTTCAAATCGTGCTAACGAAAGATATGCCCTGCTACATTCTTTTCGACTTTAAGAACTTCAAAGAGTAGTCATATTACATTCTCCCCTTATCAAAATTAACTCTGTCCTCAGAGTTGGTCTAAAGAGAGGAAAATTCTCTTTGCAAAACACTAAGATCAACCCATGATGCATGCTCTACTGGATAGTTCTGCCACTTAACCAAAACTTCCACAATGTCTCTATTTCTTAGATGTTTAAAACGCCTATCTAGTACTAAGTCTGGTTCTACAGTCAATGGTCCGTCATCTTTCAACTTAGAGTTGTTTTGTAAAACATGATGCACATTAGGAACATACTCACATGAAATACAGGATGCACTTTAACATGAGAAGGCAATTCCAATTTGTAAGGTAATGAACCAATGCGCTTCAAAATTTTAAATGGCCCAGCAAATCATGGAGACAATCTTCTATCCTTTCCAAGAATCAAATGAGACTTCTTAGGAATGACCTTTAAGAAAACCATATCACTAGTTTCATACTCCACAACACGATGTTTCTTGTCATAATACAGTTTATGTCTCTTTTAAGATTCTCTAATATTCCCCCTGATTTTGGCCAACTTGTTATCCATTTTCTCAAGCATCTCACGTGACAGTTCTACCTTATTCCTCGAGCTAAGAAAATTTATAGGTGTGGGACAGTTATAGCCCTACATTGCTTCAAACGGGGTCATCCTAATAGATGAATGATATGAACTGTTGTATGCAAATTCAACCAAATGCAAATATTCATTCCAATTAGATTGGTTTTCATTGACATACATTCGTAACATATCTTTTAAAATACGATTCACTCTCTCCGTTTCCGCATCGGTTTGAGGATGGAAAGCATTAGACATGCGTAACTGGGTACCTATAGAGTCAAAAGTCGCTCTCCAGAAATGAGAAGTGAACTTAGAATCTCTGTCAGACACTATGCTCTTGGACATGCCATGCAAACGAAATATCTCTTTCAGAAACAAGCGTGCAATGGTCAAAGCAGTATCAGTTATTTTCACGGAAAAGAAGTGAGCCTGTTTTGTGAGTCTATCTACCACCACAAAGATCGAGTCATACCCTCCACGAGTAATAGGAAGTCTAATAATAAAGTCCATGGATATAGACTCCCACTTCTGTAAAGGAATGTCTAAGGGTTGAAGGTCACCAGGCATCCTCTTATGTTCAATTTTAACTTGTTGACATTGAAAGCATTCACGCACATAATTCTTAACATCCAATTTCATACGTGGCCAAAAGAATGAACTTTTAATCTTTTCATATGTATTACTCAATCCAGGATGACCAAAAAAAGGTGAGTTATGACACCCATGCAGAATTTGACTCTTAAAAGAAGAATTTGCAGGAATACACAAGCGGTCATAATAATATAGATTTCCCTTATACAAGTGATATTTGTTCTCATAGATCTCACCAATATTCTCACGCAAGAATTTCAAAATAGGCATATAAAAGGAATCATTTTCAACTTCAGCATGTATCTCATCAATCAAATTGGATCGCACAACAGTCAACAATTACACATGGGCCTACGACTCAATGCATCTGCAACTTTATTTTCTTTCCCACACAAATACTTCAAGTCAAAATCATACTCAGCCAACAATTCAATCCATCTCCTTTGTCTGTTGTTTAACAATGGCTGAGTGAAAATATACTTCAAACTTTGATGATCAGTACGCAATTCAAATTTGACACCAAGCAAAAGATGACACCAATGTTTCAATGCATGAACAACAGCAAGCAATTCTAAATCATGTGTTGCATAATTCAATTCATGTCGTCTTAATTTCCTAGACTCATATGCAACCACTCTTCCTTCTTGTGTCAAAACACACCCTAGTTGTTCACCACTAGCATCACATGACACAACAAATGGTTTGCCCATCTCAGGAACTTTCAAAACACAATTTTCTGCTATTTTAGCCTTCAAGGTCTCAAAAGCAGTCTCACAGGTAGAAGTCCACACAAAACCCTTGTCTTTCTTGGTCAATTCGGTCAAAGGACTTGCTATCTTAGAGAAATCTTTAATGTGTGCTCTCTCATATTGTGCTAGACCCATAAATCTTCTTACATCTCTTACTAACATAGTCTTAACTTTATCAAGATCAATGTGAATCCCCTCTTTAGAAATCACTCTTCCCAAATACACAATCTGATCCTTTGCAAAAGAATACTTACTTGCTTTGGCATATAATTTATGTTCACGCAAAACCTCAAATGTTTTCTTTAAGTGCAATGCATGATCTTCTTCATTCATAGAATACACAAAAATATTATCCAAGAATACCAGAATGAAGTCCTCAAGATACTGGTGAAAATATTATTCATTAAGCACATGAAAGTTGTTGGTGCATTAGTCAAACCAAAAGCAAGAACTGTAAATTCATAATGTCCATAACGTGTACGAAAAGAAATCTTTGGAATGTCCTCGGCCTTGATACGGATTTGATGGTAGCCAGAACGAAGGTCAACCTTTGAAAATATTATGGCACCACTCAAATGACTAAGCAGTTCATCTATGTGAGGAAGAGGATATTTGTTCTTAATGGTCTGTTTGTTTAACTCCCTGTAGTCAATGCATAACCTATATGTACCATCCTTTTTCTTTTGGAATAACACAGGACTACCCCAAGGAGATACACTAGGTTTAATGAAACCCAAAAGGTCATCAAGTTGTATCTTGAGATCTTTAAGCTCATCAATATTGAACCTGTATGGAGATCTTGAATAAGGTGTCGCTCCTGGATATAGATCTATGGCATGGTCTACCGCTCTAGGCGGAGGTATACCAGGAAGATCGTCCGGAACACATCCTTAACTTCATGTAAGAGATCCTCTATAAATTCTGGATTTGTCTCTTTATGTTTATCCCCAGATTCTTCTTTAATCTCATTAGCAAACACAAGCAACATCTCACACAAGCAAACACAAGCAACGTCTCACACTCTTATCTAAGTCACCTTATCAATTCCATTGCCAAAACTAGATTTAGAATCTCTTTCTTTCCACAAAGAGTGTGACTTATCATCATCAAATGATTAAAGATATATTTTTCTTTCTTAACAATCAATCAAAATATGATTTTCAATGGTCTAATTGATACCAATGATAACATCATGCATATCAATGTTTATGTTATAGAAATCATCTTTATGATTTCGACTCTTCAAAGAAAAAAAAACAAATTTTCTACTAACTCTTTCGTGAAACTATTATTACCACTAGTTAAGTCCACAAGTCTTTTAACTTCTCGATTTAATTTCAAGTTTAATTTCTCAATCAATTTAAACGATAAGAAGCAATGAATACTATCCAAATCAATTAAGAAATTCAAATTTTAATCTCAACTTCTACGCATAAATTCGATCTCACAGAAGCTTTCAAAGGACGTATCAAAGACATAAAACATCACAAAGAAGGGGTAGATGACTTACCTTTATCGTACGCCGCCAAAGTCTCCAATTGAGCCATCTTGGTACGTATTGTCTTATCGGTCACCTTGCTTGAGCATTCGAAAGTCTCGTGGTCGTGTTCTCGATATTGAAAGTATAATCCAAATCTTTGAGTTCTTCAATCCACGCTTCTAAATCTTCGCATATCTTTCTTATGCCATCAAACTCTTTAAGCTTAGCCTTCGTTAAGAATGATTTGATTGTCGCTTCTCCCATATCGTCATCGTTTCTTTTGGCGGTACCCCAACGCCGCCACGATGATTATTGTTTCCAGGTGGATTAGCATGGTTTTCACCTTCATGTTGGCCATCAAGGTCTACATAGATATCAAGCTCTCATGCTGCTTTGCCCCGCAGAACCCCAGCACGCTCCCTATTTGCAATTTTTAGATCTTCTCATAGTCGCCGAATTGGTCTTCTTGCTCCTTCATCCTCCTCTCGTATCCTTCCATGTCCAGAATCAACCGCTTGCTCTGATACCAATTGTCACGGGAACCGAATAATAGAGATCGACAACAAAAGATAGAGAAAGAGATCTTTGTATTGATGAATCTTTGTAGAGTTTTGATACAACAGAGGAGCAATTGAATATAGGCGCACTCTGTTGTATCGAGCTCGAACCTCCCGACCACCCCCGAGCTTCACTTCACTCTCACTCGCACTCACACTCGCAGAAGAGGAGATCTGTGAATGATCCCCAAACGCACCATCCGTCGTTCTTTAATCCTTCTTTTCCTCAAAAAGCATGCGGCTTCTCAAAATAGTCGCTTTTTAGGCGTTCAATCAACTCGATTTTTGCACTAAGTATACCTGCGAGAATAAGATAAGAACGTGATCGCTAAGCGATCCGTAAAGGTTAGATTTTTATCATGACACTTTGCACAGATACGGTTTCACAAACTGATTTCTGCCTCGACTACAAAATAGTCAAAAGAACATACTCGTGCAACCAATTCAACATGATAATCAAAGTAAAAAAACATAATTTTACACCTTCATAATCTCAATTGCAATACTCTACCATGAAGAAACAATCCACTTCTTGGTTGATAGCAGGGAGAGCTATATGATGTTGTATGTGTGTCTGTCCCTGTGTATACTACACTGCTACTGCCTTCTGTTTGTTTTCATTATAACTTCTACAAACAAACTCAGAACAGAGCGATCCAGGTACTCAAAACGACGGGAATAGGTTTGGTCTACAAGGTAGGAGGACAGAATTACGAAAAACGTCTCTGTTTGGCTAAAAACGCAACTTTTAGGTCGCGACTCATAAAACCTCTATTTTTGGGCCTCCACTACTTTTACAACTTATTTTAAGCCTACCCATGCATTTTAAGATAAAACACATAAATATAAAACATTGATATTAATAAAAATCTCAATTTTACTGTTCATAGACAGACTATCTGTTATTCATTAATCTTTATCAAATCCGTCTTTAGTGTATTATTTAAAAAAAAGAATATATGTTCTCTCTTAATATCTCAACTCATTCGTATAAGCTCTATTTAATAGACTATTCAACAATCTTTCAAATGGTGCTAACGAAAGATATGCCTTGCTACATTCTTTTCGACTTTAAGAACTTCAAAGACTAGTCCTATTACAATTCTTCTTTGCAATTCTAACCTATCTGCTAAAGATAATGAATAAAATTCAAAGACTAGTCCTATTACAATTCTTCTTTGCAATTCTAACCTATCTGCTAAAGATAATGAATAAATTTCATCACTAGCAACTATCTTGGATAAGTTGGATGAGTCTCCTTTCGTTTTCTTAGAGTTTATCTTAGAAGGTTCAAGCTCTGCCCATTGAAGAAGTGTACCTTGTCGTTTCTTATTACTTTTACATCTCCTTTATTACTCTTTTCCAAATCATTAATGTCCATTTAAAACAAGCTATAACAACCATATCAATACAAAAAAAATAGTTTAGGTTTATAGATGCCTAAATCTTTAAGCACAAGGATTTTCAACTTCATGAAAGTAATAAGTAGCAAGCGGAAAAAGCAAACAAATATGTACCAGATTTAGGAGCTCAAGAATCAAGGTTGGATGCCCACCGTTGTTGGAACAAGTTGCGGCAAGCTTTGTGCTATTTAGTAGTTGAGTTTTGTTTCCAAAAGGTGTTTTTCCTGTGTTCTCTTTTTTTCTTTTCTTTGAAGCTTGGAAAGGCTAACTCATTATTCTTCTTGCAATACACTGGTACACTGTACAGTGTTGCATGTACACACCAAAAGGTAGCAAGCCAAGGCCCAGTACGGCAACAAGGCCTCGCCTTCAATGCTCAATGTTGAGGAAAATGCTGCATCATGCAACATGAAGCTCTGAGCAGGGCCGGCGCTGTCTGAGGCTTGAAAGATGAGCGCAATGCATCTGAAGCTGGCCGTTGTCTGAGCACAAGGCTCCGAGGCTATCTGAGCGCAAGTGCAAAAAGCGGATTTGGCTCTAGAATCAACAGTCGACTGCCTTGCTATGTGCGCATGCGAGAGAGAGAGCAAGGAAATTGCCGCTCGATTGTGGACTTTAGGGTACATAGTACATAATTCAAAGTTTTCAACTTATCCCAAGATACTAGCCTAAGTTCGAATCTTGGTTTTTGAGCTGCGGTGTTTGAACTTGGAAGCCTCCATTCATATTACATAGCTTGGAAGACAATCTTGTATAATATATATATATATATATATATATATATATATAATAAAAACCTCTTCAACATAATGGGAGCTTAAATATTTCTTTCTGCAACTTAAATGAGCAGGCGTAGAACCTTTTAGGCTAAAATTTGAAAAAGTATCCCAAACCCCCAAACCTACCTTTTCTCGAGCCCTGGTTCAAGATGCCGTTGTGAGCGAGATGGAAACACATAGAACACCTCTATAATGACCCAACACACACTCTTGGAATGATACACACACACACACACACACACACACACACACACACACACACACACACACACACACACACACACACACACACACACACACACACACACACATACACACACACACATACTATGGGGCACCACTCGGCTTACACAACCCACCTGGCGGAGACAGGAAACACACCGATGGAGCGAGAGGAGAGAGACTATCCGTTTACCCACTCCACTCCAGACACACATACACACACACACCCAAAAAACTCAGCTCAAAAGAGGAGAATTTCTAATGTTTTGATACAATAAAGCTTGGGCCAACACCAATGGGGCAAACAACTCACACAATATGGGTAAAATATGCCAGATACAATCACAAACTGGAGCAGAAGATTCACTCATATGAGAAACTTACACAGCCAAAACAGCAAAAAAACAGTGAGGAATTTGGCAAAATGGATAGCGCCATCGCGTCCGAAATGGCCCAAAACCCCAGTCTACAATGTCAAAGTGCTCAAATCCGACCCCGGATGAGCAGTTTACGGCCAAAACAGGCTCCAAAAACCCCAAAAACACAGTTGCGGCTGTTCCTCCTCTTCTCTCCACGTTTTTTCTGGTGTTCTCTATGTTTTTTCAGTTCTCACACTTAGATTTATTAGTTGGGCACCCTTGGTCTTTTAGATGACCTCAAACGGACCCCGAACATGCCAAAAACCTCGCAGTGCATAGTTGTCACCTTTTTGTCTCCATACGCATACCTGCCACTCGACTTTTTTCAATAATGCATCCCGCCACCACGTGAAGTGGCCCCAAAATATGTTCCTCATGATGACCTTTTTGCATAATTATCACAAGAAAACACCCACGTTGTGTCCGTACTCATCCATGTGCAAGTATTGACCCCATTTGGCCTCCTGACGCCACTAGATGCCATCTGACACACCTGCTTACCTCATGTCGTCGGCCCGCAGATAGCTTCCTCGAGAAGTTTTATGCGCTACCAACTCCTCCTTATTGTAGAAAAAACACACTAGTACTGGTGATAGTGAAAATCGATGCACTATGTACATGCTTTCCTACGTGTACACATGTGGACCCCATGTAACCACCTGGCTCTAGAAAATGGGCAATTCTTTATTTGATGCACCATGCATGTGTATGTACATATGCGCAATCCCTTGCTCCAAAAAACTCCTGACATATTTTGCCCATCCCCTAGCCTGCTAGAGCATTCATGCTCAGCAGAAGCAAAAAGAGATATTCATTCCACCTGGATCCCACACAAAAACACTCGGCATTCCTTGCATCAAAAGTTTAATCAAGGTTCCACCTGGTTCCCATGAAAAACCCGTAGAGATGCCATATATCAGCTTTGCATCAAGAAAACCATCAATTACTTTGGCATAGACCGACATGTGCAAATATATCTCCTTGTCCATAGCTAAGAGGTCTCCATTGATCATTTGTGTCATCAATTCCTGCTTCTTTGACAGCTCAACCTTGGTTTGCATCAGCCCTTCAATCACTTCATAAGGCCCTTCACTTTCATCTTCAACTTCATTCGCAAATGCAACTAAACCAGACTCCTGGATTTCTTTATCCATCAAAAGAAATGCAACATTAGCATCCTCATCACTGCTGGTAGTGCTATCACTGTCCTCATCAGCCACTGTGGAATAGTCTTCATCACTAGACTCATCCTGATCTTCATAAAGCTCCTCTAATTGTTTCCTCGTGTCCATATTATAAAGCTTCTTGGCACCTGTCTTTCCATAGAGGCTAATTGTACCACGTCGCCAATCTTGAACAGCTCTCACTGCACGTAACCATGGTCTGGCCAATATAATAGGATATGCTCCCAATCCCGCTGGCATCACATGAAAATCAACCACCGCCTTTGCATATATGCCTCCACTTCTAAGCTCTTTACAACACCCAAACATTTTACTTTTTGATGGTTGGCGAATCTAATCCGAAACCCTGACACCCCAGTCATTGTAAGACCCATCTTCTCAACACATGAGTGTGTTATGACACATATTTGGGCTCCGCCATCAACATAGCCTTGTCCCAAATTTTTCCTTTTATGCCACACATCTACTATTGGGCAAATGTCTGGTAGCTCATCCATCGCCAACACCTTCACTGAACCTCTCTCTGGATCTTTCTCCATTGGGTTAACCATCCTCTTCCACTGTCGCTTTAGCTTAGGCACCATCTCTATAATCTGTCCAAAAGTAACATCTGCCTTCCTGCTTTTCAGATCCTCCTTCAAGTCATAGCTTAATTGCCCATCCCCTAGTGGAAAATCTGAAACATGAAACTTGCGACGAGCCCTCCTTTTTCTCTTGGCCTTGACATCCTCGCCTTCATGGATCTTTCCCTTCTTCTTAGTAGGACCTGGGGCACTTCTTCCTTCCTTGTCCTCTGTAGTCCTCTTCCCAATAGGCATCACTAATGTATCCTCTAGCTTTGATCCCTTCTCCAAGGTAACCACACTTAACACTTTTGTCTTTCCCTTTTCCTCCTGGGTTAACCCACTCGTTCCTTCTTCTCCCTTAATTTCGATGCCATAATCATTTGACCTAGTTAGCACCTGTCTTGGAAATGGATACATGTCTCTCCCCATCCTTGGTGGCTTATCACATTGCGGGCTGATGTGGCCCAACTCTCCACAATTATAACATGTAGGCATCAGCCTCCAGAACCTACCATTACTTTGTCCAACACCATTCCTGGGTCTTTCTTCACCTCTTGGCTGATTTTCAAACCTCCCTCGACCTCAATTATTTCCCACTTGACCTAGCAATTTTAGGCTGAGATTCTTCATCAAATCTACCACTTGCCTCATATCTTTCCTTGACACATCATCTTGCATTGCTGTAGTGACCACTGCTGGCATAACCTGAGGAGTAATAGAACCCAGTGGTTCATGATGAGCCGCTGGCATGCGACCTTGTAAAGAGTCCATAGGCTGAAATTCAGACCTCATGGGCAAAGACTCCACCCTAGCTGGCTCATTTTCCTCAACTTCCACTCTTTGTCCTTGCCACCTCTAGTGCATCTTCATATGT
Organism: Adiantum capillus-veneris; assembly: GCF_014529385.1. Taxonomy (NCBI): domain Eukaryota; kingdom Viridiplantae; phylum Streptophyta; class Polypodiopsida; order Polypodiales; family Pteridaceae; genus Adiantum; species Adiantum capillus-veneris. The sequence goes on from NC_140958.1 coordinate 107,319,082, forward strand.
CCTAGGCTTCTTTAGCTCCACTCTCCAACGTATATTCTCCCAAAGACCAGCCAAGAACCTGTCCTTCTTCATCATGTCAGGCGGGGGTACCTGTGGTGGTAAGGCCTTGCACATTCACTCCCATGCCAATGAAAACTTTCATATGTACGCATCTACTGGCTCACCTTCCTTTTGCACTAAAGCCTGTACTTCTTGCCACACTTTGTCAGGATCTTCTATCTTCACAAACTCCACTTCCAATCCATGCCTTAGATTGTCCCAACTAATCTTACAGGTGGATCAGCCACACACAACTCCTCTTTAAATGCTTTAGACCAAACTCGTGCATCACTCTTCAAACAGATTTGGAGAAGACGTAACATCTGCGCCGGATCATGAATCTGGTTGCTAATGCAAGCAATCTCCATCTTTTCCATAAATAATTCCACATCTTCATCACTTCTTCCATGAAACTCTGGATAAGAGAAAGCCATGGCTACCCAAATTACGATGCTTTGAGAATCCCTTCAAACACACGTGCAAGAACCCAAAACTTTTGACTGACTCAATTCCCAGAAACTTCAATGGAGCTCAACTTTAGATAAGGACAAACACATGCACATCAAATGAGTTTTCATAGTTAATCATCGGAATTACAACAGGCAAAGGGCATTCCGGTATCTCTCCTAATCTTCTTGGCCCAAACATAAAGACTATGCGCTGCTGGAAAAAAATCTTCCTGGACACATGAACATTTATCTGGATTCTCTGAGTTAAATGAAAAGGAGTGAATTGAGGTCCGTCGTGATTATCCATTAAAAGCCATCCATATAGATTCCAAGAAAGCACACCTGTCTTATCCTCTGATTTTGCCAAAATTTCAGCAGCATAACAGCATAAATGGCTTAAAAGACCAAAAGACCAGCTATCATAACTTGGTAAAATTTTGACAGAGTTTCCCCAGAAATAGAGCAGTAAGAACCAAAAATATAGACTGTATATGTATGCATAAACTACCAACAATAACCCGAGCATCAAATAGGAATCGCTAATACATAGCCTATGGCAAGGTCACGAAAAGGGTGCTCCAGCTACCTGTATCACCGAAAGGATCTCCACATTTGAGAATCCCCCAGCTCAATAAAAACTCACGCTATCGACCCTCACACGAAGGCTAATGCAAATCGCGTATAGTCAAGTCTTAGAAATGACTATCTTCCAGACCAAGTCTCAAAAATGGCTGGGACTGCCAAATAAAACCAAATATGGCTCCACAAAGGCGTACAATGGCAGTTTCCACAAGTAACATACAATCAGTAGACAATGCGCTCAAACAGGCGCCAAATGATGCATACCCACAACAACTACAAGTGACACCACTGCTAGTATATCACTGTACTCCAGCTACCTGTACCTGTGTTAATCACCTATACCTGTACCTATCCCTGTAACCTGTAACCTGTAACCAGTAACCTGTAGCCCTGAATCTCGAAGCTTGAAGCTCGAAGTAGAAGGTACTCGAAGAAGATCCTCAGTGGGGGCACCAAAAGAATGTGAGCGGGATGGAAACACACAGAACGCCTCTATAATGACCCAACACACACTCTTGGAATGATACACACACATGCTATGGGGCACCACTCGGCTTACACAACCCACCTGGCCGAGACAGGGAACACACCGATGGAGCGAGAGGAGAGAGACTATCCGTTTACCCACTCCACACACAGAGACACACATACACACACACACACCCAAAAAACTCAGCTCAAAAGAGGAGGATTTTTGACTTTTTGATACAATAGAGCTTGGGCCAACACCAAGGGGACAAACAGCTCACACAATATGGGTAAAATATACCAGATACAATCACAAACTGGAGCAGAAGATTCGCTCATAGGAGAAACTTACACATCCAAAACAATAGAAAAACACTGAGTAATTTGGAAAAATGGACAGCGCCATCGCGTCCGGAATGGCCCAAAACCCCGGTCTACAATGTCAAAATGCTCAAATCCGACCTCGGATGAGCAGTTTACGGCCAAAAAAGGCTCCAAAAACCCCAAAAACACAGTTGCAGCTGTTCCTCCTCTTCTCTCCACATTTTTTCTGGTCTTCTCTCTATTTTTTCAGTTCCCACACTTAGCTTTATTAGTTGGGCACCCTTGGCCTTTTAGATGACCTCAATCAGACCCCGAACAGGCCAAAAACTGAAATGGCAGTGCATAGTTCTCACCTTTTTGCATCCATACGCACACCTGTCACTCGACTTTTTTCAATAATGCATCCCACCACCACGTGAAGTGTCCCCAAAATATGGTCGTCATGATGACCTTTCTGCATAATTATCACAAGAAAACACCCACGTTGTGTCCGTACTCATCCATGTGCAAGTATTGACCCCATTCGGCCTCCTGATGCCACTAGATGCCATCTGACGCACCTGCTTACCTCATATCGTCGGCCCACAGATAGCTTCCTCGAGAAGTTTTACGCACATAATTATCACAAGAAAACACCCACGTTGTGTCCGTACTCATCCATGTGCAAGTATTGACCCCATTCGGCCTCCTGACGCCACTAGATGCCATCTGACGCACCTGCTTACCTCATGTCGTCGGCCCGCAGATAGCTTCCTCGAGAAGTTTTATGCGCTACCAAATCTTCCTTATTGTAGAAAAAACACACTGGTACTGGTGATAGTGAAAATCGATGCACTATGTACATGCTGTCCTACCTGTACACATGTGGGCCCCACGTAACCACCTGGCTCTAGAAAATGGGCAATTCTTTATTTGATGCACCATGCATGTGTATGTACATATGCGAAATCCCTTGCTCCAAAAAACTCCTAACACCGTGAACGAGTCTCTCTCTCTCTCTCTCTCTCTCTCTCTCTCTCTTCGGGGTGAACTGTTCTTTTCTTAACTTGCAATTTGAGCTTTGGCATTTGTGATATCCTTGTTTCTCAGGGGGAGGGAGAGAAAATATTGGAAAAGTGATCACTGGTAATTTCAACATTCTCTTTGGGGGAAGAGACATGAGTTCCATCTTCCTTTCTCAAGTAAGGGATGAAATCCCTGCATTTAATTTTTTTTAAAGAGAGACCATTTTATTTATTGGTCTTATCTATTTTTTCTGTCCAAAATTGTCTGGTCCAAGAAAGGACACCCTGGGCTTCTAGAAGTTCTTCCTTTCTAAGCTGGTTTTTCAAGTTATTGAGCTCAAGGGATAAGTGATCTAAAAGATAATTTGATTAAAGCAAAGAAATTTGGTTGTTGATCATCATTCTTCTGTTAGATCTAATTTCCTTAGCTTTCTTTTTGAAAAGAGTAAAAGCCTTTTAAGTGCCCTTTACGTTACGTCCCAAGTAGTAAATGAATTGTTATGCATACTAAAATCACTTTCAAAAGCTACCTTAACCTTATCTTTGATTAATGCAAGTTTAAAGAAAGAACTATCTAAATGAGGCCAACCAGCTTTGAAGGAATGTTCACGTTTACGAAGCTCAAACAATAGAGGTTTGTGATTAGACAACAAAAATAGAAGAATCAATTTTACTGGTCACCATCCAATGTGCTTGTAGAAGATCAACTATCATATACATCCTGTCAAATATATCATGTCAAGTATGGCTGCTCCGTTTCCCTTCTGATTGTTTGCACAGGTGAAACCAGTGTTTTTCGAGGTGTCAACCAAAGTGTGTATGCTTGTCAATGCTTCCCAACTCCGCTTTTCGTTCCCTTGAATGACTTATCCCAAGGATTTATATTTGTCATTCAAATAAATAACCATATTAAATTCCCTTATAATTAGCAAAGGAGCATTAAGTGAATTGAGTTATGTCCAGATAAAGGTCCTCTCAGAGATAGAGTTTAAAGCATATAGACTGACAACTGTGTAGTTGACGGGTCCGTTAGAGTAACAAAAACCAATGTCCCTTTTGCCCAATTTTTATTTCACTGAAGTTTCTCATGTTTGAAATTGACTACAATAACAAATCCTACTTTACCTACAAAGTGGCTAGAAGAAAACCACTTATGGTTCCTACTAGTTTTTTGAAGGTTAGAATCTAGAGAGAAACCTTTAACCTTCATGTCCTGCAAACAAATGAAATTTGCAGTTTAAACAAAAACTAGCTATAGATTGACTCATTTTTTAGATGATTTTGATGGTTTAACAAAAGAGGCTGAGGCTCTATTAGGGTCTACACTTTTATCTTTCTTTGTTCAAGTGCTCTTTATAAGCTATGACCATTTATGTTCGGCTGACCAGTATGTATTCACTTTGAGCATTCAATAAATCTATAAATAAATACCTGCAAGAGAAAAATACTCATTCTTTCATGGGGGGAGATTGCATCCAGTGCCTATGTAATTCTTCTTTCCTCTCCTCTCTTCTCTCCTGTCATACCGGTGTAGCACTCTGCGTTAGGAGATGCACCTATACGTGCTCTCTCCCTCTATCTCGCTCTCTATCTTGCTCTTTGTCTCTCTCCATTTGCATATAGCTCCGATTATGTGCAAGTGTGATTAGCAAGTATGCCAATCTGTTGTTTTATGCCATGAAGTATATTGTTTTCAATATTTTGCAGCAAGACCTTCCACGCCTCCATTTGTAGCAGATATCTTCTTTAGTTTTAGTTTGTCAATGGGTTTCATTTCACATCCTTACATATTTACATTATCTATGAATTAATTATAATCATCCACTGACATTAAATTTTCAGGTCATGAACATGCCAAGAGCTAATGTGGTTCTTGGACATGAGTGGTTGTACTATCTTGGACCTACTATAAAGCATAGCTATTGGCATAACACTCTTTAGTTTGAAGCTAATAGAAACCATGTTTTTCTTTTTAAGAGTGTGATGTACCCTCTCTTCTCCTGTATGTACAACCAAGCTACAATTATTACATCACACAAATGGAATATAGAAATTTTATCTACGTTACTCTATGTCTCACTTGTCTATATATGAAGATCAATGTTTTAATTTTGATTTTCTTTTTTCAAAGCGAAGAGCTTACTCAAGACTTTCATGATTATAAAGATGCATTTATTAATTGTTTGCCTACCTCTTAAGTAAAAAAGTCAACATAGTATAATGTACAACTAGACAATAGATTGATAAGTAAATGAACATATAGGCTAATTCAGTCCGCATCTAAGTAACTAGAATGCTAACTTTTTTATTAATTAAGTAAGGATTTTATTTGAACTAATTCTTATCCATGGACATCTCCAATGTTCTTGATCAAGAAGAACGATAGCTCTATGTGCATATGCATAAACTATCATGGATTGAGTAAGGTTACAATTTTAAAAAAATTCATTTGCCCATAATTAATTGATTTCATAAAGATTGATTTTAGGTCTGGATATCATCAATTACGAATTGACCCAAGTGATACTCCTAAAGATAGATTTTTGCACATGGTTCAATCATTTTGAATTTCTTGTTCTTACTTTTGTATTAACAAATGTTCCATCTAAGTAAGGATTTTATTTGAACTAATTCTTCTCCATGGACATCTCCAATGCTCTTGATCAAGAAGAACGATAGCTCTATGTGCATATGCATAAACTATCATGGATTGAGTAAGGTTACACTATAAAAAAATGTCATTTGTCCATAGTTAATTGATTTTTGACCAACTCGAAGGGGCTAGTTATTTCATAAAGATTGATTTTAGGACTGGATATCATCAATTACAAATTGACCCAAGTAATAGTCCTTAAGGTAGATTTTTGCACATGGTTCAATCATTTTGAGTTTCTTGTTCTTACTTTTGTATTAACAAATGTTCCATCTATGTGACATTTATGGACATGATCTTATGACCTTCTTTAATTAAGTTTTCAATTGAATTTTTGGATGACATCTTCATTTATAGAACCCGAAGAGTAACATTTAGAGCGTCTCAAAAAAGTATTTGTTTTGCTTAGGTAGAATGCACTATGTACCAAGAAGAGAAAGTATGCTTCTATGCAATTAGAAGTATAGTATTTGGGCATTTTACTTTTTTCAAAGGTCTTAAGATGGATCCTAGTGAGGTAGAGGATATTTTGAAGTGGCCTCCTTCCAAAAATTTGGAAGAGCTTCAAATCTTTTTTAGTATAGTTGTATATATTATTGCAAGTTTAATTACATAGGATAGCTATGCTCAAGGTAATCAATTTATTTGTAAAGGCAAGCATCAAATTAGTTTCAATAAGCTTAAGACATCTTTGGCTACTACTACTCCTTTATTGAACATCGTGGATCCTACAAAACATTTTGTTTTGGAGACAGATGCTAGTAATAAAGCAATTGGTGCAATTCTACTTCAAGATGGTAGCCCTATTTCCTTTGGAAGTAAGAAGTTAAACAATGCTTAAGAGAGTTATTTTACATACAAGTATGAAATATATGCCATTATGCATGCCCTTTGTAAGAGGCGGAATTATTTGCATGTTGCAAAGTTTTAGATTGTATTTGATCATGAGAACACTAAATGGTTTACAAAAATAGATTTGAACATTCATTACTAGTGATAGCCGTTTTTTGGATATCCGTATTTGCCACTGTGAGCTACCTCACCCTACCAAATCACCCAAATACTGTGGCTATCCTCACCCTTTCACTGTACATAAGCTTGTGTGAGTTAGGGGGCCTTTCCCCATATCGCCTTAAAAATCCTCAATTAGCTAGTCACTAAGCTAGTTGAGCCAAAAATAATAATAATGAAAAAAAGAAAAGTATATTATGATATTTTTGTGTGTAAATATTTCATTGCATATAGGGCCTAAATATAGGGATTTTTTATATTTATTTTGGTATTTTATTTAAATATTTATACCTAGGTGTGTGTTTTATTAAACCTATGTACGCATTCTTTCATCCTCTTCCACCATAAGTGTAATTTTTGCCAATGTGTACATACTCTAACCTCATATTTTTCTTTTATACAAGTCACCCCTACATTTTCACCCTCACCCTTGTGAAAATTAAATATCGTTTTCTACTTCCTTAGTCACGTTTATTATATACTTTTCATTTACTTCCATACATTTTTCTCTTTCACCCAAAATAATACAAAAGAGAGACCATATCATATGATTCCAATATCTTTTTCCATATCCATAATTCTTCGTTATGTTTTCATTATGTACTCATTATTCTAACACCATGTGCTCATTGAGCTAAAATCCATGAATAGTCCACTTTATTCACCAATATTCCTCCTCCGTGCATGTGTATAGATAACCTGGATGCTTTGTATCATGATATGACAAAGACGGGTCTCACTCTTAGATGCATCGTGCAAAATCAACAAAGGAGGGGGCCACTAAAAGACTTCTGCAGGCATTAAAAATAGATTTTTTAATGAGATTTTTGCAAACTATTTCCGCTCAAAACTTGAAGAAGTGACCAAAAAACAAAATGTAGCCCACAAGTTGAATAATCATTTCAATTTCTTGCATAATTTTTGGAGATATCACCGGTGAGATAGAATTTTTTTAGTGGATCCCAGTCTACCCACTTTTCTCACAAAGTAACCCATAGTCTTCTCTCACCTCCTTTCCTACTTCAACACACACACACACACACACACACACACACTCATTCCTCTCCATCTCTCTCTCAAACCTGTAACTTTTATGGCTTCTTTCATCTTCTTCACCATTCCCATCTTTTCCTTACTCCATAGCTCAAAATGATCATCTATACACACACATATAGCTCAATTTCTCTCTCTAGAATCAAACTCGTATTACCATAACCTCTTCATCATTTCACAAAAAGAGAAAAAATCAAAAAATAAATAAACTCAAGCTCTAAAAAAGGAGTAGTTTGATCATGAAAATTTTAACTTTTCCATGGTCACAAGAACTACACCGATAGAGTTCTACAACCACTCATTCGCTGGAAGAGATAGGTGGAAAATTCTCTTTTCATCTTGTGATTTCCATCAAATTGTGTATATTATAATCCTTGTCTTACCTTTTATCATTGTATAAATCACATAATGCACCTTGAGTGCATATGTCTTGCATTCTCACTTGGTCTATAACAGATAGACTAAGGGAGAATATGACTTTTTTCATCGTGTTTAAACTTATTTTGATGCATCTAGTGGTAGCCATTTTTCTGCATTTTGATTTTGGAACAACAAGCTACTACCCTTCATCCTTGCAATAAAACATATGCTCTTGGGTAGGTTATCTTCACAAAGCAACAAAACATTTTACCCAAGGCACATGTTTGAAAAATTCACCTTCTCTTCTCGTTGTACACAGGTGTATGTGCATTACCAATTATTTTCAAAAAAGTAAAAATAAATATAAAAACCCAAAAAATATTATTGTCCACTCTGTGCGTGTAGATATTTGCTCTTACATTGGGCCTAACTATATTATAATTTTTATTACTCTACTATATAAGAGTTATGTGTATATTCTTTTAGGTGTGCGTTTTTACTAGGCCTAAGTAAGCCACTTCACATTTTTACCATCCATAATATATTGTAATATCCTCCACAAATACATCTCATGCATTTGATGTCCTCACTCAAACCTTTACTAAGCTAGGTGTGACTCCACTCTAACAAAATTCACAAAAATCCTTTCACTTCTTCAAGATGATATTTTTCTTACGTATTACATCTATTTTTCTTTACAACGAAAAATCAAATTCACAATAGCCTACCATGCTAATAAATAATTGAGGGACACTTATTTTATTTTATTTAGTTTTGTGTTTTTATATTTTTAGCTCTTTATCATAAAATCCTATCACAAGTCAATGCACTAGGTTGTTTGTTCTTTCCTCTTGTATATATTTTATTTAACCAAAAATTCTCATCCATACATGTGTAAATGACATCTCAATTATCAATTTCATGCTATGATGCATGGAAGGACACACTCTTGTAGCCACATGGAGGTTCAACCAAAAAGGGACCACAAGAAGACTTTTGTAGTCTTGAATTATATATATTTTTGTGAAAGTTTTGGTGTCCACCTCTACTTCAAATTTGAAAAATCCATCAAATGAAAAAATGTAGTCCATAAGCTGAATAATATCCCTAAATTTTGTCATGATTTTTGGAGCTACTACCAGTGAGATATTTTTTTTTGGTAGAGTCTTGTCTCCTCACTTTTCTCACAAGTCACCCCTAGTCTTCTCTCACCTCCTTTCACACTTCTACACACACACACACACACACACACACACATTCCTCTCCATCCCTCACTCAAACCTGCACCTTCCAATGACTTCTCTCACCCTCTTCACCATTATCCTTCCCTCTCACACCCATAGCTCTCTTTTGAAGCTCTACCTATTGATAGCCGTTTTTCGGCTCTCCATAATTGCCATAGTAAGTTACTCCACCCTACCAAATTCACCCAAACGCTATGGCTATCCCTACCATTTCACTGTACATAGGCGTGTGTGAATTAAGGGGCTTTTCCCATATCTTCTTAAAAACCCTCATCTAGCTAGTCACTGGGCTAGTTGAGCCAAAAAAAAAAAAAGTATATTATGGTTTCTTTGTGTGTAAATATTTCATTGTATATATGGCCTAAATATAGGGATTTTTTATAATTATTTTGGTATTTTATTTAAATATTTCTACTTAGGTGTGTGTTTTATTAAACCTATGTACACCTTCTTTCATCCTCTTACACCATAATTATATTTTTTGCCAATATGTACATACTCTAACCTCATATTTTTCCTTTATACAAATCACTCCCACATTTTCACCCTCACCCTCGTGAAAACAAAAAATTGATTTCTACTCATTGGTTACGTTTATTATATTATTTATTTGCATACCTTTTCCTCTTTCACCCAAAATAATTTAAGGAGGGACCATATCATATGATTCCAATATCTTTCCATATCCATAACTCCTGCATATTTTTATTATTATTTTTATTATTATTTTTACTCATTATTCTAACACCATGTGCTCATTGAGCTAAAGTCCATGAATAGTCCATACACTAGTCCCACCATGTATATATTTCTTTATTCACCAATAATCCTCCTCCATGCATGGGTCAAGGGCAACTTGGATGCTTTGTATTATAATATGACAAAGGAGGGGCTCACTCTTGGATGCATTGTACAAATTCAACAAAAGAGGGGGCCACTAAAAGACTTTTGCAGGCATAAAAATATGCTTTTTTGGTGAGAATTTTGGCACCTATCTCCACTCCGAATTTGGAGCGGTGGTCAAAAGAGAAAATGTAGCCCACGCTCTGAATAATCACCTCAAATTTTTTCATGATTTTTGGAGCTACCAGCGGTGAGCTATGATTTTTTGAGTGGACCCCAGTCTGCCCACTTTTCTCACAAGTAGCCCTTAGTCTTCTCTCACCCTTCCACACACCTACTCACTCTTACACATCCCTCCCTCTCCTTCCCTCACTCAAACCTGCAATTTCCATGGCTTCTCCCACCCTCTTCACCATTATCCTTCTCTCTCATCCCTATACTTCTTTTATGAACCTCTACATACATACACCCTCTCCATGTCTCTCTCTATTGCTTCTATGTTACAATTTCATTTACCTCTCCTAAAATTATCTAAAATTCAGCATCTTAACCATGATAACTTCTGCAAATTGAGAATTTTTCATCAACAAATCCTTTTTTCATCGTGGTGGTCAACCGTGGCGGCGGCATAAAGAAGCGAAGAAGAAGAAGACCAACGGTCATTTTTTCCACAATCTACACAAGGGTGAGTTCAAGCTTCTTCAAAGCTTCACCATCTCAATGATTCTCTTTTAATTCACCCCTCTTCCTTCATCAAATCAACTCATCCTACCCATTGTAAATGTATCACTAACAATTCTAGTGATTATTACCACTAACAACTAACTTCTCTTGTAAAAATGCACCCACACTATCAACATATGGAGTAGGCAACTGCACAAGTAAACCAAATTCACTCACTTCCATGGAAGTTTCTCTCCTTTCACCACATCAATAATTCTCTTACTTGAGCCCACATCCATGTGACTCAAGAGAAAAGAGAGACCCCATCCTCATTTGACATTCATAAAAATTCATAATCCTTGATCTTTCCTAATAAAATTGATTAAGCTTAATCCTAATCAAGGCTTATAAAACCTATAAATAGAACCCATTCCTCCTTGTAAAAGACATCACTATACCATTGCACACTAGATTGAGCGTACCACACGCCAGTTCTATCTTGGTTGTAAAGAAAGAGTAAGCTTTCTATACACCATCACCTTGGTGCATAGAAAAGCTGGAGATAGTTTGAGTGAGTGCGAGTAGAAGATATTCTTCCTACCATTGTTGTATCTACCCCAACATCAATGAATTGGTAGTTTTGGGTGCAATTCATGTCCAAAGGCTCACGCTTCTCCTCCAATTTGGCTTGGCAAACTCATTCAGCTTCATAAGGTGACTTGTTTCATTGAAGGTTGTTGTTTTGTTGCTTGTGATTCATTGGCTATTGTTTGGCTACCATTGTAAGAGGGTGGATGGTGAGAGGGCTCCCATAACCTTAAGACAATGTGCTAGTGATGCTATAACCAAATCTTGTCACTTGATTCCGCAAGCTCTAAGTTCCTTTTTGTGCAAAATATAAAGTTGAAGCTAAGTTGTACACCATCTCGCTCTCTCTCTCTCTCTCTCTCTCTCTCTCTCTCTCTCTCTCTCTCTCTCTCTCGTGTTTTAGTGTGTGAGAGTGTTCCATTGGTGTTAGGGTTAGTGTAAATTCCTTGCTTGTTTGTGGGTTGCTCTAACGATTCTCCTCTTTTGTGTCCTAGTTCGCTCTTGAACTAGGTGGTGCCCCTTGTGTAGTTGGGATTTGGCTGTGGGTTTGTTGTTTTGGTTTGTGTTGTGTTGTGCCCCAGCCCCATTGAGCAGCACGGGAGCCTTGAAGGGTGTCTAGAGGTTGCTCTTCTTGTTGCCCGCCCCGGACCGCCTCACTATATACACCATCTCCTTATTTCTCTCTATTACTCCCATATTACAACTTTATTTCACCTTTTTAATAATTCATAAAAATTCAGTAACCTAACCATGCTTAACCTCTTCAAAATGCAGGATTTTTTATCATAAAAAATCCTAATTTTCTTTGTGGTGCTCAACGATGGCGGCTCGGGGGGTGCACTATGTAATCATGTTAATGTATAACGTGAGTTTGATTGGAGGAGTTTTAAATTGTAAAAATATAGGCAATTTAACACAAATACATTACAATAAGGGGGTTTATCAATTTTGAAAATATTTCTTGAAATAAGGAGTCATTTTATTCATTAAGATATGTTAAAAAAGAGGGGTTTTTAAAATACCTCCCGAACGTATGTTATATAGGGGGGTATTGAATCGTGAACCCCCAAGTATGGTGGCAACGTGAAGAGAAGAAGAAGAAGAAGACCGAAGGTCACTTTTGACAATCTATGCACCGATGAGTCACAGATTCTTCAAGGATTCACCATCTCAAAGGTTTGGCCATCTCATTCACCCCTCTTTACTGATCCCTTCAAATCATTTTGTGCCTTGTATTTATATTACTAACATTTTCTTAGTGATTACTGACATTAACTGCTAACCCTCTCTTGTAAATTTCACCCACTCTACTCTACCTTGGAGTAGGCAACCTCACACAAAAAATCACTCACCCCTCTGAAATCTTCTCTATTTCACCTCAATAATTCTCTCCTCTTGAGCCCCACATCCAAATAATCTGGGTGTAACCGTGGTCCAAAACTCTCTCTTGAGTCTCTCCAATTCAGTTTAGCAACCTCATCTCCTTTGGTTTAAGGTGAAGCATTCTCATTTTGGGCTTCTTTTGTAGCGTTTGCTTGTATGCAACTCAAGAGATCTTGTGTTTTTTTTGTTTCTTGGAAACACATTGTAAGAGGGTTGTGTGGTGAGAGGGCTCCCATAACCCTAAGATAATGTGTAGATTGCAACATCATCAAGCTTAAATGTGTTTCTTGACCCTACTCTAAGCTGTTTATACATCTGCAAGAATTATTAAAATTGAAGCTAAATCCTTGCACAAACTCTCATTGTGGGTGCTCTATGTGTGTGTGTGTGGCCTTGGTATTGGTACTAGTGTACACTTCCTTCTTGCTTTTGTTGCTCAAGGATTCTCCTCTCTTGCGTCTTAGTTTTCTCTCTAGCTAGGTGGTGCCCTTTCGCTTATTTGGATGTGGGTTTGTTGTTGCTTTTTCTTGCTTGTGGTTTTCCCAACCCCAATTGCGCAGAATAGGAGCCTTGAGAGGTGTTTAGAGGCCACCTTTCTTGTTTCCCATCCTGAACTGCCTCACTATGCTGTGGAATTTTGTTTGAAGGTTTACTCCTTTTCCAAGCTATAATCCATTGAAGCATGGAAATAAGTAAGATATATCTCTAGTCCAAGATAAGATCCATTGAAACATAGAGAGACTCTTTCCTGACCTTAAGGTAAAAGTTGAGGCGGGTGCACCTGCTACGTTTGATGCAGCTGAAACTAGGGCTGCTGAGAAATATAGGAAACTCAAGTACTTAAGGGGGAGGTTCCAATAGAAGGTGTTATACCCAAAGGTAAGTCACAAGCATCATCATGTAAGGAGCTTCTTGAGGTAGCGGCGGAAGTGATTGAGAAGTTAAATGAATCTTTAAGTAGCTTGTCAATTCATCTTGCACAAGCTGTAGGTCCAAAGGGACAAGCAAACAAGTCTGAAGAGCGAGACCCATGACCTAGGAGAGTCTTGCAATGTTGGAATTGCGGTGAGTCTTGACATGGGATGTATAATTGTCCTTGGCCCCGTGGGGAGCTAGGGAGACCTAACTTGAATTACCCAGTGATGAATGCAGGTGAAGGAACTAGTGAGCAACCACGGCTTATACAAAGGCCAAATGGAGCAAGACCACCTCCACAAGGAGTGGAAGGAGTTCCACCTTTGCCAGACCCAAACGTGCATGTGGTAGAGGTGACAAATTCAAGAGAGGTTGACATGGAAGCAAATGGCATTAAGCGTGGCCGAGGGAAAGGTAAGGAGAAAGAAGGAGTTACATCACAAAGTGACCATGGACGAGAAAAGAAGGCAAAGGAGACCAAGGAAGCTAAGAGGACGCGACGTCGTATCAACCTCCAAGACTTTCCTCTTCGACATGGAATGGCTCCATACAACCTGTTGGAAGACATGAGAGGTAAGGGTCTTGATATCTCATGGCCTCAATTTCTTGCATTGAGTCCACAAGTTAGGAGGGATTTAACAAGGGCAGTTAGCACTAGGAGAAAGGTAAAAGAGAGTGTGCCTGTTGTAAAAATTGCACAAGCTGAAATGAATGAGGACATTACACCTGTGCTAGATTGTTACATAAAAGGGAGATTGGTTAGGAAAGGTCTAGTGGATGGGGGTGCACAAATTTGCATCATGACAGAGGGACTTATGCAAAAACTAGGCATGCAAATCCATGAGACACCTGAAATTAAGGTCAAGATGGCAAACAATAGCAAGGCTAGGTGCGTACGCATTTGTAAAAATGTTTTTGTGGAGGCCTTTGGCATTAAGAAGGCAGTGGATTTCTATGTCATGTCTACCAAAGGAAATGGTTACCCATTTATCCTAGGGAGACCATGGCTAATGAAAATGCGAGCTTTGCAGGATTGGGAGAGTGGAAAGCTAATTTGTAGGAACGACAATCATAAGAAGGTTGTCTTTGACATGAAGGAGCAACGCCAAGAGGAGCTCCATGAAGAATCATCTCAAAGTGAGACGGAAGAAGGTTGGACCGATAACACTTCAGAATATGAAAGTAGCGGCAGCATTACTGAAGAGGAGTCTTCCACCGAAGTCATGGGGGTAACGTTTAAGCCAACCAACCAAGAGACCTCTTGTCAAGGTTTGGAGGAGGTAGGTTCCCAAGAGAACCAAAAAGTGGAAGATGAAAGAATGCTAGAAGGTATGCTATCTACAACACTTACAAAGGATGAAAGAGAGGAGTTCAAATGTGTGCTAAGGAAATTTCCTAGGCTTTTTGCTAAAGACTACACTGATGTGCGTGGAGTAGATGCTGTTCAACACAAAATTGAGTTGAAGCCAGAGGCCACACCTAAGGCTCAGAAGCTACGAAGGCTAGGAGTCATCAAGGAGCAGGATTTACTCAAGGAGGTAAGAAAGCTTCTAGCAGCAGGTTTCATTTATCTAGTGGAGAATTCAGAGTGGGTCTCTCCCGTTGTTGTCCACCTAAGAAAAACGGAAAGTGGAGGGTGTGTGTGGATTACCGTCCACTCAATGAGGCAACAAAAAGAGATCACTTTCCCCTCCCATTTCAGGATGAGATACTAAATGAGGTAGCTGGTCATGAGAAGTACACTGTGTGTGATGGCTACTCAGGCTACTTTCAAATAGGTATCGCATTGGAAGATCAATTGAAAACAACCTTTATCACTCCTTGGGGTTGTTATGCTTTTAGAGTCATGCCATTTGGTCTGACAAATGCTCCTGCAACATTCCAACGTTTCATGAACATGGTGTTTCAAGCATTCTTTGGAAAGTCAATTAGGGTGCTCATTGATGATTTCTGCATTTATAGCTCAAAATCATTGCATCTACAAAGGGTAGAAGAAGGTTTAAAGAAGCTCTACGACATGGGAGGTCAACTCAACCCCGACAAGTGCCACATAGGTGAGGATGAAGTGATCTTGCTCGGTCACAAGGTTTCCTATAAAGGCATTGAGGTGGATCCTTCAAAGGCAAAGGCTCTTATTGAGCTCCCATCACTGAAGAGTTTTAAGGAGGTCATCTCTTTCATTCAGAAGGTGAAGTATATGTCACGCTTCATTCACTTAGCCTCGGAGTTGCTTCATCCTTTGCAAAAGTTGACACAACAAGTAGAATTTGCATGGTCTGATGAGCTTGAAGAGTATTTTTGTAACATTAAAGTCATTTTGTCAGAGCTACCAATACTCATGCCTCCTTGTTGGGAGTACACATTCTTTGTTAGCTCTAGTGTTGGAAGGGAAACAATTGGTGCTGTGTTGCTACAACAAGATCCCCACAGTACAAGGATGCGACCCATCTACTTTGCTAGTAGGGTCATGAATGCTTTGGAGAGAGATTACACAGAAGCTGAACTCATGATTCTTTCTCTCATGTTTGCGGTGAGAAAGTTTAGATCCTACCTGCTACCAAAACCTTTTGTAATTCTCACTACAGAAAATTTGTTCCCTTGGGTGTCATCTCAAATGAATCTTAGTACTAGGATATCAAAGTGGATTATGGAGTTGCAAGAGTTCCAATACTCTTTCAAGGTAGAAGATAGTGTGCGTGCACAATTGGCAGGGATTCTCACTTATAGGGTACATGAGAAGAAAATTAAGGTGCCTCAAGTAAAGACCCTACCATTGCCACCACCAAAAAGTATTCCCAATGCTTTTACCTTGTTCTTTGATGGAGCTTTTCGACGAGCCACAGGGAAAGCAGGGGGAGGGCTAGTGTTGCTCAACCCAAGTGGAGAGGTGGTCATGAAAGAGAAGGTCAATCTACTAGGTTCAACTAGCAACAATGAAGCAGAATACGACACACTACTTCATGGTTTGAAGATGTGCATTGGCCAAGGGATAAAACGTCTCATGGTAAAGGGAGATGTACTTCTCATTGTTAAACAGATTTTAGGCATTTGGGCATGCAAGAATGAAAGCTTAAGGACAAAAGTTCATGCCATTCGTAGGATGTTTAATCAGTTTGAAGAAGTGCAACTATATCATATTCCGAGGAAACAAAATGAAGATGCCGATTTACTTGCACAACAAGCAGTTACATGTGTTGAGAGAGAAGTGCAGGTCATCATGGTGGCAGCAGATGTCAAGCAACCGAGATACCAGGGATTGGAGTCATTGGCTCCCATTATTGGCTACATTTTGGAGGGTGAGTTTCCACAAGACTTCACGAAGGCTCAGAAGAGGAGACTCATGAAGAAGGCAAGTTTCTATCTCTTCCTAGAAGGCTCCCTCTATCAAAGAGGGAAGGATCAAGTGTGCAGAAGAGTACCAACTATCGAGGAAATTCCAGCCATTCTAAAAGGTTTGCATGAAGAGGCATGTGGTGGTCATTTTGCCCAAGAATCAACTGTGAAGAAGATTTTGCTTGCGGGGTATGTTTGGCCAAGCTTGCATGTGGATGTTCAACATTGGTGTAAAAGCTGTCACAATTGTCAGATAAATGGAAATAGAAGGTTGGTGCATGGCCCGAGGCAAATAGTGCTTGCAAATGGACCCTTTGAAAAGTGGGGCATTGATGCTATGGGTCCTCTGCCTAGGACAAAAAATGGTAAACTCTACATTCTAGTGGCTGTAGACTATATGACTAGGTGGGTGGAAGCTTAAAGTGTGGCAAGAGTGAATGAGAGGACAGTTAGCAAGTTTGTGTACAATCACATTTGTTGTAGATTTGGCACACCTTTGGAGATTGTTTCTGATAATGGTCCAGGGTTTAGGAAGGGCTTGCTCACAGAAGTTTGTGAAGAGCTTCACATTCTACATCGTCATAGCACACCATACTACCCACAGACAAATGGTTTGGTGGAGAAGGCTAATGGTGTCATTGCAGAAATCATTAGAAAGATGGTGCAAAACAACACAAAATTATGGGATGACTTCTTGGATGGTGCCTTGTGGGCATATCAAACCACATATAGGGAAGCCACGGAGTTCACACCATTTCACTTGGTCTATGGTCAAGAGGCTTTGCAGCCTATCGAGCTCAACATTCCAACAATGCGACTTCATGGCAAAGGAGCACAAGATGATCAAGAGGTATGGATGGATTGACTTCTTACGTTAGTGGAGCTTGAGTGGAACAGAGAAGCAGCATATGAGTGCTACAAGAGGAAAGCCACACAAGCGAAAGAAACGCACGACAAGAAACTGAAGGACAAAGGCATCAAGGAAGGAGAGCTTGTGCTAAGGTATGACAATCGACTTGACAATCGTTTTGATGCCAAGTTTGAAACTAGATGGCAAGGGCCATACATAGTCAAGAAGGCTTTCAGTTCTAGTTACTATCAGCTTATGGACTTGAATGGTAAAGAGCACTCCAGGAAGGTAAACGGGTATCGCTTGAAGCCCTATTTGAGTCGCCTTCTACCAAAGGATCTACCAAAGATCTGTCCAAAGGCCACTGCCTCATGTAAGTATTGTTACATGAAGCATGAGTGTAACTCCAACCAAAATTTTGAGGGGCCAAACAATGAAGATTTCGTCAAGGACTCTGAAGCACTCTCTTTGGAAAAGATGCTCTATGATGGTACATGAATATACCATCATCCTGGGGGAGGGCTATTGATAGCCGTTTTTCAGCTCTCCATAATTGCCATAGTAAGTTACTCCACCCTACCAAATTCACCCAAACGCTATGGCTATCCCTACCATTTCACTGTACATAGGCGTGTGTGAGTTAGGGGGCTTTTCCCATATCTTCTTAAAAACCCTCAGCTAGCTAGTCACTGGGCTAGTTGAGCCAAAAAAAAAAAAAGTATATTATGGCCTCTTTGTGTGTAAATATTTCATTGTATATATGGCCTAAATATAGGGATTTTTTATAATTATTTTGGTATTTTATTTAAATATTTCTACTTAGGTGTGTGTTTTATTAAACCTATGTACACCTTCTTTCATCCTCTTACATCATAATTATATTTTTTGCCAATATGTACATACTCTAACCTCATATTTTTCCTTTATACAAATCACTCCCACATTTTCACCCTCACCCTCGTGAAAACAAAAAATTGATTTCTACTCATTGGTTACGTTTATTATATTATTTACTTGCATACCTTTTCCTCTTTCACCCAAAATAATTCAAGGAGGGACCATATCATATGATTCCAATATCTTTCCATATCCATAACTCCTCCATATTTTTATTATTATTTTTACTCATTATTCTAACACCATGTGCTCATTGAGCTAAAGTCCATGAATAGTCCATACACTAGTCCCACCATGTATATATTTCTTTATTCACCAATAATCCTCCTCCATGCATGGGTCAAGGGCAACTTGGATGCTTTGTATTATAATATGACAAAGGAGGGGCTCACTCTTGGATGCATTGTACAAATTCAACAAAGGAGGGGGCCACTAAAAGACTTTTGCAGGCATAAAAACATGCTTTTTTGGTGAGAATTTTGGCACCTATCTCCACTCCGAATTTGGAGAGGTGGTCAAAAGAGAAAATGTATCCCACGCTCTGAATAATCACCTCAACTTTTTTCATGATTTTTGGAGCTACCAGCGGTGAGCTATGATTTTTTGAGTGGACCCCAGTCTGCCCACTTTTCTCACAAGTAGCCCTTAGTCTTCGCTCACCCTTCCACACACCTACTCACTCTTACACATCCCTCCCTCTCCTTCCCTCACTCAAACCTGCAATTTCCATGGCTTCTCCCACCCTCTTCACCATTATCCTTCTCTCTCATTCCTATACTTCTTTTATGAACCTCTACATACATACACCCTCTCCATGTCTCTCTCTATTGCTTCTATGTTACAATTTCATTTACCTCTCCTAAAATTATCTAAAATTCAGCATCTTAACCATGATAACTTCTGCAAATTGAGGATTTTTCATCAACAAATCCTCTTTTCATCGTGGTGGTCAACCGTGGCGGCGGCGTAAAGAAGCGAAGAAGAAGAAGACCAACGGTCATTTTTTCCACAATCTACACAAGGGTGAGTTCAAGCTTCTTCAAAGCTTCACCATCTCAATGATTCTCTTTTAATTCACCCCTCTTCCTTCATCAAATCAACTCATCCTACCCATTGTAAATGTATCACTAACAATTCTAGTGATTATTACTACTAACAACTAACTTCTCTTGTAAAAATGCACCCACACTATCAACATATGGAGTAGGCAACTACACAAGTAAACCAAATTCACTCACTTCCATGGAAGTTTCTCTCCTTTCACCACATCAATAATTCTCTTACTTGAGCCCACATCCATGTGACTCAAGAGAAAAGAGAGACCCCATCCTCATTTGACATTCATAAAAATTCATAATCCTTGATCTTTCCTAATAAAATTGATTAGGCTTAATCCTAATCAAGGCTTCTAAAACCTATAAATAGAACCCATTCCTCCTTGTAAAAGACATCACTATACCATTGCACACTAGATTGAGCGTACCACACGCCAGTTCTATCTTGGTTGTAAAGAGAGAGTAAGCTTTCTATACACCATCACCTTGGTGCATAGAAAATCTTGAGCTAGTTTGAGTGAGTGCGAGTAGAAGATATTCTTCCTACCATTGTTGTATCTACCCCAACATCAATGATTGGTAGTTTTGGGTGCAATTCATGTCCAAAGGCTCACGCTTCTCCTCCAATTTGGCTTGGCAAACTCATTCAGCTTCATAAGGTGACTTGTTTCATTGAAGGTTGTTGTTTTGTTGCTTGTGATTCATTGGCTATTGTTTGGCTACCATTGTAAGAGGGTGGATGGTGAGAGGGCTCCCATAACCCTAAGACAATGTGCTAGTGATGCTATAACCAAATCTTGTCACTTGATTCCGCAAGCTCTAAGTTCCTTTTTGTGCAAAATATAAAGTTGAAGCTAAGTTGTACACCATCTCTCTCTCTCTCTCTCTCTCTCTCTCTCTCTCTCTCTCTCTCTCTCTCTCTCTCGTGTTTTAGTGTGTGAGAGTGTTCCATTGGTGTTAGGGTTAGTGTAAATTCCTTGCTTGTTTGTGGGTTGCTCTAACGATTCTCCTCTTTTGTGTCCTAGTTCGCTCTTGAACTAGGTGGTGCCCCTTGTGTAGTTGGGATTTGGCTGTGGGTTTGTTGTTTTGGTTTGTGTTGTGTTGTGCCCCAGCCCCATTGAGCAGCACGGGAGCCTTGAAGGGTGTCTAGAGGTTGCTCTTCTTGTTGCCCGCCCCGGACCGCCTCACTATATACACCATCTCCTTATTTCTCTCTATTACTCCCATATTACAACTTTATTTCACCTTTTTAATAATTCATAAAAATTCAGTAACCTAACCATGCTTAACCTCTTCAAAATGCAAGATTTTTTATCATAAAAAATCCTAATTTTCTTTGTGGTGCTCAACGATGGCGGCTCGGGGGGTGCACTATGTAATCATGTTAATGTATAACGTGAGTTTGATTGGAGGAGTTTTAAATTGTAAAAATATAGGCAATTTAACACAAATACATTACAATAAGGGGGTTTATCAATTTTGAAAATATTTCTTGAAATAAGGAGTCATTTTATTCATTAAGATATGTTAAAAAAGAGGGGTTTTTAAAATACCTCCCGAACGTATGTTATATAGGGGGGTATTGAATCGTGAACCCCCAAGTATGGTGGCAACGTGAAGAGAAGAAGAAGAAGAAGACCGAAGGTCACTTTTGACAATCTATGCACCGATGAGTCACAGATTCTTCAAGGATTCACCATCTCAAAGGTTTGGCCATCTCATTCACCCCTCTTTACTGATCCCTTCAAATCATTTTGTGCCTTGTATTTATATTACTAACATTTTCTTAGTGATTACTGACATTAACTGCTAACCCTCTCTTGTAAATTTCACCCACTCTACTCTACCTTGGAGTAGGCAACCTCACACAAAAAATCACTCACCCCTCTGAAATCTTCTCTATTTCACCTCAATAATTCTCTCCTCTTGAGCCCCACATCCAAATAATCTGGGTGTAACCGTGGTCCAAAACTCTCTCTTGAGTCTCTCCAATTCAGTTTAGCAACCTCATCTCCTTTGGTTTAAGGTGAAGCATTCTCATTTTGGGCTTCTTTTGTAGCGTTTGCTTGTATGCAACTCAAGAGATCTTGTGTTTTTTTTGTTGCTTGGAAACACATTGTAAGAGGGTTGTGTGGTGAGAGGGCTCCCATAACCCTAAGATAATGTGTAGATTGCAACATTATCAAGCTTAAATGTGTTTCTTGACCCTACTCCAAGCTGTTTATACATCTGCAAGAATTATTAAAATTGAAGCTAAATCCTTGCACAAACTCTCATTGTGGGTGCTCTGTGTGTGTGTGTGTGGCCTTGGTATTGGTACTAGTGTACACTTCCTTCTTGCTTTTGTTGCTCAAGGATTCTCCTCTCTTGCGTCTTAGTTTTCTCTCTAGCTAGGTGGTGCCCTTTCGCTTATTTGGATGTGGGTTTGTTGTTGCTTTTTCTTGCTTGTGGTTTTCCCAACCCCAATTGCGTAGAACAGGAGCCTTGAGAGGTGTTTAGAGGCTGCCTTTCTTGTTTCCCATCCTGAACTGCCTCACTATGCTGTGGAATTTTGTTTGAAGGTTTACTCCTTTTCCAAGCTATAATCCATTGAAGCATGGAAATAAGTAAGATATATCTCTAGTCCAAGAAAAGATCGATTGAAACATAGAGAGAAGAAAGGTCCACCACTTGTCCAAGCTATGCATGGGTAATTGATATAAGGACCACTACATTTTCACCTATACTATGCTCTATCATGGATGGTTTCATATCCCACCAATTTTCCAACCTATTTAATATGTTGTATTATGGGGGTTTGGTTTCAAGGTACTTCACTTGTCTAAGGTGGGTTCCATTGAAGCATGGAGAGAAACAAGGTCTACCACCTATCCAAAATATGCTCCATTGAGACATAAAAGCAAGGTCCACCACTTGTCCAAGCTAATGTAACAAATGAGTGTTGGTTTCAAGGTGTACCACACTTGTCTAAACTAGTCTCCATGCAAGATCCCCCACATGTGTTTTAGGGAAAAACTACTCCCCTGTTCATACTCACGAGCACGACACAGACAACATACTTATCATCCGATGACACGACTAACCCGTAGGTGCACGTAAGCAATCTCGCTAGCTTGTCAGGCTGAGACCAATCTACACATATGCACTTTTATGATGCATCAATCACTAACCCTGGTAGAATGCAACCCACTCTATCCCTAAACGCTCACAACACAGTTTACACGTCCAAGGAACTCGGAATCGCATCAAACTTACTAGGCACCATCCTCTCACTAGGATATACTTACCTATAAGTCTAATCTCACCAGATTGAACCCTAGTTATCTCGAATACAGTCGCGATAGACTAACAGGTCATAATCCAAAAGTGGGCGAAACTTAAGTTTATGAGTATCTATGTGTAGCTAATCTCTTTCTCATTCCATAAAGCACTTGATTATTGAAAACAGACACCGTTTGTGCTACTTACAAGCAAAACAAGCTCGAGGAAGGATCGATCGTGATCAACTCGAAACGGTGAATGCGTAGCGTGGGCACGTAGCTCTCGGAGAGACTACCACGATGGTGTGGTCGTGTCGTGAATCCGTTGAGGGAGAAGCACGTAGAGAAGAGGATAAGACACACTCACTCTCTCTCTCTCTCTCTCTCAGACTCGTACGACACAGGATTAATATTCAAATGTTATTCAAAAATGGTTCTAAGGTGACTTTTATACTTTAGTCACCTTAGCTCAAAAATGTACATGGGGTTCTCTTACTCATTATTACAAAGTGGGAACAAATCTGAGTCCTAACTAACTGATTAATCTTTACATAACCCAGACGAATGGATCAAAATGATAAGACGTCTTTGGCATAAAATGGGAATTTGATATGCTTTACAAGATGGGCTCATTACAACATTTGGACCAATGGGGCTCCAACACTCCCCACCTCCTAATTCATGTCTACCACGACATGATTGTCTGTGTCTTCATTGTCGTTGTCATCTTTCTTGGTTTATTTGATGTAGAAATGCATCATATCGCATAGACTCGCTTGCCATTAATGGGCCAAATTTTTTTGACTTGTACATGAAGAAGCCTGTGTAAAATGCTTCTTCAAAGGTTTGAAGATGGTAGCTTGGCAGAAACATTAGCCGTTTGAAGTAGGCATACAATACTGGTTCTGTCGGTGGCCCACTTAGATCGTATGACAACTCTGAGATGCTTCTTTCAGTATTCATATACTCTGATGTCCAGCTTTCTGAGAAGACTGTGAGACATGCCAAAAATGTTCGAGCTATTTTACATAGCATCTTGCAGGATAGGTCGGGAGAGCCTCCGAATTCTGCGATGGCACCTTGTAGGGTTTTCACCATGTAAGAACCGGATATTCTCTCTCGCTCTACTGGCCCTGGCATTACTGGATAATTTAGCCATGTCAGATTTCTGCTCTGTAGTGCTTTATGTTGGCTGTAGGTGTATGTTCAGGGAGTTAGGCAAAAAGTTTTGTCATTCCTCAGCTCAGGCGGTGCGTTGACTAAGTGGATCAGGTTATTAGGATGATCCAAGAGCCATTGATGCCTCCACTTTGGCTGGATGTCTACTATTCTGTTTTGCTGTTCCCGATCCTGTAATTCTCCTTCAAACACTGGCACTTGTTCTTATTTTTCGAGCTGCCGTTGATGTGTTAGACTTTCGTACTTGAGCAGAGCATAGGGTAACATAGGTGCATTCCATTTCTGCTGCTGTTTTGCCCGATCTGGAAAGCCCTTGTAGCAACTCCTTTTTGAGTTGCATTTCCTTGTACCATATCATTTCTGTTTGTTTTTCCATCTGCTCGTCCAGCCTCTGCTCTTCCAATTTCGTGACTGAATCTTCTTTGTCTCTTGGTCTTTGGAGCCGGTTTGATCAGTCCGTGTATCTGGTGCCTCCTGTTCATCTAAATCTTCCTCGTACTCATCTTGACCCCCATATACTTGGGCGAGTCCAGCCAAATTCGTTGTTGCTTGCTCCAGGTGCACTCGTACCTGTCCTTGGTGTTGCCGTGCAGGTTGTAGACTTGCGATTTGCGCGGCCATTGTTCTACTATTGATTTGTAGAGCTTGAAATTCCATTTCTTTTTGAGCGGCAGACTCCTCTAATTGTTTTAACCTGATGTGGAAGTTTTCATTTTCTTCCCTGAGTGATTTGGAAACAATGCTTTCCATTTCACTGTCAGGAGCTGGTCCTTGTTGTTGTTCACTTTGTAAGTCTGAAATTTGTCTTTGTAGTTGATCTTCTGCTCTAAGTGCACTTTCAGCAATCATTAAACACTGTTTTCTTTCCAACTCCAGCTCCCTTTTCAGTGCAACCACTTCTTCTTGTGGCTGGACTACCGGTGGTGTTGGTAGCGACGTTTTATGCTTCTTAGCTCGTTCGATTTCTCTTGCTTGTATATCTGTTAATGCTCTCAAATCTTTGACTTCAATTTGTAAGTCATCGATGACGACTTGCAAACTTTTGATGGTCTCCAGCGCATCTTGCTTTTCTTTTTCCAACTTTTGGATGTGTTCATCTCTGTCACTGGCATCTTCAAGGAATACGTTTATTGTATCCTCACATATGGCACTGAAGTCTTCCGACTCCTGTAAATTGTCTTTGAGGAGATTTACTGTGCCTTTGAGCCCCAAGAGCTTAGCATCTCTGATGCTGATCAGCTTTAGAGTGTCCTCCCTTTGCTCTTGCAGTCTCAGAACTTCCTCATGGGTTTTTTGTAACTTCATTTTGTTGGACCGGTTCTGATCAGCTAACCATTGACTGTGCAGTCTTGTTTTGTTTAGTATTGTCGCCATTGACTGCAAATCTTCATCTATAGTAGCTTCCAACTCAATTTCTTGAGAGGAGGAAGCTTTATCTTTAGTCTGATCCACCTCCTTTTGCTTGCCTTTATCACTTTGTGATATGGTTCCAGTGTTTGGGTGTCCATCTGTTCTTTCTTCTTCTTCTTCCTCTTCTTCTTCACTTGGAGGTGTGTGAACTCTGTCATCTCGATGTGAACTTTCTGAATGCGAAGTAGAGTCAACAGGTGGGCTAGATTGCCTCTCACTTGTATCTGGCCTTGGAGATGGCGGCGGTGTTTCCTGATCACGTGAAGTTGGCTTCAAGTGATCTCTCAAAGTTTGGAGATCCTCCTCTTCTAGTAGCAATTCTGGTTCGTCCCTAGCATTTCTTTCTTGGATGTACCTCTCGAACCAGTCCAACTCAAAAGCTGGGTTGTTTCTATTCTTCGTTCTCAATGTGTAAGTGCTACTAGAAGGTTTCCAAGTGGCGCCTACATCGCCTCGTAGAGATCTTTCTAGAGCAAATCCTTCTAGCATCCTTTCCATTTTTTCTATCTTCTGCAACCTGGTGTTGTTTTCCATTTCCGCTTTCCGCTTCTTTAGTCGGGCATCTTCCTCTTGGGTTCTTCTTTCTTCTTCCATCTTTTCTTGTGTACTTCTTGTTACTCTTTCCAGCTTGCGTCCTCCAATGGTGTTAATAGAGGCCGGTACTTTCGTTTGTGATCTGTCTTCGATATTCTCCCTTAATACCAGCTAGTCGTTCTGATGAGGGGCAGGTGGCAACTGATGTGCCGTGCCTATGGCATGGTATATTACTATGGTTAGGACTTCTCCTCCTGCAATGTAATTTGGTCTGTCCTGCCTTAGCTTTGTCATTTCTTCAAACAGATATGACGTGTGATCTATATAGAACTCATGGGTCATTCCCATAGCCCATGTCAGTGTGGTTGAGATGCTCCCGTGTGGTGTAGTGTATCTTGGCGGTCTTTTGTTGTAGCTCAACAAACATTAACTGTAGATTTGTGTCAGTTCTCTTACTTCCGGGTTTGCTATGAGTTCGAAAGAAGGTAGTTTGGACTTTCGCAAGTAGATTGTGAGGTTTTTCCTTCTTTCTCTCATGTTGGCTCCTTGATCTGACAATTTCAATGCCTCTTTGATGATCTCTTTGGTGATCTGGATCTCCATCACTTGGTTATCCATGCCTGCCACTCTGCAAGTTCCATCTTCTTGGATGGTCTCTATTAGATGTTGTACCCTCTTGAAATCTATCCCTACTGGTGGTAGTGATACAAAGTTCCACAAGCCAACTTTTTTGAGCCATGACCTTTGCGGTGATCTTTTCAAGTAATTCTCTGCATCCTTGGGAATCATCACTGTATCCACTAAGTTTCTTTTGTCATCCACATATGAACCTTGATAGATTTGAAAGGCTGCTACCTCTTGCACATCTGCAGGTATCCAGGTGGCTGATGGCTTTAAGGAATTGGGTAGAAGTGCATAGAGTATTGCACCTTCCGTTGCCAGGTTCTTGCCTTTTCTTTTTCCCAGAGAAACCTCCATAGATCTTGTATTCACAGTTAACAATTAATGCACAAACATAGTACTACTCTCCTAAATTGATTACCACTTAATCATGCATCTAGATGAGCCTTCTTAGTCCCAAGATTAGTTAAGGTAAAATGTTAGCAAATAGACAAGCTCTTCCATTGTGCGACTTTGGCGGCTTCAAATTGATGTTGTTGGTGAAGGAGAACAAGTCCAAATGCCTTGAAATTTGGTGTGGTGTATGCTCACAAGGCATGTAAGGTCACTCTATAAGCCCAGGCTCAAAATCTGTTCATTTGCAGCTTTTTCTCAATCTATCGCGATAGACTAACCTTTTTTTGACCAAGGTCCTATTTTGCAGTTGTGCCTCCACCAATTGGTTTCCCATACCTTGCACATGATCTGATCTCATTTTCACCTCAAATGAATGTCAAGTGACCCCTTTTTAGATCAACTCCTACTTTTCCAGATTCTTGCCAAGGAGATGTTGGTCTATCTCCTTCATTTTGTGTTGTTTTGGGCTCAAACTTACTGGGTGGTCCTCTTGCATCATGTTGAAGACAACTGATAATTCAAATTTTTGATAAGATGGTCCAGTATCCCTCTGCTTAGTCTATCGCGATAGACTGGTACTTAGTGCCAATTTGTCATTTTTTGGCTCTGTGACCATCTGTCTGCCTTCTCCCAGTTGATGCAAGCTTTCTTGACCCCTCACGTGAGAATTTTACCTATCTGCCCTTGAGATGTCCTGTTCTGACTTTGATTTGTCTGCATGTCTTTCTCAGGTTGCCATATGAGTCCATCTTGTCACCAAATTTGGTGTACTGCCTCCATGTGCTTCCCCAAGTCTAGCTTGTAAAAATTTTGAAAAGTCTTTTCCCCAATAATTGGTGTAGCAAGTCTATCGCGATAGACTAAGTTTTTGGCCAGAAAAGATCCTTCTTGCACTTTGACTTGATATTGGTGGTTAATAATCCTTGTTAGCACCCCTCATGAAGCTAAAGTCAAAATTTCACTTGTCTAAGTGTAAATTCAAGTCTTATCGCGATAGACTAGTACTTGGTCATTTTTACCAGTTTTTTCTTGATGTTAGTTGACCACCATGGTTTTAATAGGATCTCGTAGACACACACATCAAGTTTTAATCAATTTAGCAGAGTGTACTCCCTGTTTGCAGCACTTAGCTGGTCCTGGAGTCGAAGTAGACCACTTAGGTAATGGTTGCGGTTTCTTTTGGTCATTGTATGATTCCAACTGTCTTTTATTTCCTTTTGACCTTCCACCCAAGCAGTCAGTTGTTGTTTTGGTGTTTACAACACCCAGAACGACATCCTTCTGGTCTGTTGCTGGCATTTGCCCTAGTGGAAGAGCTTTTCTCTCGAGTGGACACATTCCATCTCGTAGTTGACCTCTTTTGGATGTACCTTGTTGAATTTGGTGTCATTTTGTCACTTGGTCGGTCCTTTAGAGTATCGTGACGCTTTGTGCGGTTTTCGTCAGATAGGGACTTTAGGCTCCGTTTTGACAAACTTTTTCATAGTCTAACCCTTCAGTCGGTTTGTCGAGGTTATTGGCTTGCTGTCTATGAATTTTGGCTCATTTTCGATCACCTTGGTTTAGTTGCCCTTTTGCAGGTCCTGTGAAATTAGGGTTTTCTGAGCGGCTTTCTTCATGCTTTCCGAGGTCATAGGCTCGATCCCTAAGCTATAGACATTGTGCCTTTCGATTTTGGTTCCATTTGGTGGCCTCTAGGTCTCCCTAACAACCGGTCTACCGTATGTGTGCACAGGTTGTGATTGTGATGCCGGCGAGGTTTTGCGACTAACTGAAGTAAACAACACTTAGAGTCAGTGTTGACGAGGATACCTCTCATATCTGATGTCGATTTGGTGACCGTGCGCGATGGATGAGCTCCTGGAAGTCTCAACTGCTGTAGGGAGCTCCCTCTCTCTCACTATGGAAAATGACTCAAATGAGGGATTTCTAGCCTAGCCTCTCTATATGTAATCAAGACTTCGACACCAAATTTTCCAATCTTTTACCTGTGGTTATAACTTTTTGCGAGATGCGGTTTAGGCTCGCAAATTTCCTGATTTGGACTTCGGCTGCTCCAGTTTTACTAGTTTTGTAGATTTCTCCTGTTGGAGGTCCCTTCATGACGGTGGTCATTTTGCCCTGTCACCTTTGTAGTCCCTATTTTTTCAATGTCTTCTTTACCTTGCTCTGATCAGGCGTCTCTTCTTTTGTGTTTCCATCTGGATTACAGATTTTTTTCTATAATTTTTGCTAGAAAATGGCTAAAATAAAGCAAATAAATCCCAAAATAACCCAAAAATAGCAATTCTAACCTAGAAAAATACCATTGAAAAGCAAAACACTTTGTAGCTCACTTTTCTCTCGTCTATGTACAAACTCGCTCATTATCGTCATCCTTGGCCTATTTTTTGCTGTTTTTTTTTACATTTTTCTGGCCAGATTTGACTCTCTTTATAGTCTATACACATCCCTAGGGGCTCATGAATGATGATTTGGTCCCCAATTCTGATTAATTACGAGGGCATATTCTTTTTCCAAAAATCACACAATAAAATGCAAAAATGGTTGAAAAATTGCTCACAAACATTGCCCTCTAATATATGACATGAGTCCGCATTTGGAATGCCTCCCCCCCTCCTAGTTGGAGTCCTCCTAGATGATAGGGTATCGTCAAGGGTATGTGCTGTGCATGGGTTTGAACTCGTGCTAATGCAGGCCTTGTAATATAGCCCTATATGCATGTGCAGTCAATGCATGTAGATTAAAGAATTTATGCGGTGCAGGAGGAAGGTATAAGTGATTCCCTTATTGGCATTTGTCGTTGAGGCTTCCTGTGGTAGCTTGAGTTGGCTGGCAGATTTTTTTTGCAAGGAGTAGTTGTAGATCTGCGGCTCTTTGTTTGATTGTTTTCGACTGGTTTTGAATTGGCGTACGTGGTTCCTTTGAAGTCGATATTGTCGTATCTGGTGGAACAACATTTCTTTCTGCCTTGATGACTTGGGTCTTAGACATCCTTATAGTTTTTGTTGTTGATTCTGTTTGTTTCCTCGTGCTGTTTGCATGATGTTGCATGAACTTGACAGTTGTAGATAACTGCTCGTTTGTCATCTTTGGCCGCCCTTCTTGTGTTGTTGGCTCGTTTTGAATTGGCAATTTTGGCCGCCATACCAATATAGTCCGTTGCGTATTTCGCAGATTGACTATTGCTGGCTTTCGGTGTTTTGTCTGTTCTTCTAACTCCTTTTTTATAGGAATTAGGCTATCATGCCTTATCCAAACTTTGTATTTTTGCTTTTGATGTGATTGTGCCTCGGTCATCTTTGTACGCCGTAGCCAAACTTGCCTGGTTCCCTGCATGGTTGCTGATTTTTGATAAGACGTTGCTGGACTTGTAAACTTTGTTTGTTTTTGGGCAGATTTTTGCGGTTGTATTCACTTTTGTTTCCTCCTTGACATGAATTGGTTATATGATAAGAAGGGTTCTGAAAATTTTTCCTTTCTGAACAGTGCCTCATTAGTATCCAAATCAATGAATACCCTGCTAGCTTTCATCCATGACACTGCTAAGATACACGGAGTTACTGATCTACTTGGTGACAGTACATGGAATTTTGTAGTGTACGGGTGTGCCTGCACTGTGATTGGTATTATAATAGACCACAACGTGGTCACCTCATCACCCGATGCTACTTTCAACCGGTGTGTCTCTGGGATCGTCTTCATTGGTCCAAGTTTCTGAAAGAGCTCAAAGCTGATAACACTCATTTTTGCTCCAGTGTCAAGCAATGCATAGATTTCAACTTGTTTTGTGCTTGCATAAGCTTTTATGTAAGGACTACACCATGTATCTTCCAAGTCATCCAGGATGCTATCGTCCTGAGCCCTAAGGTCTATCATGGTCTTTTCTAATTCGTCGCTTTGTATATCCTCTCCGATCGTTTGGGATGTTGAAAGAGGATATTCGTCAGTCATCATTGGGGTGACCATGATTATTGTCCTGAGAAACTGCTTTCGTTTAGCAATCCGTTCCTTTGCTTTCTGTTGTGCCTGGTCCTGAATTATTTGTTGTTCCTGTCTATAGGTTTTTCCATAATGCAGTTGAAACAACATTTCCGGTGTTAAAGGTAGATGATATTTTTTTAAACGACACCCACTAATCCAGTTCAGCATTTCTTTTCCATCTAGTGTCGACAGTTTTACTGCTCCGCTGGACGATATTTCTTGGATCAAATAAGGCCCCATTCCCCTTTTCTTTAGCTTTTTGGCATGTTGTTTAAGGGTGTATACCAAGACATAGTCTCCCGTTTTAAAGTCCTTGTTCTTGACATGTTTGTCAAAAAACTCTTTCTGTTGTCTTTTTTTTGCATATATGGCCGCTACAGCATTGAGTCGTAACTCATCTAATTTTTCAAGGTCCTCTAACCATTCTGAAAGTTCATGTCCCGTCCAGTCCAATTGTTTGGCTACCCTTAGTGTGGGGATCAAAAAGCCAATAGGCAATATTGCATTTAACCCATATACGATATTAAATGGTGTAGCATTGAGTGTTGTTTTATATGCAACTCGATAAGCCCACAATGCCAAATAGAGCATTTGATCCCAATCTGTTCTTGTTTCACTAACCAGTTTCGTAAGAACCGTGCACAATATTTTGTTGGTTGCTTCCGCTTGGCCATTGGCTTGTGGATGATAGGGTGCAGATTTGCGATGAATTACCATAAACTCATTTAAGAGATGTTGGATAACTTCATTTACAAAGTGTGTCCCTCTATCACTCACCAGCTCGATTGGAAGGCCACTCACCAGCTCGATTGGAAGGCCATAACGTGTAAACACATATCCATATAAGAATTGTGCCATGGTTCTAGCGTCTGCTTTCGTTGTGGCTTTTGCTTCCACCCATTTGGTCATGTAGTCCGTGGCCACTATGATATATTGTGCTTGTGAACGATACGCTGGTGGAGTGATAGGACCAACAAAGTCCAATCCCCATTTAGCGAATTCTCGAGCACTCATCATTGGTCTTAAGGGCATTTTGTCTCTTTTAACTGGTACCTTAGTGCGTTGACATTCATCACACCTTTTCACGAATTCTGTTGCATCTTGAATCATGGTCGTCCACCATATACCTGCAACCATAATGATTTTTACGGTTCTCTCTGCTGAAAAATGACCTCCTGCTATGCCTGCATGAGCTTGTTCCAATAATGTAAAGTAGTCATTTTCATGAGGAACTAACCTCAGATGGTCATCAGCTCCTCTTTTATACAATTGGTCACTAATGAGGGTATACCTATTCGCTTCGATTTGTAGAGCCTTTTGTCAGGCGTTAGACCAATCTCCTGGCAGCTCCTTATTAGTCAAATATTCCACAATAGCATGACTCCATGCAGGTGCTACTGTCACTTGGTATAATGTGGCATAATCGACAGTGGTATTGGATGTGCAAAAGTCGCATTTCTTGATGTAATTTTCTACATCGCCTGCCATTCCTGGCCAATACACTCCAAGTCTTCTTAATTGCTCATACATCATTTGATTTCCTCTATGGAATCCCCCTGTTTGTGTGTGGGCCTCCTCTAGATACGCTTCATACTCCTCTGGGCCTATACACAACCTTAGAATCATATCGTTTCCATGATGCTACATTCTTCCCGCAAGCATTGTGTAATTTCGTACTTGTCTAACGTCTTCCACCGTGTGTTTGTCGTCAAGATTCATTCCATATGTCAGCAACGGAATAATTTGCTCTGACCATTTCGGTATCATCTCTATATTAAACAGGTATGCGTCTGGGAGATCATCATCTACCCCGGTAGCTTTTTCACCATGTAGTAGTCGAGAAAGGTGGTCTGCTCTTTGATGCGTTTTTCCTTTTTTAACTACTACCGTAAAATCAAACTCCAGTAACACAATGAACCATCTTACAATTCGTCCCGTGTTACAAGGTTTGTTTACTAAGTACAAGAGTGCCTGATGATCCACAAAGAATGTGAATTTGTTCGCGAGTAAGTAATGCCGAAATTTCTTTACCGCATATATCATACCCAATCCTTCTCTTTCAGTGGTAGTATAATTCTTTTCTGCACTATTGAGTTGTCTACTAGCATAACTGATTGGAAAGTCTGTCTTACCCTCATCTGGTTGTGCTAATATACAACCTATTGCAAATGCCGAAGCATCTACATGTACATGGAAGATCTTTGACCAATCTGGTGCTTTTAGAATTGGTGCAGATACCAGTGCATCTTTCAGTTTCTGGAATGACTCCTCACATTCATTTGTCCTAATGAAGAGCGTGATTAGACTATACAAGGGTTTTGCTATTACAGCGTACATGTAGATAAAACGTCGGTAGTATCCACAATGTCCCATAAATGATTGTAACTCTCGTACAGTATTTGGTCTTGGCAATTCTATGATCACCTTTACCTTGTCTTCATCAGTGGTAATTCCATTAGCCGACACTATGTGGCCTAAGATTTTACCTTGTCGTACCATGAATACACATTTTTCTGGGTTGAGGCAAATCCTATACGTTCTGCATTTTTCGAATACCTTTCTCAGATGATCTATATGGTCTTCTCTCAATAGAGAATAGACACACAAGTCGTCCATGTAAATATCCAAGAATTTTTGCAAGTATTCTTTAAAAGCGTGTGTCATGTATCTCTGAAATGTGGCTGGAGCATTGGTCAAGCCAAATGGCATTACCCTAAACGCATATATGCCCCATTCTGTTGCAAATGCTGTTTTGTATTGATCTTCTAGTTTGACCCCCAATTGGTTATAACCAGAGAATCCGTCCATAAAGCTATAGGCTTGCTTGCCTGCCACTCGTTCCAGGACGTGTTCAGTGATAGGAAGAGGGTAGTGTTCCCTTATCGTGGCTGTGTTTACCTTCTTGAGATTTACACACACTCGTAATTTCCCGTTTTTCTTGGGTACCACCACTATCGGGGACACCCAGTCCGTGTGCTCTATCTCATAAATAAATTCAGCCTCCATAAGTTTGTCTATCTCCTCTTTTATCCTTTTGGAGAATGTCTCATTATACGTGTATGGACGTTGTTTTCTTGGCTTTGTATCAGACTTCAGAGGGATTGAATGTTCACAAATGTTAGGATCCACTCCCTTCAAATCTTTGTACGACCATGCAAATACATCTCGAAATTCCTTAAGTGTTTTGATCAGTAAGTCCTCTTCTTCTCGACTTAGATCTCTGGCAATGTAAGCAGGTCGCGGATTTTCTCCTGGATTTGCTAAGTCTATTTTCTTGGCGTTCTCTGGCCCATCGTAGGACTCGTTTGATTTAGGCTCCCTCATTGGTTGCTGAACCACTAATCTTCTTTCCTGAATGGTGTACTTACAATAGTGAGGAGGTACATCTATCTTTTTACTCCCATCACTCTCGCTCGTTCCATCGCTACTTTCCATTTCAGTTGTCCATACATTTTTAATTTTTTGTTTCAACTCATTGTGTTTCGTTTTCCTTTCAATTTTCGTCATAATTGGGCTACCACAGACATTCAATTTTTTTGTTGCAACTCTTTTTTTTGGTTTGCTGGTTTTCTTAGGTTTCAACAGTCTGGATTTAAATCCTGAGTCAACAACCTTAAGAAATCTTCCTGACACTTTATCCTTAGCACAATCAACAACATGAATGTTCATAAGGAAATGTGTCTTACCCTTAAACTCCGGCATGGGTCTCAACCTGGTTGGTGGAATGATATGGTGTCGTTTACTCTTGTATCTTTTCTGGCGTCTCTCACTTTGGTTTGGGAAATTGTAGAGGACGTCATTATCTTGATCTTGATTGTCGTCTCCCTCCATATTTTCCGACTTCTCGTCATCCGCGTTATCCTTGTTTTCACTTTGATCAGAAGAATCATAAAATTATTCTCCTTCTTGCTTGATTTCTGTAGTGGGATGTCCACATAGCCCCCTATCTTAATCTCAAGTTTCGTTTCTGTTTTATGGATCCTCATATTCTCAGTATCTCCATCGTTCTCGTCCTCCTCCACAATTTTGCTCAACATGTAGTATGGTATGATATCGTAGCCATTCTCATCACAAAATTTGGTGGGAGTGACTTCATTGACTCATACATCCAATGTAGCCAGAATTTGAGGCCATTCTAGGGGTTCGAGCTTCTCTTCAGGAAAAGGTTCTCGTATATAGGCATCGTCTTCCAAGACCCTCTCTAGTGTCCTTTCATTGTTGTCAAATTCACTACATTGAGATGCCCCGCACATCCATATCTCCTTTTTCTTACAAAGCCACGCTGGGACTTCTGATCCACTAATGGTGGCTGAGTGAAATTCTTCCACAGGGGTTCTCGTGACATCATGGTAGCTATGATTTTTCATGTTTACGCGTGTAGTAGTTTCAGCATGTCTTAGATACAAATAATCATACCCCCAGTCCTGCACCATTTTGAGTTGCCTCATGAACGGCCTACCAAGGATAATTTCATAGTTGTTCTTCTTGCTGAAATCTACTATG
Organism: Adiantum capillus-veneris; assembly: GCF_014529385.1. Lineage (NCBI taxonomy): Eukaryota > Viridiplantae > Streptophyta > Polypodiopsida > Polypodiales > Pteridaceae > Adiantum > Adiantum capillus-veneris. The sequence goes on from NC_140958.1 coordinate 107,354,683, forward strand.
GCAAAGATATGTTCGTACTCTATGCCATAGGAAGATACCACAATTTCCTCAAGCAATCCTATAGGCCTTTCTATGTGCCCATCCGCCAGTTGCAATTTCATTCTAGTTGTTCGTATTGCTGGTTTTTCCCATTTTTCCCATAGCATTTTGGTCGCAATGGCAATGCCAGCTCCACTATCAAGTATTGCCTTAGTCTCTATGCCGTTATACTCAACTGGTAGGGTTGTGTTTCCGTCTTCACCTTCACAATACTCTCCTACCTTGTTGAGTCGCACTGGTCTAGTGTTGACTTTCTTCGGTTCTGTGTCATTAAGCTCGGTTTCGAAGAACTTAAGAGGCATCCTTATGCCAAATTTTTCATTACATTTGCCCACTTCCGTCCACATGCTTGGCCTAATTTTTAACAATTTTGCCAATGTGATTGTACACTTGACCGTAGTGGTCAACAAGTATATCAGGATTTTAGTGTCCAATTGATTTGACCCGCCTATTCTTTGAGAAGGTACTCTTCGAATTTCTGACCTTGCCTCATAGTCCCCCATATATGATGGCAAAGTTCTGAGTGATTGTGGTCTGCTATCTTAGGATGCAACTGAACCATTATCCCCTTGAAATGATTTAACGTCTAAATCCCATGGAGGCTTATTCAAGTTCAGCTCCGAGAAAGGCGCTGACTCGACTGTTTTTGTCTCATATTTTTCTTGAGATTTTCGACCGTTTCCCATAGCTCTTTAAGCCATTTTTCTTCCACAATAGGAGAATATGGTGGAAAATTTTTCAGTAATTCATTAGGATTTAATGTTTTCTATCTTGTCGGGTATCCTTTGTTCGGTTTTGTGAGGTGTTTCATTGTTTGGTGGTTTAATTACTCTATCTCCTGCTTCCATAGGTGGAGGCTCCAGTAAAGCTTGTGAAGTTTCAATCAGCTGTTTGCACATCTCTAGTCTCTGTTTTTCTATCTCTAGATATGGATATGTCATCCATCTTTGCTCTAGAGTCTGTCTGTTCTTCAATCTTGCTTCATATGCTTGCAAGATTGCATCTAAGGGTTCATTGATCTTATCTACCAATACCGACCCTCCTGAGCTTGCACTTCTTGGTCCTTCCGCTGATTTTAGAGAGTCGGACTCTCTTTTCTGTTTAAGTTGCTCTCAAGCTATTGTTAGCTCAGCTTCTACATCGTTTTGTTTTCGCTCACGTCTAGCTTTCATTTCTGCTCTTCATTCTTTCCAAGGATTATCACGATTGACGCTAGACTTGTCAGTCTTGATTTCTTCTTGATTTTCATCGTTAATGTTGGGATGATTGTTATTTTTCCTTGCTTGGGCTCTCGTCAAGACCTTAACAGGAATCGAAGTTTCGTTTTCTGACATTCCACTGGAAGGTAGCGCTCCCAGCATATTCAAGGTAGTTTTTGCTCCTTTGCTTGGGTTTTTAGGGCAATCAGGGATCAATTGAGTAATTCCACACTCCGTGCAATATGCGTTGACCCTAATGATTTTGTCATGAGGGCAGTCCCTCAGCCAATGGTCTCCACCACACTTGTAGAATGGTCCTTTAGGCTGTTGAGGTGCTCCTGGAGCTCCTCTTTGTTGGTGTGCAATTCTTTGCCCGCTCATGCCTCCGTTGGCTATGAACAACAGTGTTCTTTTATCTAGGCTATATCATCCTTCCCCCGCTGCCTGTGTAGCAGTTGGTGGTCCTGTATTTCCTATCATGCTCCATGGTTCTGGTGTAGAGGGTTCGTCCGGTGGATAACAGACAGAGTTCGCCACATATCCATTGGGCTCGTCGTAGTATGCATGCATAGGTACCAAAGCCTTCTCATCCGACTCAGTTACTGTGGGTGTGTATCTTATGCCGACTGGTCGTAATCCTGGTAGGCGTGGTTGTTGTCCCGACACTGGTTGTGGTCTTTCTGCACCTCCAGGTCCTGGTAGATTGCCAGTCTAATATCTAGGCATCGGTGGGATTTGAGGAGATGTCGCCTGAGCTTGCGGAGCATACGGTCGTTCTCTCACATATCCCTTGTTATAATAACACTCCTCCGTCCCATGGTTTGTCCATTTTTGTTTAATCGCACACCATTTTGGTTGTTTAGCTTGTGGTTTGGAATACAAGTTAATATTTTTAAGCACCTCCTCTACAAGCTGCTCTTGGCTTACTGCTACTTCTCCTTTCAGTGTTTTCTTAGCAGACTTGCTTCTGCTTTGTTGAGAGGAAGAATCATCGTCAAGATCCTTGAATTGATCACCCTCTTTGTAGACCGCACAATTGTCCACAAGGTATAGAGCTTCCTTGGTTAAATCATTCAACGTAGTGCTCCTTTTCATATGTAAGTCCTTTTGAAGATCTGCATTCCTTAGCCCTTGGATAAATATAAGCATAAGTCTGGACTGAGTTGGCAGTTCTTCCACAGGGCAGAACTTAACATATCTTTTTAATCAGAGGGCCGCCTTTTGCACAGACTCTCCATCTTTCTGTTTGAATTTATGGATTTGCGAGACTGTATTATGAGCTATCCCCCTTTGTGAGAATTCCTCGATAAACTCATCAAACACTTCCTCCATAGACTCAAAGTCTCTTCGCTCCACCGAGTCAAACCATGTAGCAGCATCATCCTCTAAGGTTAAACCGAATCCTACAAATTGGGTAGGAAAGTCTAACACCTCTTCAGCTCTAATTACACGCACAAAGGCTGCTACATGATCTCTCGGATCCTTGCTTCCCGTATATTTCTTGTTTACCCATTTTTGCACTTGAGAAGGTCTAATTCTACGATGGTCTATAAATCTCATCATGGGATCTCCCCGTCCTAGCCGATATACCTCCTCTGGTCTTCTGTAGTGGCCAGGTTCCTCTCCCAATGGTGCTCCTAATCCACAATTTCTAACAGTTCTCGTGAGAGATGGTTCATCTCTCCGAACTCGTTCTCAGGGTGTTCTTCGAAGCTCAGTTGACCCCTGAGTCTTTGGCTTACTCTCTCCTTGATACTGTGCATAGAGTGGTGGTTCTTGTAGATCCCTTAATCCTCGTGCGGTTTGATAACCCTCTCGGGTTCGGTCTTGTTCTAATGTAGCACTTTGTCGAAGCCATGCCTGCAATGATGGCTGAGTAGCTGGTTGGTCCTGGTAGTTGGACGTCGGTGGTCGGGTAGAATGTGAGGTAGCGTCATACTCTTCTGAAAAGGGATCAGTCGACTTGCTAGGGGTGTAGGTGGCTCTTGGTACTTCGTTGGGGCCATAGGTCGATGCTCCCGGAACTCTTGCCATTTCAACCTCTTCTGGGAGAATACGTTTGTATTCTCGCCCGTATCTGTCAACAAAAACAATATCCTTCCCCATAGCAGTTTCATAAGAAAATAAGTAAAGAACCTTGTCTTTTCTTAATTGATTTGGGTAGGGTTCCTTGCATCTAAAGTAAGAGACTATTCCCTCGCTTTCATGCTTGTAAATCCCTACATTCTCATTATAGGTTGGGACCCTGGTTGTTTTCTTATCATACATAAAAAGCGCTCCAGGTCGATCGATGTTAGGAGGCGGTTCTTGGGTTTCCGAAACCATTTTCCCTTTTGCCACGTTATCCCCATATTTGTTGTAATCCTCAGGGTTACTCACTATCAGATAGTGGTTCCCCTTTTTGTCTCGGAATCTGTCACCATCATCATAGACTCGAATTATCTCTAGTCTCTGAGCCGGTCTTTCTTCAATACAAATACACTTGCGTCCTCGATAGTCAGAATAAACTAAGGCTCCCCTCGAGTTAGTTCCTTCCAAGAAGATTATAGTGAGCTGGGTTTCATTTAAAGGATGTAGGGAGGTGCTCCCCCCTGGCATTGGTCCTTCACCGTTGAAACCTCTTGGCTGTTGACTCCCCATCATGAAGAAGGACTTTTTCGACGAAGTGTCAGTATCACTACCCTCTTCAATGATTGGTGCTAATGGGTCGAGCCTCGTCTGAGTTACACTCTCTTCGGTGGACGTGGTGCTAATTTGACTTTTGACACTTTTAGCTCCCGACTTAACAAAGGCTCCTGACCTTAAATACATAAGAATGAAAGTTTGGTTGCAAACTTAAAGCTTACCTGGACTCCTTCTTCCTGTATGGCTTTGAGCTGATCTCCTTCTGGGATCTACACAAGGATGGTTAGTCTGTTCACAAGGGTTTTCCCTGAATTACCAAAAATCTTTCAAGTATATACAACAACCCCTTACTTAGTCTTCTGGTGGTCCAATTTCAAATATGAAATGATGGCTGGGATCTATATAGAGATTATGTCCTAGCAGTATAGTCACAAATTGCAAAAAGTGTCTAATTCACTACTTTCTTAGTCTATCGCGATAGACTGAAAATTTTCTCAACACAATTCAATTCAAAATTGTGACTTTAACCTTGAGTTCTAGTTACCCTCTATAGCCTATCCCTCAAGTTTTATGAAGTTTGGACACTTGGGTTGGGTTTTGGTCCCATTTTAGTATTTCAGTCAGAGCTTGATTCTCTATATGACCCTCAGATTGACCTTCAATGTTCTAAATGCCTTGAATTTTGGTGTGTCTACTATTTAGGACCTGATAAAACTCTCCCTAGGGAAAATTTGAAAGAAAAGTTCCCTAGCAACAATTTCCTTGGTCTATCGCGATAGACTAGGCACTTTCTCCAATTTTAGCATTTTTCTCAAGTTTTCACCACAGTTGGTTCAGCCTCCCCTTGTGTAGTGCATTGACCAATTTTGGCACTGTTTGAACATTTGGTCAAAGACTTCTTGCCCTTGTTTCTGAATTCAGACTCTAAACACCAGTTTTGAAATTTTGTGGTCAAAATGGTGTTCAAATTCACTCAATTTTTGTGAGTATCCTTGTATTGATGTGTTAAACCTGTGGTGTAAAGGTTTTTTGCTTGTTGATAGTCAATCACCACCTTCATCAGTCTATCGAGATAGACCAGGCAGAGAGCAATGGGGACTTAATTTTTTTTTTTTTTTTGCATAGTCTTGTTTCCTGTGCCCATATAAGTCTATCCCCCAAGTTTTATGAAGTTTGGACTTATTTTGACCTCAAACTCAAGCACTTCACAAATTTCACTTTTCTCTGACAATTCACAACTCCATTGCACTTGAAGTGATGCAAATTTGATGACACTTCATCTTAAACTTGTGAACATCAGTCATACCTCATGACACAGTCAGTTTACCCTTGGCTAATGGTTATATCTCTTCTTGGCCTCTTTAGGTTCACTTAGTGTTTCCTTATGACAATCACCTGTTTCTTTTTTTGTTGGTTTTGGTCGCAGTTTTTATGTTTTCTCGAGTGTTGGATCATAAATTTCAATGTCGACTCTTTTCACCCCTTTCAAGGGTATATGGGGTGGGTTTTGCTTTCAAGGCAAGCAACAGCCTTATTGTTTCTTCTTTTTGTTTGTTTTTGCGATTTTACAGCGTTTTTCTACTCTATTTCTTCACAAGTATAACAAGAACTCAAAACCAAAAACCATAACTCCACATTATCCTACTTAACTAAATCTAACTAGTCGCAGACCCTCGGCAAGACACAGGCTTCCTGGCTATCCACTAGACCTCAGCATACTCTATCCTGGATCTTGTTCTAAAAGTTTAAGCTCTCTCTAGTCAAAAATAAAGTAAGCTAACCATCACACGAGTGATGTAGATCTCCCTACTTAAGGTCTTCGTTCCCCGGCAGTGGCGCCAATGTTTTAGGGAAAAACTACTCCCCTGTTCATACTCACGAGCACGACACAGACAACATACTTATCATCCGATGACACGACTAACCCGTAGGTGCACGTAGGCAATCTCGTTAGCTTGTCAGGCTGAGACCAATCTACACATACGCACTTTTATGATGCATCAATCACTAACCCTGGTAGAATGCAACCCACTCTATCCCTAAACGCTCACAACACAGTTTACACGTCCAATGAACTCGGAATTGCATCAAACTTACTAGGCACCATCCTCTCACTAGGATATACTTACCTATAAGTCTAATCTCACCAGATTTGAACCCTAGTTATCTCGAATACAGTCGCGATAGACTAACATGTCATAATCCAAAAGTGGGCGAAACTTAAGTTTATGAGTATCTATGTGTATCTAATCTCTTTCTCATTCCATAAAGCACTTGATTATTGAAAACAGACACTGTTTGTGCTACTTACAAGCAAAACAAGCTCGAGGAAGGATCGATCGTGATCAACTCGAAACGGTGAATGCGTAGCGTGGGCACGTAGCTCTCGGAGAGACTACCACGATGGTGTGGTCGTGTCGTGAATCCGTTGAGGGAGAAGCACGTAGAGAAGAGGATAAGACACACTCACTCTCTCTCTCTCTCTCTCTCAGACTCGTACGACACAGGATTAATATTCAAATGTTATTCAAAAATGGTTCTAAGGTGACTTTTATACTTTAGTCACCTTAGCTCAAAAATGTACATGGGGTTCTCTTACTCATTATTACAAAGTGGGAACAAATCTGAGTCCTAACTAACTGATTAATCTTTACATAACCCAGACGAATGGATCAAAATGATAAGACGTCTTTGGCATAAAATGGGAATTTGATATGCTTTACAAGATGGTCTCATTACAACAGTTGGACCAATGGGGCTCCAACAACATGTCCAAGCTATATGAGCTTGGTTTGAAGGTCTACCACACCTCTTGAAATTAGGATCCATGTAAGGTCCACCTTTTGTCAAGCTATGCCTTTAGTGAGTACTGAAACTAAGTAAATTATAGTAATTAAATACCTTTCCAAGCTCATTAAGATTTTGGTCTCTAAGGCCACCACCACATTTCTAATCTATACTGTAATCAATTACGTATGCTAGCTCTCAAAGTCCAAACATAAGCTCTCTTCTAGCAAGGTTAGTTTAAATTTAGGCTCCAACACCTGTCTAAGCTAGGTTCAATTTATGAAGCATTACCATTTAACCATGCTAGGATCTAATGTAGCAGATCGAGGGGGTATTGATAAAAGGTCCAAAACTTATTGAGTTCAAGCTCTTAAGTAATTAAGTCTTCGTGAGTATTAAATGTTATAGTTTTAGTCTAAAGATCCACCATTCAAAAACTCAAGTAATTTACTATTTACATTCAAACCTTAAATGCTTGAGATAAAAAATACAAACTCTATCAATACTATATAAAGCAAAATCTAACATTAAGAGTATCAAATCAGTAACAAGAAACACTAGCATGCACAAGAAGCTCAAAACATACGTGTCTCCATTTCCAAAAAGTCCTCCATTGACAGAGGATGTTGTTGTTGTTCTTCTTCTTCTCTTCGTGGAGAGCACTCCTTTGTAATAGGCACAGTGTCATCTGATTGCAAAGTGGATTGTTGAAGTCCAGCCCATTTTTCTATATCTTCATGAGACTTAACAAAGTCTAGCAGCCTGGTCTCCACGTTTTTTGCCTCCTCCACATTGTCAACTAAGCATATAACTTTTTTTTTCAGTTGTATTCCTTCTTGTGCAACCAAGGAGCCATCACCAAAAACATCAACAAGCTTGCGGTCTTCAAAACAATATGTATGAATGTAGTGCTTGACCAAAGCTCTTTTTTTGGCCTCCAAATAGTGCAAATCTGACATATCTTTATCTGCTACTTGAAGAAGAGAACAATCAATTGGCATGGGATGTTCCTCTGATCTTCTTATCAGGTCTTCAAATGCATTGCCTTGTCCCAAGAAGGCAATAACTGTTAGGAATTGAATTGATCCTTTGCAAGGAGCTGATGGAAAGGGATGCAGTGCACCACAACAATGGTAGCTCAGATTATCTCCCATGGCGTGAAAGGCACATTGCAATTTTGTGAAGTTAGTGAAATCCACAAATGCAAGAAAGACAAATCTAGGATCTGTTGACCCTACAGCAATAGCCAAGATCCCATCCAAAGCATTGTTAAATGTTTCCTCACTCCACTTCAAACTGCCTCCAAGGTGTTTTGTCATATCTAAAACACATAAGCCAATAGGATCTTTGTTATTGAAGTGGCGCAAAAAGTAGATATTGCCTTCCATTTGTAGGCTCACCACATAGATTGTCCATGGCAAATCTCTAGGCTCAATTTTCTCCTTTTGAATGTGAATTGTCCATTGCATGTATTTTATTGCTCCATCTGGAAAATCCATTTTCTTTGTTCCATGCTTCAAACTAGATCTGATCCATTCCTCGCATGGAATTAAAAGTGTTTTATAAACAACATCATTGATATTATACATTTTGACCACCTCCTCCCAGTCTTTACATGGTGAAGACTCATTCAAATTGTTGAAGCCTTCAAGAAGTGCATCTTGAATCAATTTGTCTTTCTTCAACTGCTTGATTCAATGATACATGTCAGTTGCATCACCATCCTTTGCACTCTTTGACAGTAAAATCTTCTCATCTGTAATCTCTTCTTGAATAGTCTTTACCTCTAATTCCTCAAGGCCACAAAGGTATCTAAATACAGTTTTTGGGGGTTTCTTCTTCACCTCTTCTAGCCTTTCAATGATTTCTAACCAGCAGTCATAAATTGGATCAGAGTACGTGACCATGTGTGCCTGTTTAGCAATCCAACTTGCTGTTGCACTCATTCTTGCCAATCGAACAAAAGCCTAAAAAGAAATAGAGAAATAATTAAACTATTGAGCAAGATTTGTTAATTAAAGACTATCAAACAGATAAACAAAATAACTTACATCCCATCCGACACGAGATGCATGTCCCTCTGCAATTCCACTTGCTACCTTTAGTGGTCGTCCTGAGAAGATCCATTGACTCCGTAAATGTATCAATATTTGGCTGTAAGGTTGCTTGACAAACAATGTCTAAGCCTCCTCATTTGGAATGGGAGATATAGCAGTTGCAACAAATGGAGGAGCATTCACAACAATGCGAGCCTTTCTAAATTTATACACGCCAATCAATCTTTCAAATAGCTCTTTGTTGTTTTGTTCATTGTGAAGCAAAACTTTTGCAGCATAGATCGAATGCTACCCATCAAGAATCCAATAATGATGATCTTTAATTTTTTTCTCTTCTACCTCTTCTACTGCCAAAGGAGTCCCCTTCTTTGACTTTGCATTTTGAACAGGCATCAAATATGCACATGCTGCAGGCTTGGTCGTACTCCGTGAAAATCCAAATAACACACTTTCAGTGTGTTTTTTATCCATAATACGTGCATTATAGTGATCAGGAGCAAGCCAACAATTTTGAATAGGGATATCAAATTCCCTATATTGGAAAGGAAAATAGTTTATGTACTTATTCATTCCACCTGTATCTTTTTCTTATCCTTTCATGGCCTCAGCTTCTAAAACATCTGGATCCACAATTCTCATCTTTGACATTGAACCCTCTGTTGATGAGGATGCCAAAGATGCATTGTCTACATCCAAAATGGAACTAGTTAGCTTAGCTACTACTTTCTGCACTTTTGCTTGCTTGTTTGTGGATGGTGGTCATGAAGCTTTCACCTTTTTTCATTGTAGTGTGGCAATGATGGAGCTTTGAAGTTGATCTGCTGTGATATTTGGATTTGATTCTGCAAACTTCCATCCTCAAGAAAACATTGTCTCTTCTTTGTTTCTAGACATGCGCTCCAATGCATATGGTCCTGGAGATAGTTAAAATTCATTGGAACTAGAATGTCAATGCATTCTACCTCCGGATGACTATCAACTACAGAGACAGATGCTTCCACAACTTGTCCAACATCTTCAAACAAGCTGTCATTCTCCTTTTTGGCAATAAATAGATGCACCTTATGAAATTGTGCACCCTCTATACCATGTATGTCCAAATACCATTTCCTAATATCATTGCAAGTATAGTCAACTGAGACGGCAACCCTTGCAACCTGTGTTTTTGGAGCCATACTTCTTGAAACAAAAAAAAACAAATGTTATACCTTTTTGTAATGGATTAAGTTTGTGTGAATACAAGGTCCACCACTTGTTCAAGCTAGATCTAAGCAAGTATACATAGTGATATTTTACGCTAGTAAACTAAGGAAAGAGAGAAGCAAGGTCCACCACTTGTCCAAGCTCAGCTCTAGACAACATGGAGAGATTCAAGGTCTACTAATTGTCTAATATAGGCATGGAGAAATGGCAGCAGGTTGAACACTTGTCCAACTTATCATCTCTAGTAAAATGGGGAGGTATGGACGTAAGATTCACCATGTAACCAACCTATACATTATTGTATTATGAAGACTTATAAAGAAAAACTCCACCACTTATCCAAGCTAGTTACAAAATCAACATGGAGAGAAGCAAGCTCCACCATTCGTCCAAGCTCAGCTCCATTGAAACATGGAAAACCTATTATTCCTAGTATCATGAGTGGTTTGGTCTCAAGATTCACCATTTGTCCACTCTATGTCATTAATATAAGAAGAATTGGTTGTTAAGTTCCACCACTTGTCGAACCTATAAGGTTATATCTTAAATGTTATTCTTTCTTACCACTTGGAATGCCCATGATATGTTTTACATGGGAATTTTGTTCCAAGGTCAACCACTTGTCCAAGCTAACTCTATTGAAACATAAAGAGAAGCAAAGGTCCACCACTTGTCCAAGCTAGGCTCCATTAAAACATGGAGAGAAGAATGCTCCACCATTTGTCCAAGATAGGCTCCATTGAAACATGGAGAGAAGCAAGCTACACCATGTCTCCAAGATGCTAGGCTCCATTGAAATACCTTAAACCCACGATACTTTGTACATGGGGGTTTAAATTCAAGGTCCACCAATTGTCCAACCTATTATTCCTAGTAGCATGAGTGGTTTGGTCTCAAGATTCATGACACTCTATGTTATTATATTGAGAAGATTTGGGTGCTAAGCTCCACCACTTGTCCAACCTATAAGGCTATATCTTAAATGGTATTCTTTCTCACCACTTGGAATGTCCATGATATGTTTAACATGGGGGTTTGGTTCCAAGGTCCACCACTTGTCCAAGATAACTCTATTGAAACATAGAGAGAAGCAAAGGTCCACCACTTGTCCAAGCTAGGCTCCATTGAAACATGGAGAGAAGGATGCTCCACCATTTCTCAAAGATAGGCTCCATTGAAACATGGAATAAAGCATGCTCCACCATGTCTCCAAGATGTTAGGCTCCATTAAAATACCCTAAACCCAGGATATCTTTCTCACCACTTGTCCAATCTATTATCCCTAGTAGAATGAGTGGTTTGGTTTCAAGATTCACCACTTGTCAACTCTATGTCATTATATTAAGAATGGGTGTTAAATTCCATCACTTGTTCAACCTATAAGGTTATATCTAAAATGGTATTCTTTCTCACCACTTGGAATTCCCATGATATGTTTTAAACAGGAATCTAGTTCCAAGGTCCACCACTTGTCCAAGCTAACTCTATTGAAACATACAGAGAAGCAAAGGTCCACCACTTGTCCACTATATGTCATTATATTAAAAAGAATTGGGTGTTGAGGTCCACCATTTGTCCAACCTATAATGTTATATCTTAAATGGTATTCTTTCTCACCACTTAGAATTCGCATGATATGTTTTACAAGGGGGTTTTGTTCCAAGGTACACCACTTGTCCAAGCTAGGCTCCATTGAAACATGGAGAGAAGGATGCTCCACCATGTCTCCAAGATGCTAGGATCCATTGAAATACCTTAAACTCATGATATTTGTACATGGGGGGTTTACATTCAAGGTCCACCACTTGTTCAACCTATTATCCCTAGTAACATGAGTGGATTGGTCTCAAGATTCACTAAGAGTTCACTCTATGTCATTATATTAAGAAGAGTTGGGTGTTAAGGTCCACCACTTGTCCAACCTATAAGTCTATATTATCCTAAATGGTATTTTTTCTTACCACTTGAAAACCCACGATATTTTGTACATGGGGGGTTTACATTCAAGGTCCACCACTTGTCCAACCTATTATCTATAGTATCATGAGTGGTTTGGTCTCAAGATTCACCACTTTTCCACTCTATGTCATTATATTAAGAAAATCTAGGTGTTAAGGTCCACCACTTGTCCAACCTATAAGGCTATATCTTAAATTATTTCTCACCACTTGGAATGCCCATGATAGGTTTTACATGGGAGTTTGGTTCCAAGGTCCACCACTTGTCCAAGCTTACTCTATTGAAACATAGAGAGAAGCAAAGGTCCACCACTTGTCCAAGCTAAGCTCCATTGAAACATGGAGAGAAGGATGCTCCACCATTTGTCCAAGGTAGGCAGCTCCATTGACACATGAAGAGAAGGATTCTCCACCATTTCTCCAAGATAGGCTCCATTGAAACATGAAGAGAAGCAAGCTGCACCATGTCTGCGAGATGCTAGGATCCATTGAAATACCTTAAACCCACGATATTTTGTATATGTGGGGTTTAAATTCAAGGTCCAAAACACTTTTTCAACCTATTATCCCTAGTAGCATGAGTCGTTTGGTCTCAAGATTCACCACTTTTCCACTCTTTGTCATTATATTATGAAGGTCTGGGTGTTAATGTCCACCACTTGTCCAACCTATAAGGCTAAATCTTAAATGGTATTCTTTCCCACCACTTGGAATGCACATGATAGATTTTACATAGGGGTTTGGTTCCAAGGTCCACCACTTGTCCAAGCCCACTCTATTGAAACATAGAGAGAAGCAAAGGTCCACCACTTGTACAAGCTAGGCTCCATTGAAACATGGAGAGAAGGATCCTCCAATATTTGTCCAAGATAGGCTTCATTGAAACATGAAGAGAAGCAAGATGCACCATGTCTCCAAGATGCTAGGTTCCATTGAAATACCTTAAACCCACGATATTTTGTACATGGGGGTTTTACATTCAAGGTCCACCAACCTATTATCCCTAGTAGCATGAGTGGTTCGGTCTCAAGATTCACCACTTTTCCACTCTATATCATTATATTAAGAAGATCTGGGTGTTAAGGTCCACCACTTGTCCAACCTATAAGGCTATATCTTAAAGGGTATTCTTTCTCACCACTTGGAATGACCATGATAGGTTTTACATAGGGGTTTGGCTCCAAGGTCCACCACTTGTCCAAGATAACTCTATTGAAACATAGAGAGAAGCAAAGGTCCACCACTTGTTCAAGTTAGGCTCCATTGAAACATGGAGAGAAGGATGCTCAACCATTTGTCCAAGATAGACTCCATTGAAACATGAAGAGAAGCAAGCTGCACCATGTCTCCAAGATGCTAGGCTCCATTGAAATACCTTAAACCCACGATATTTTGTATATGTGGGGTTTAAATTCAAGGTCCACCACTTGTCCAACCTATTATCCCGAGTAGCATGAGTGGTTTGGTCTCAAGATTAAGCACTTTTCCACTCTATGTCATTATAGTAAGAAGATCTGGGTGTTAAGGTCCACCACTTGTCCAACCTATAAGGCTATATCTTAAATGATATTCTTTCTCACCACTTGGAATGCCCATGATATGTTTTACATGGGGTTTTGTTCCAAGGTCCGCCACTTGTCCAAGCTAGCTCTATTACGTATAGCATGCATACAATATTCAACTAGATTCCCTACCTATCATGTCCAATAGCATGGATGCTCTGGCTTTAAGGTCCACCACTTGTCCAACCTATACTCTCTTATGTAAAGGAGATCGTGCTATAAATTCAAAACCTTCCCGCCTAAATTTAAAAGTCAAATCTTATCGCCTAAATTTAAAATATCCCTCCCAAATTTAAAATATCCTGCCCAAATTTTAAAATTCAAACTTTTTGATTAAATTCAAATTTTACCACTTAAATTTAAAATATCCCACGCAAAATTGATTTTAAATTCAAGTTTACCACAAAAAGATGTGATTATCCCGCCTAAATTCAAATTCGCAAACCTCAAATCATTATATTGTACATAAATTCAAACAAATTCAAATTAACAAGCCTAAACTGATATTAGTTTGCATAGATATCAATGTATCACACCTAAATTATGTCACCATGTTAGAGAGAGTGGTTAGAGAATTTGAACAAGGTCCACCACTTGTCCAACCGAGATACCAAGAAGGATTGAGTGTACAGGTAATGTTTGGAGGTCCTTATAGTCCACTAGTCTCAAGGTCCACCACTTGTGGTAAGGGTCACCAACTAGTGTATCTATTCATCCAAAGAAATACACGTATTTTTGGTCTACATGTCCTAGTTTCAGCCATTTATGTCCATTAGGTGTATCACTAAACAACACTACTTTTGTTGAGAAACAAAAGTTACAATCAAATCTACAAATGGATTAGAGGAAAATCAGCTCAGCATAGATCTAGAACTCGCTACAAGAATCGACTTTAACAGATCACGCAAGTAAGTCTTCCATTCAAGTTTACTAGTATTACAATGTGTTAGTTATCTGCGATATTTATGTATGTATGTATACTATGTGTGCATATTGTATTTAAGTGTAATTGTGTATCTACATTATGTATGAGTATTACAATGAAACAACACAAATATACATACATACACATAGATAACATAGACTCACACATACATGAGCATGTATTTTCAAGAGAGAGACAGTAAGATATATATATATATAGAGAGAGAGAGAGAGAGAGAAATACCTGTTTTCTAGAGAGAGGAGAGAGAAAGATAACAGATTTCAGTGTGTTTATGTATGTGGAAGAGAGGAAGACGATGTATGGGAATATGTGCATGCATTTTCAAGAGAGAGACAACAAGATAACAAATTTTACTGTGGTTATGTATGTGGAAGAGAGGAAGACGATGTGTGGGAATATGTGTATGTGTGTGGGAATACTTTTGAGCTATGTATCTCTCTCTTTTGACGAGAGTGTGTGTGTGTGCAAGAAAGAGTTACAGAGAACCATCTTCTCTATATGGAGAAAGACAGAGAGAGAGAGAGAGAGAGAGAGAGAGAGAGAGAAATACTTGTTTTTTCCCTATTTGTGAGGTGTGCAATGTCTCTTGAGAAGAAGCTATGCCCGATGCTGCCCTTCTGGAAAGCGTTGCGTACGATGCTGTTTCTTTATCCTCTGCGTGAATTGTCAATCATGTGCGCTCCACCTGTGCGTTGTGTACAATGCCAGGTTCGCTCCTGCACGCGCACGTATACTCCAATTGTGTGCGATCCACGTGCGCTTTCTCTGTGTTTGTTGCTCATCTTCTTTCTCTGTGTCCGTTTCTCGTGCGCTCTCTTTGTGCCTAATTTTGATAGGGTTTATTAGAATGCCACGTAAGCTACAAGCCCCTTGACCCCGCCAGGGCGCTGCCCTGGACCCCGCTCGGAACAATATCCCAAAATCAGCCTCCCAAGCCCCGCCATCGAGAGTGCTATATTCCACATCCCGATCAAGAGCACTACCCCCAAACCTTGTGTGGAAGCGCTGCCTCATCCGATGCACCCCATTGTGGCATTGCCCTAAGACCCCGCATCTGGAGTGCTAAATGGGAACATTCATCATTAGTGAAATTTTGAACATAAATTATATTTAGCATATACTTAAATATAAATTAAATATTTAACATAATAATTAGACTACTAATTTACTAAAGCACTTCTAGATTATGTCCCATACTATATTTAAGGTGCCAAAGGTTTTTCCTTATGGTCCTAGATTTAGCCAAGTGGTCAACACATATAGGACCAAAGTGCACACTGTGCCAAGAAACTTGGCCACCACTTCACTTGCCAAAGTTTAGGCTACATGGTCAATCCTAAGTTTCCATTGTTCTTATTATGTCATAAGAGACAACATTTCTTTTTTGTCACATTTTGCCTCGTGGAAAACCTAGGCTTGTTTTCACATACTCAGGCACTTCAAGCCATAAGAAATTTTCATTACTCTTCGGCAACCCTTTAGTTCAAGTCTTTGAAAAAATGTTGTTTAAGGCCACCCTAAACCATTTTCATTTAGGGGTGTCTAAAACTAGCTTTTTGGCAATTCAGGAAGAAAACGGTCATAGTTTTATACTTAAATTTAACCACTTGACCAATTCAAATATTGGAAAGCAAGGTCTTGCAATACTCTCCTTTGGACATCACACATTAAAACTAGGTCCCTCACTTGTCCAAGCTATGCTCTAATACAATAAAGGGCTTTTGGTTTCAAGATGCATCACTTTCCCAACCTTGATTCCATTAAAGAAGCTAGCTCTACTCAGACATTTAGTAGAAGGGTCCTGTAGTAGTTCACATTGAACATTTTTCATGACAGCTAGGCCCACCACTTGTCTAAGCTACGCTCTAATAGAGCAAGGGGGTTTTGGTTTCAAGATCCACCACTTGTCCAAACTTGATTTGGGAAGCAAGGTCCTATAATAGTTTGCTTTGGACATTCACCATTACAACTAGGTCCACCACTTGTCCAAGCTATGTTCTAATACACTAAGGAGGTTTTGGTTTCAAGGAGAACCACTTGTATGACTTTGTTTTTGGAAGTAAGGTCTTTCCATAGTTCACCTTGGACCTTGGAAATTGGATACTACAACTAAGCCCACCACTTGTCCAAGCTATCCTCTAATATAGCCAAAGGGTTTGGGTTTCAAGATTCACCACTTTTCCAACCTTGCTTCTATTAAAGAAAGGAGGGGCTATGTAAAAAGTTTCAAGCAAGGTAGCAAGGTCCTCTAGTAGTTCACCTTGGACATTGGGCATTAAAACTAGGTCCACCACTTGTCCAAGCTATGCTCTGATATAGAAAGGGGATATTGGTTTCAAGATCCACCACTTGTTTAACCTTGCAAGCCTCAAGGACTACTTGGACATTGGAAAGCATATCCCTGTAGTAGTTGATAGGTGTCAGTGGGTATTACAACTAGGTCCACCACTTGTCCAACCTATGCTCTAATATAGCAAGGAGGCTTTGGTTTCAAGATCCACCACTTTTCCAACCTTGCTTCCATTAAAGAAAGGAGGGGTTACGTAAACATTGGCAAGCAAGGTAGCAATGTCCTAAGGTAGTTCAACTTGGATATTGGGCGTTATAACTAGGTCCACCACTTGTCCAAGCTATGCTCTGATATAGAAATGGATTTTGGTTTCAAGATACACCACGTGTTCAACCTTGCAAGACTCAAGGGATACTTGGACATTGGAAAGCATATTCCTATAGTAGTTGATAGGTGGCAGTGGGTATTACAACTAGGTCGACCACTTGTCCAACCTATGCTCTAATATAGCAAAGAGGCTTTGGTTTCAAGATCCACCACTTGTCCAACCTTGCTTCCATTAAAGAAAGGAGGGTCTACGTAAACATTGGCAAGCAAGGTAGCAAGGTCCTAAGGTAGTTCAACTTGGATATTGGGCATTATAACTAGATCCACCACTTGTCCAAGCTATGCTCTGATATAGAAAGGGGATTTTGGTTTCAAGATCAACCACGTGTTCAACCTTGCAAGATTCAAGGGATACTTGGACATTGGAAAGCATAGTCCTATAGTAGTTGATAGGTGGCAGTGGGTATTACAACTAGGTCCAACCTATGCTCTAATATAGCAAAGAGGATTTGGTTTCAAGGCCCACCACTTGTCCAACCTTACTTCCATTAAAGAAAGGAGGGGCTAAGTAAACATTGGCAAGCAAGGTAGCAAGGTCCTAAGGTATTTCACCTTGGATATTGGGAATTATAACTAGGTCCACCACTTGTCCAAGCTATGCTCTGATAAAGGGGATTTTAGTTTCAAGATCCACCACGTGTTCAACCTTGCAAGACTCAAGGGATACTTGGACATTGGAAAGCATAGTCCTATAGTAGTTGATAGGTGGCAGTGGATATTACAACTAGGTCCACCACTTGTCGAACCTATGCTCTAATATAGCAAGGAGGCTTTGGTTTCACGATCCACCATATTTCCAACCTTGATTCCATTAATGTAGCAAGGAGGATTTGGTCTCAAGGTTCACCACTTGTCCAAACTATGAAAACCTTTTTCATGTTGTAGCATGATTTTTTGTTTGAAGAGTATTTTTCTATGACTATGGATTTAACAATGTAATCTTTTTCACTTACAGGATGGACTTCGAATCTGAGGAGAAAGTACATATGATACTTGACAATGAAATTGTTGGTATTGGTTGTGTGTGTAGAACAGATCCAGATTCCACTTGTGGTGGTACAAAGATAGGGCAAGGAAATGTCTCCATACTAGTGGAGGAATTCTTGAAGGATGTGGTCCTACCTTTTCCTACAATGGATACTTCATCTCTCCCAGTTCCATTATGGACTGTTGTTCGATGGTCAAAGATTCTTTTGCAATCTTCTATATTGAATGGGAACTTAATTGATCCACACGAAAGCTACAATGGTGATGAAGAACAGGATCATTCTGATCCTCTAGTTACATATGCAATACCTATGACAAGCCCATAATTTGAAGTAGTGATTCGAGAGTCTTGGAGAAATTAGAGGGCCCTTTTAAAAGATGACACAATGATGAAAACCATGAATGAAGGGACCATCTTATATGTATTTCCACATGATTATGTCAAATTTCAGGAACTTGGTCATGATTGTGTGGGTGTGGGTATTGAAAGAGCAAATGCAAGTATTGATGATGTGGTTGAAGTGGGTAGCATCACTTTGCAAAATGGCCCATCAAGCAGACAACAATGTTGAATGGGAGCCCATTACAACGCTTTGTTCCTGTTGATGGCATGCATGCTACATATGAGGATGTATCCAATGATGACAATGTTGGAAAAAAACTTGATGGGAGTAATGTTGTCCAGTTGTCAAGGACGAGACAATACACTTTCATGAACAGGACTCAAAAATCAAAAGCAGCACCAGTTTCCACTTTTTACCTTTCAAACAAATCAATTCAAAGGGTCTCATGCACTGATTTTTGTGCACAAAAATGTTGCCAGTTTGCATATCGTGATATGGTGACAAGGTTATGACAACAATTTTGGGGAAAGTCTCAAAAATCACGCACTAATTATGTTTATGATGTTCTTTCTATATGCTATTAGAAAGATGAGAAGTCACGATACCAATTCAGCCTAAATGGATCTATTGTTTGCTGTAGAGCATGGTATGAGCTGCATGGAATACCAAAGACATCATTTTATTGATACAAGGAGAACTTTGAAAATGGTGTGCGCCAATATGTACATGTGAACACATGTACATTGAGAAGGGGACTTCAACATACTAGTTTAGCAAGAGCACTGCTAAATGAGTTTGTGGAAAACAACTCTGAGAAGATTCCACATAGAAGTAGAACACTGCTAGATGGCTCAAGAGAGACTCAATTGGTGATTCCATCAACATACAAACAAGTGGATATTTTATGTGAAATCAAAACGACACTTGATAAAATGGGCTATGAGAAGAATCTATCCCAATCTTCTTTTGGTAGAATTTGGAACAAACAGTATCCACATGTCACTTTAACAAAGACGAGTGAGTTCTCTAAGTGCAATATTTGTAGCTCAATCAAGGCAAGGTTAGAAGCTAAACCTTCTCTTGAAGAGATAGCTCTTCTCTTGAGGGAGAGAGAAGTTCACATGGCACAACAACAGAGTTGCAGAAGCCTATATTATGCATGGCGCACATATTCAGAAACTCAACCACAAAAATATGTATGCATAATCCATGATAATATGGATCAAAAAAAGATTGCCATTCCTAGATTACGCATTGTTCCTAAGGGTGTGGATTCATGATATAATCTGCAGGTGGCATTGATTGGCATGATCACTCATGGACATGGATAAGGTCATTATGAACACTTTGTCGTGAATGGTTTGTGGTCAGCTGATCCAAATCTTACAATTGACTCAATTGCTAATTGTTTACATAACCGAGAGAGGATAGATAAGCATCCTCTTGGTGATCTAGTAACAAATGGACTTCCAAGGAGCGATATTTCACTACTACATGCTTTGAACTCAAGGGATGCTTTGGACTACCATAACTTGAGTGATGGAAACTTAGAGCCCATTGTGCAGCCATCAGAAACTGCAGAAGAGGAATTGGGGTCAACATTTTGCAGGTTGCCAGAGAACTTGTTGCTACAATTGGATAATTGTGCAGGGGAAAACAAAAATTGATACTTATTTGCCTATTTGTCAATGCTTGTTGCAAGGGGTGTTTTCAAAACCATCGAGCTAGGATTTTTAATGGTTGGGCATACACATGAGGACATAGACGCCATGTTCAGTACGTTTTCAGAGAAGTTGAGAGTTACACAAACCTATACTTTTCCACATTTGATGGATACATTACAAAACAACTCATCTTCATCTCCAGCTCCATTTTTCTCACAAAGATCCCCGATTTCAAGCAATATTGTGATGGCTATCTTTGTGATGGACAAGACATACTTGTTGGACATTCCAAACCGCTTCAGTTCAGTTTCTTTATGCAGGATGAGACACCAATGATTCAATATAAGGAACATGTAGGTGTATCAAGTTGAAGTGGAAGTTGTCAGGACAAGGGTCGTAAGAACTAGGATGGTCATGGACTACGGCCAAGGGTCGGGCTAGACCGGTTGGGAGGAGGATCTTCAGTCTAGTTTCCCCTAGTTCTTACAGAAGTATTCGCCTTTGGAAAACAGACACAAAAGGCAAGCCAATGTTACCACATGGAGATCCACCTCTGGTACCAATGGCAGAGTATGTCAAGGCCCACGAAGAAGTCATTTTGGGGCTAAAGAACTATATAAAATTTTGGAAACATTTAGGGAATGGTTTAAGTGTTCTGCGATATTATAGACCCATGATAGATTATTGGAGGAAGGTAATTGAAGAGATTGGAAAAGCAATCATATCAGAGGGAGTATTGTATGAAATGTTTTGGCCAAAAAATCAGGAATATTCTCACCTACGAAGCACTACAATGAATTTGCAACAAGGAGCAGAAAGATTCCTAGGCCTTGAAGAGTTGAATGATCATTTTTGTGGGCCTCAACGAGATAGGCCAAGGGAAGAGTTTGACCCTATGTCTGATGTGCACTAAGGTGACTTTCTTATGCTTGTTCCGAGTGACACAGAGACCTATCCAGTGTGGCTTGCAATGGCTTTATCTGACATTGATAATGAGCCTACATCACCAAACTACAAAAAACTCTTGATTCAATATTGGGCACCTTGCACGAGAAAAAGTGGGATGATAGATACTCAAGCTTACAGTAATTGTTGGAAGGGTTATTGGGCTCTCAACTATAAGGAACCACAAGTGTGGGAAATTGTAGATGCAATTGTTTGGTGCTGGAGACCCAACAAAGAAGGACCATTTTCTAGAATAAAGATTCCAAAAATGCATGCTCTAAAAGCCAAAGAAGGCCTCACTCGTGCACATCAACCACACTTGGATCAAAGTTTAGATATGGTATCAAATGTGGAGTAGAATTATGTGGAGCTTCTATTGTGACTACAAAATATTTTTTGTATCTTCCTTTGTTTTATGTAATTTGTAGTTTTTATTCATATCCATGTGTTGTACATTCTCTTAACTTTTGGTGTTTATCAACACCACAATCCTATGAGATTTTCACTTTATTTACTAACCAGACACATCAATTTTTCCCACGTTAAGTGGAAAATTCCCAAATTACATGAATTTAGTCGATTTGGAGACTCCCATAATGTGAGATTTTTACCAAAATACCTAATATGGTCTTAGACGTGTTTTGCAGTTTATTTTACCGGTGGCCATTGAGGGATGTTTGTCTCCTAACATCCGTAACACAATCTACAAACTTAAGAAGTTGGTGCAATGGATCTCACAAAAGGAGATCAATGTAGACTCCATACCATTCGCCAAACTAGATGCTGCGGAGGTTGTGTGCATGTTTGAGAAACACTTTCCTACTACCATGCTAACCATTCAGGTGCATCTTCTTGTTCACATAGTTGATGAGGTGGAAATAGTTGGCACAGTACACTCCAGATGGATGTTCTTTTTAGAACGTTTCATGAAAACGCTCAAGGGATATGTGCATCAGAAGGCACGTCCAGAGGGTAGCATGGCAGAAGGTTGGCTGGTATCAGAGTCCCTAGTTTACATTGGAGAGTGGATAGACAGATTCGATAAAGCCCAGGACACGCTATGGAAAACCGTAGATGATGAGCGTATATCTGGGATTTTCATGTGCAATCTCGGTGTTGAGAAGAAGATGATCGAAGATCTAGAGGCTAAGATCAACCGATTTTGCATGCTTCACAATCCAATGATGCAAAAGTAAATTTCACAATACAAGGATACAAAGCAAGAGCGACAAAGGGCACGAATTGAGTGGAGACGGGGAAGACGATCGCCGATACATTATCCGACGGGTCTGGAGAGCCTACCAAAATTCATGAGCTTAAGATGGTTGAACAACCAATTGAAAAGCGCACAACAATGTGGTGAAGAAGTGACTGAGGAGGAGTGGGAGTACTCTCAGGGTTGTGCGACCAAGGTAAGTTTGCAATGTATGACTAGCAACTTTCTAGATGTTTGAACGGCCACGCATAATCTTTGTTGGTTGTAGTATAAGTCATACACAGCAGCATGGTGTAAAGGTCAACATTTTAGGGTGGAACGGATTGACAAAAAGCATTTTACTCAAGATTGTGGAATCATGGAAAAATTTGAACAGTTTAGGCGACGACGGTCCTCAGCTGCAGATCCTGTGGTGGCAGAACTCACTTACTTCGGCATGCTACAAGAGATTTTGAGGATTGATTATAGAGAATTTTTTGTCGACTTGTTCGACGTGCAATGGTTCAAGATAATCATGGAGGGTTGCAACACTACTGTGCATAGAGGAGAGTCTCCTTTCCTTGAGGTGGATTCAACTAAGAAATGGACTGAGCTAAGAGACACTTTCATACTACCCGAGCATTGTGAACAAGTAGTATGTAAATAGTTAACATCCAATTTTAGAAGTTATGTGCTTGGAAGCTCTCATGTAAGTTATGTGGCTCTGGCAGGTGATATTTCATCCTACAAAGTCTGCATCAAACTGGTGGTATGTCACAGGGTAGCCCCTCGTAGTGCACGGACGTATGAGGGCTAACATGTTCCAATCAGAGTGGCATCAATGGAGGAGATCGAAGAAGATGCTCAGTCAGAAGCCGCTGAGGTGGTGCTAGACGAGCATCAAGTTGCTACTCTCTATGGGGTGCATGCAGAGGATCTAAAAAATGAAACGGAGGACATCTGTCTAAACAGAGAGCTCTATATAGATATAGGAAGTTATGTTGAGCTAAGCGAGGATGAGAGAGAGACCTCTTAAAACCATAAATATTATATTTGAACAATTTTGCTCCATTTTATAATATATAGTGTATTCACGTGGCTTTTTGTCCATTCCTGTCTATATGCGTCATTGCGTCATTGTATTTAATTGTCATTGCGTCCACTCCAGGTACGTATGCTCCAGGTATGTTCTCACAAGCATGGACGACGAGCACTCCACTCCGAATGCGATGAGACTGAAGCTGCAATCCCGAAGGAGGTGATCTATCTCTGCTCATACATGTTGCTCGTCCCTCCACTAGATCTAGTTGATCAGATGAAAGAGATGCTAAGAAGCACTACTACTACTTCTTAGCGTCTCTTTCACCTGATCAACTAGATCTAGTGGTGGGGCGATCACCATCTATGAACAGAGACGGATCACCTCCTTCGCCATTGTAGCTTCAGTCTCCATCGCACCCGGAGCGTAGTGCTTTTACAAATTCACAAGAACTTCAACGGAATCTCTCTACACAGGAATACCTCCCCCTTATGAGTCCTCTCTCTCTCTCTCTCTCTCTCTCTCTCTCTCTCTCTCTCTCTCTCTCTCTCTCTCTCTACTTGTCCATGTTTTCTTCTCCATTCATTCAATATTAAGATTAAATGTTCGTGTGTTTAATGCAGGTATAGATGATGATGATTTTTTTTCTTCTTTGTCACCCAAGCAGTGGAGGTGGTACAAGGAGCGTCATCGCTCTTGAGAACCATCACGTCCTTCTACTCCTTCAACATCTCCCTCTATTATGGAGCTTGTAGCGCGCTATGAAGCTTCGGTGTCAATGAGATGATATTCATGCTCGTCTAGGCATCGACGCTATAGTGGTGGCGGCCGCGGTTGCTGTGGGGATGCCACCGCTGATGCTTAACACCGCCTCGTGTTCGACGAGGCTCCTTACCTTCCCCTTCTTTGCCCGCCCCCACACCAGCCACGACATCGCCATCTACACCAGGTTTTGCATAGCTATCAGCCTATCCTGGCTACACACCACTAGCTACTCCTCTGGGAGTCACCCTAGTCGACACTCCTCCCTTTGGGGCTTAGAATCCATTGGAGACACTTGATGTTCGTACCCCCATCGAGACACCGCTAGAGACCCTTGCCGAGACACCCAGGCATGCGTCCCAGGCGAGAGGGCTTGCGGTACTCGGTCGACATCAGCAGAGCATCATCTTGGATGACGAAGGCAAGAAGGTGATCTCGCGCATGCGCGGTATTTGCTCTCAGATGTTTAGACACTACATACTAAATAGCTGGAGTGAAGCGTCAAGTGAATTAAAAGGCAGAGTCATCAGCATGCTACCTGAAGAGTTCCCCATGTTGAGAGAGAAGGAGAGAGCACAGAAGTAGAACCCCAAAGTGTGTAGAATACACACATGAGATGATGTTTATATAGAGGGGACCTGGGTGCCATATATAGAGAAGCCATATATTGAGTAGCTTCACATATAAGCTCAACACCCCCGCTCAAATAAGGGTCCCTAACTGTGGATGAAAAAACCCTTGGGGGATCAAGGGAAAAACCCACAGCTCTATATACACCCACCGTTATATTATAAAAATCATTAAATATACAAAGGTTTACGAGGAGCTACATCACTCCTTTTACAATGAATGTTTTATGAGGAGTTACATTACTCCTATCCTATCAAATACAATAATGAATACAAAGGTTCAATAAAGAGGTATAAAAGCTATCGATTAGCTTGTAATCAAAAGTGTCTCCGTGAATCTGCTGTGTAGCTTGTCATCAATATCGCATCACCAAACATGTCTTCATGTTGTCATCAATATGGCATCACCAAACATATCTTCATAAATCTTTTATTGTCACCAAGTTTGTCTTCATAAAATCAATTCTTTGATCAATCCTACATAGATCATAGACTCCAAAAAGAACATGTCATGAAAATTATTAGCATCGTTAATGAAATAATTACGTTCACAATGCCATAAGAGATGGTTCGCGACGCCACTCTTTTGACGACATATATACGCACGACAACATATGGTACATAAAGTATAAACGTAAAAGTACAAAATGTGTGATTACGTGATACAAATGATATGTGTATATACTACATAAAACAACATTTATCAATGTAGTGATCAATGAATACCATCAAAGTATTAACAAAATATCATCATTATATCAATAAAAATGAATAAATGACCATGGTATCAACGAAAAGCATCATGATATCACAAATAATCATTGTATCAACGAAACAACATCATGGCATCACCGAGAATAACCATGGTATCAACGAAACATCATCATGGCATCACCGAGAATAACCATGGTATCAACGAAACAACATCATGGTATCACCGAGAATAACCATGGTATCAACAAAACATCTTCATGGTATCAACAAAAATCACCATGGAATCAACGAAACAACATCATGGCATCACCGAGAATAACCATGGTATCAACGAAACATCATCATGGCATCACCGAGAATAACCATGGTATCAATGAAATATCATCATGGCACCACCAAGAATAACCATGGTATCAATGACATATCATCATGATATCATCAAAATCACTATGGTATCAATGAGAAATTATCAATAAAACGACATAAACTATATCTCTAAAAGAATAATTATACGAGAATCAATGAACGAGTATATCATATAACAAAAGATCATGTACCAACAGTAGCTCGATAGAATTTGGACGATCATCAACGGCTCAACGGCTCGACTGAATCGGAACGATGTGTAACTGGCTTCTGCAGCAAAGTTACGTCAGTAACAAATATATGATTGATGAAGAAAAATATAATTGAGAAGTTTTCAATTATGAGAAAAATCAAAAGCAAAAAGTAAAATTTTGATTTTCAAACATATTCACAGTCCGAGACGATAACCCAAAATCAGTGCAGAATTTAGAGAAACATTCTTCTGCAAAGTTATAGACCACATCGATTCTGGTCTCCCATAGCGGGTAGTTTCTTCTGCAAAGTTGTAGAACACATCGATTCCGGTCTCTCACGCGGGTAGTTTCTGCAAAATCGTTTTCAATAAGCAGAAAAATAAAAAACAAAAAACGGAAATTGCTTTTTATGTATGTACGCAGTCCACGAACGATAACTCAAAATCGGTGCAGAGTTTGAAAACAGTTCCTTCTGCAAAGTTGTAGACCACATCGATTCCGGTCTTTTTAGCGAGTTGTTTCGGCAAAATCGTTTCCAATTAGCAGAAAAATCAAAAACAAAAAGCGGAAGTTGCTTTTTAGGTATGTACGCAGTCCGCGAACGATAACTCAAAATCGGTGCAGAATTTGAAAAAACTTCCTTCTGCAAAGTTGTAAACCACATCGATTCTGGTCTTTCGAGTGGGTAGTTTCTGCAAAATCGTTTCCAATTAGCAGAAAAATCAAAAACAAAACGCGGAAGCTGTTTTTCAGGTATGTACACAGTCCGTGAACGATAACTCAAAATCGGTGCAGAATTTGAAGAAACTTCCTTCTGCAAAGTTGTAGACCACATTGATTCCGGTCTCTGCAGTGGGTAGTTTCTGCAAAATCGTTTCCAATTAGCAGAAAAATCAAAAACAAAACGCGAAAGCTGTTTTTCAGGTATGTATGCAGTCCGTGAACGATAACTCAAAATCGGTGCAGAATTTGAAGAAACTTCCTTCTGCAAAGTTGTAGACCACATTGATTCCGATCCCTTTAACGGGTAGTTTCTACAAAATCGATTCTGATCAGGAGAAAAATCGAAAACAAAAACGTACTGCTCTGATACCATGTTGAGAGAGAAGGAGAGAGCACAGAAGTAGAACCCCAAAGTGTGTAGAATACACACATGAGATGATGTATATATAGAGGGGACCTGGGTGCCATATATAGAGAAGCCATATATTGAGTAGCTTCATATATAAGCTCAACACCCCATGTCAAGTCAGGATGAGCGCTTCAATGAAGACCCGATAAAGGTTCAAATATGCGAATACTGCAAGCACAAGCGTTCTGAAGTACAAAAATCAATAAAGCATGGGTGGAACAGAGAAGATTGGCTGGCCAAAGAAGATTGGAAGAATGCGAAGCGAGTAGCACATGAGAATCCTGACAAGTGGAAGCAACAAAAGGAGGCAGCCAAAGCGCGAGTAGAGGTAGGGAGCTCGCACCACTTGGGGAGCGGCGGGTGGGCATCATTTGAGACCGATTTTGCAAGTGTTTTTGCATTGCTCTTGAGGTTTGGTAGTTACATCTATTTTTACTTTTAAATTCTAACATAATGGATTCTTTGTATGTTTTGAACAGTAGTTGATGACAGGACGTGATCCCACACCGTACGAGCGTGAGTAGCCACGCAGAAGGGCTTAAACGCCCAGATGGACATTTTGAGTTCACGCGACAGAATGGTTAGTATTTCACTTTACTCTTTTACATTTGTTGTATTTTAATGATAAGCTAAGAGAATAGATTGTTTTGTAATTTTATGTTTATACTTAAGAAAGTCTTATTGTCTTTTTTTGCAGAATTCGACAAATACACCGCTTGGACGCAATAAGACGTTTGATTAGATGACGTCAATATAGCCGTAGCTAGATAGCATTAGTTTCTGTTTGTCATAGCATGTATAATGAGATGACATGTATTCGTCTTTTTGTAACTACTGGAAAACCATGTATTTTCTCATTAATGACAATGATGTTGTAACTATTACATCTGCAAAGCTTAACAATCAAGTGATTTTGCCTATGATGTGTACAATTTTCATTGATTTACTTTTGTCACTTTTGTATCTTTATTCTGCGAACAATACTATGCATGATGGAGTTAATGGTTATATTGTCTTGTGGGTGACTACTTTGGGTCTATATCTTGCACTTTCTTTCAAAGGTGAATCTGGGCTTATCTTGGATTCATTTACGTTTACTCTAGTATTGAAACATTCAATATGGTTGATGAGTGGCAGGACATCACACAAAAAAATTTACTCTCGAGTGTCGCTATATAAGGCTCTGCAACGTTGCTATGAGCGTCACTATAGAAGGCTTGCTATCGACGCTATCAGCGTCACTGTTGACCGCTGGGTCAACAACACAACATAACTCAAGTTTCGTACCAAAGTCTTATCTTTTGCGGGTTATGAAATGCTGCGATTATGGCTATAAACGTCATTTGTAATGAGTAGTTATTCTAGTTTCAGAAGCCGGGGTGCAATGGCACTTCCAGATTGTAAATACAAAGCCATTTGACCCTTTCAACCCCACTTTTGGTTAAACCTAAGGTAGCCTTAGTATATAAGGTACCTAGGTCATTTTGTAAAGGAAGACTTTTAATCATAATCAAAACTTTAGCGCTGCCGTCTATTGTGTGTGAGAGAGAAAGAGAGTGAGTGTGAGCTTTATCCTCTCGCTACGCCCGGCTCGCTCAACACATTGGAGATCCGACTGCACCATTGTTGTAGGCTCGAGGAGAGCTACGCTACAACACCAAGAATTCCACGCGAGATGAAGCGCACACGCCGACGCATCTACGAGCTATTTGTGGCCGTAAGTGTATCAAACGATGTCTGTTTTTTGCATGCTAGTAGTCTATAGAATCGTGGCGACATAAGCTACACATAGGTACTCATAAATTTCAGTTTTGGGCACTTTCAAAATTTTGCTCTGTCATCCTACACGTTTTTTACAGATGGGTTTAGAATGATGGTTTTGAGTGTAGAAGCTTAGGGACAGGTGTATCCTAGTGAGGGGGGTGTTCCTTAAGTTTCGTATGAATCTAGCATGATTAGGTGAGTTACCTTCCGTATGTGTGTATGTGGCTAAGTGGTGTAGTTGAGAGCAGTGAGGTTCTTGATTGTGGTTTAGTTGGCCTTCTAGAGTGTTGTATGTGTAGGATAGTCTCAGCCTGACAAGCTAAAGAGATTTCCTCCATGTGCCTATCGTGTCATCTGTGTCCTCAATTGACATTATGTTGATATAGGTAGTGTTTGCATGCACTTCATGGGTGTGTGAGTCGCTTCCCGTCCAACATTGGCGCCGCTGCCGGGGACACAAGGACCTAAGTAGGTTTCCTACTAACACTCGTGTGATGGTTGCTTGATTTAGTTTCGGCTAAAGAAAGTGTTTTTCTCAAGTGGATCCGGAAGAGGATATTCCGTGATCAAGTGGATAGCCAGGAAGCGTGTGTCTTGCTGAGGGTCTGCGACTAGATAGGTAGTTAGGATCTGTGGATTAGAGTATTTGTTGGTGGTCGAGTGATTTGTGAGGTGATAAAAGCGTTTACTAGTCTGTGTGTGGCAGTAAAGCGTTTTTCTACTCATAGATGCAAAACCCCATATGATTTGTAGGAGTAGCTTTAGGTAAGTGATCCGATTCTGATCTAGAGCTATTCAACACTGAATTATTTGCTAAAGTGCTTGATTGCATTTGAGATCACGGAAAAGTGTGCTTTTGAGGGTAAAAATGCATTAAACAAGCTTTTGTGGATATTTTTGTATGACTGACTGATGCTGTGCATATAAAAGAGCATTTGCAAGGGTTCTGTGAAGAAAACCTGCAATTCTGTAAACATAGACATCCTACGCGTAGGATGTCTCAAGGGGGTTCTGGAGACCAAATTTGAAATTCTGAGTTGATCAGTGTGTTCAGAGGGTAGGTTTTACCCTAGTAACATATTGACTTGAGTGTTTTTCCCTATTTTTGTTGACCAAAAGCCAAAAGGCAGAGTCAGAAAACGTAAAATTTCAGAAAAGGCTTAAATTGAATGATTTTTGCATGTTTTTGCAATTGTGAAGCATACTTGCACTTGCTGAGAGCATAAGGAAGCATCAGGGACACTTCAGTCTCAAAAAAACAGTAGTAGACTACAGGGTGATCTGGTGGAAATTTTGAAATTCTGAGGTTACCAGTGTGTTTAGAAGGTAGGTTTTACCCTATTTTCACCTAGAAAGTGGAAATTTGACCAAATTTTGACAGATCAAAGCCAAAAGACGAGAATTTCCAGACATCCTACCCAAATTGTGCCCAAGGCATAATTTTGAGACCAAACTATAGGGTGACTTCATGTGCATGTTATACATGATGTTTTGAGTGCATGTGAGAGTTTTCAGCTCATTTGGGTGAGAAAATTGGGTTCAAAGCGGACTTTAGCACTTTTGATTGAAAAAGGCAAGAATAGCTAAAATTTGGGACTTTTGAAATCCAAACCAAATTCTAAGCATACCACTCGGTTACTGACATCAAGGGGAAGCTGTGGGACAAGTCTGGGGTCAAATAGGCCAAAAAGACATCCTACGCGTAGGATGTCAAATTTGTGATTTTGGACTCTAAACAAAATTTTGAGCATACCAAAGTGATCAACACCTTAAGCAGAGTCTGTGGTTCAAATTTGGGGCAATTCTGAGCAAAAAGACATCCTACGCGTAGGATGTCTACTACATAATTCTAAAACCAAAATTCTCCTGTGACCATACCATGCTGTCATATAGCCTTAGGCAAGCCTCCTACGGAAATTTAGTCCAATTTGGAGTTGATTTGACTTAGGAATTCATCAGAACAGACATCAGGCTTTTGGAACAGATTCTTGATCATTTGACCAACCTATAGGTGTCAGAATCAATAAGTAAAAATAGTTGTGAGCTTAGCACATCAAGGGGAAGCTACAGTGCAAGGTTGAGCTGAAACAGAGCAAAAAGACATCCTACGCGTAGGATGTCTTCAGCTTGATTTAGGACTCCAAACCAACCTATGAGCACACCACTATGATCAGCACATCAAGGAGAAGCTAGGTGAAAATTTCAAGTCATTCTGAGCAAAAAGACATCCTACGCGTAGGATGTCTCAAGGCCATTTTTAGGTCCAAATGAAATTATGAGCATACCATTGTGTTGCTGGACTTAAGGGGAGTCTCTGGACCAAATTTTGTTAAATTTTGAGCATATAGACATCCTACGCGTAGGATGTCTCTAGGCCAGTTTTAGGGTCCAACTGTACTTTTGACCATACAGAAGTGTTCATAGTGTCACAGAGATCCCAAATCTTCTTTTAAAATTGGAATTGGAAACTGCATTTCACTATTTTGGCCATAACTTTCACAAACGGTATCGGATCGAAAAAGTTTTTATATCAAAACATAGCCTGAGAGCGGCTCTACGGATCTTAGAGCAAAACATGAACTAAATGTTTTGAAAAAAACGTAGTTTGAGGCCTCAAAATTCATCCGCAAGTTAGGGGTGTCTAAAAGAGAAAATTTTTTATGAGAATTGTGACGAAACAGTTGCGGTTTTGGACATAGTTTCGACTTTTCCCTAACCAAAGCACTTGAACACAGTGGACTAAGTCTACTTGAACCAAGCAAAATCTCTTAAGTCCAGAAATCATGCCTACCCTAGATTCAAACGCAGCTTACACAAGCTTGGAGATCCCGACGATAGAGGAATATCCTCCCACAATGGATCTTCCAAACTTACAATTGATAAAGATCCATCTTGTTGAGAGAGTTTGGATGATTGGTCATGAGAGTGAAGGACTATATAGATACATTGACAACAATGAGGTCAATCTTTTTAGGTGCTCAGATCCATACCTAGAAGAGATAACGGATTACAAGCTCTTATATGTCTACACATACGGAGTCGACTGTCAATGGAGATCTATAGTTGTCGACAAGTATGGACGAGAATACAGAGTTGTAGAAAGCACAAATCCACAGACTGTACTAGAAAGAGGTGGATATTTGGTCAATGAAGGACCACAAATGCCTCCACCAAACACGAGAATTCCTATAGGAATTCCAAGAAGAGAGCCACCAGGATTCCCTTCAAGAGCGATAACAAGAGAAGGATTGGGAGAGTCTTTGGTTAGACTTGTAGACAATCGATGAGTTAGACCATCCCAAGTCCAGAAATGGGTAAATAGAAAATACTCCGGAGATAAAGATCCAAGAGATCACGTAACGGCTTTTAAAAGAGTGGTTAGAGCAGAGGAAGTTTCAGATTTTGCGACACAGTTTGCGGGATTTGGATTGACTCTAGAAGAAGATGCAGCTACATGGTTCGACTCGGTGGAAAAATGGGATTTTGAGACCCTAGATGAGCTGTTTGAAGAGTTTATTGAAGAGTTCTCACCAAAAGGCATTGCTCACAACACGGTCTCGCAAATCCATAGATTCAAACAGAAAGAGGATGAATCAGTACGCGAAGCATCATTACGGCTCAAGAGATATGTTAAGCTCTATCGGAGAGCGGAATTACCTACGCAAGCACGACTGATGCTGATCTTTATCCAGGGAATGAGACATGCGGGCCTTCAGAACGATCTGCATATGATAAGGAGGATGACGCTAAACGAGTTGATCAAAGAAGCTCTTTATCTAGTGGATAACTGTGAGGCATACAAAGAAAAGGACTTAAAGAGTCACGGAGATGACACATCCTCTCAGCACAGTGTTTCACAGATAAGTGATTCCATTGCCAAGCCAACGGCACCTATTGATCAAGAAAAGCTTATCGACGACTTGGTCAAGAGGTTGATTCCTCGTGTAAGGTCTGATTCGGGAGAGCCGAAGTGGTGTGAAATTGAGAGAAAATGGACGAACCATACGGAGGAAGAGTGCTATTATAGCATGGAAAATGCTAGGGAGAGGTATGTACAACCTGTTCCAGAAGCACCTATTCCACCTAGATACATTACGGAGAATGCGCCTATTGTCTTGAGTGTGGCATCACTCACTTGATCCCCGATTGCCCGAAAAAACCAAACCAACTCGGGAAAATCACGACAAATGTATCAGGGATTGTTCAACTACCTAGTAGCTCAGAAAATGAAAATGTTGTACCAGTTCAAGTGGTTACGAGAGCACAAGCTCAAAAGAAAGCTGATGAGAATCCAGAGACAAAGAACACGAAAAGTGATACGAGTCCAAAGATAGATGATGGACCAAAGATAGACGCACCTAGTAAAAAAACCAAGAGCAAACGAAACAGTTGGAAAGCTAGAAAGACTAGGATGAAGGCACGCAAGGAACGAGAGCAAAAATCCCTAGCTGAGAAGCTTACCGAAGCTACGGAGAAGATAAAACAACATGAGGAAAAGGAGGCACCTTCTGTTACACAGATGGTTAAACCTGTAGAAGAACCATCCACGGATGAGAAACCGAGAAGTGCTAGTTCAGGAGGATCTGTGTTGGCAGAGAAGGTTAATGAGACATTAGATGCCCTCTTGAAAGCCTATGATGAAAGGCTCAAAAACAACCAAACCCAAGAACACAGGTGGATGACATATCCCTATGCGGAACTAGAAAAGCAAAAATTTGAAATGTGCCAAAAAATGATTCAAACATTCCAAGCTTTACTAGAACCACCAGTTGCAAAACCTGAGGATGTGATCCGTGTCATGCCTACACAAGTAATCCCACTAAACTAGGAACTAAAAGAGCCAGATTCTAGTCATGAGCACAGACCAAACCTCAAAGACCCAGCATTAGAACCAAGGATAGTACCTTGCTGAAGATAGTAGCGATAGTGATGAATCTTACGACATCCCCTATCATCAACTCAGGCCATCACTGTCACCAACCCCTTCAGCAACAACCATGATAGGTCAAAAGAACAAGAAAACAAGTCAAAGCCAAAAAGCTCGACAAATCTGGATACCAAAAAGCCAGATCGGCCAAAAATAGATATGGATCAAGAAGACAAAGATCTCTAATGACAAATCACAAGATCCAACACCAAAACAAAAACAAGGAAAGCGTGCACAAACGGGTAAGAATATCACAAAGTTGCAAGCTTTCACAACTCAGGTTTGGGCTCCAAAGAAGATGATTCAAGCACAAAAAAGCCAGGAATTCATTTGGATTCCAAAACAACCACAGTATCAACTTTCAACGCCTAAATCCCGTCCCCAACCAAGCGTACAAGGGCTGAAGCAAAGACCACTGTTGACTCACACAACAAAAAGGTGGATCCCAAAGAAGTCTCTTCAAACACATACGAAGCACGGGCAAGTATGGGTTTCCAAATGAGCGTCAGCAACAAAACAACCAATAATCACAAAGAAATGGGTCCCAAAGAAGAACAACAAAACTGTTGTCAATGCATCGCCGCTTGAATTCTTACAATTCTTCCTACGATTACAGTACAGTTAGAAGAGAGAAATTCGCTTCAATCAAGCAATGATACAGGAGCTTCAAAGACCATTACATTGCTTAGAATAGGAAGCCTCGCCAACAAATGCCAATAAGCAAATTGCTTATACCCACATCTTGCACAACATAAATCTTTTCCATGCATTGACTGTGTATGCATAATAGGGCTACATTACAAGGCCTACATAGGCACAACTTTTAATTGCCCAAGCACAACACATACCCTTTGCGATACCCTGTCGTAAAGGATGACTCCAAATAGGAAGGGGGGAGGCATTCTGAATGCGGACCTAACATTATGACTATTAGAGCGCAATGTTTTGTGAGATGCATTGAATTTTTGCGTTTTATTGTGATAATTTTTGACAAAATTTAGAGTATATGCCCTCATAGTAGTGTTACAGAGGAGTACAGGGACAAAATCCATATATGAGCCCCTAGGGACATGTGTATAGTGTACATAGCATTTAGATTTCTATTTGAATGATTTTTCTTTTGTTAAGTTGTTTTAAGATTTTCTTTGTTTATTATTAAGAAAAAATTAAAAAAATCCATAATCCACATGAAGAAAAGACTGACGAGAGGCCTGAGCACTACAAAGAGAAGAAGGTACAGGAAAACGATGAAGCTTCACGAAGTATGTCTCAGCAGCCACTACAACAGCCGAAGAACTTGTCACAAAGCAGTGTCAACATGCAACCGACAAGTCATAAAAGTCAGAGTCGAGTATCTAAGCCACAAAATGAGTGAGGTGTTAGTCCCAAAGCTTCAAGTAATATTCTCTGTGGTCTAAGCGTCTTAGCTATTCTAGGTACTGCTCAAGCTGGAAGAGTTGAGCATATTTACGTTGTGTTGCTCATGCTGGTATAGGTGAGCAAAAGAGTCGAACTCTAAGTACTTAAGTCCGGTGAAGTGAAGGAGAAGGTCCAAAAGACACTCACGTACTGGGCACAGTGAGATACGAGTGGAGAAACTTCTACATCGAAAACCCTTCTTGGAAAGGTGAAAGCTATTGAGACATCTCTTGATGTCACATGTGCTATATTTATTCCTCGAACGCCCATCATCTCCTTCTTTCACATTGCATGCTTTTGTTGACAAATTTCTCATATGCATATAGAGTGTCCCATAATTGGCACTTGCATCAGACACTCTTTCCGTGTTTCACCCAAGCACTCACCTTTCATGAACATGTACTTCACGTTCAATTGCTCAACTCCAATAAGAGCGTATACCAAATGCATTTTTTTCCCACCAGGTTTTTTCCCTTTGGTCATCCAGGTTTTAGACCCTAATCTAAAGACACCTATCACCATCCTCTTGTACATATTCCTTCTACATCAACAATAAGGAAATGCTACTCAAATCAATTGACAAATGAATTGGAGCACCAATTTCAGATCATAGCATACTTCTCCTCAATGGCGAGTCGAAGAATGACAATGACAAAGCTACAGACAACACTAACAACATGATTGCACAGGAACATAGAAGTCCCCAATGAAGAAGCGCAGACATAAAAGTAATCAGAGGATCTCAAAAGATGAATGGTTATGATGATAGATGTCTGCTCTAATGGATCATAGTTCTTGTTGTGGTTCGACAAAGATACAAGCAATGCAACAGATGAAGCCAAAACAACAGCAAAATGTTGACCTCTGGGTCAACAACACAACATAACTCAAGAACAAAGAAGTACTCAATGACAAAGAGCAAACATAAGGGTACTCAAAGGATCTCAAAATCTTGTCCTTGATAATGCGCATCGAATGCTGGGCAGGGTTTTGAACCTCAAATTAGAATAATTAAGTCCTGGATTCGGCCTGACAGACACTCTTTGCATTGGAGTGCAACTTGGCCTAAAGAAGTTAAGGGTTTAGCCATACAATTTCTACAAAATCCTTACAAAGTTGTCATTGGATCACAATATCAGAAAGTCAATCACTCAGTTCTACAGATTGTAGAAGTTGTTTCTGAGAATCACAAATACTCCGAATTCACAGATTTGCTGGAGAAAATGATGGATGGAGCTTTCTCTATCCATGATGATAATAGTGAAGATAAATGACATTGGGATCTTTTTGAATTTAGATCTGGCAGTAGACCTATAATGACAGAAACAGATGCTGCAGCTCGGAGCGTGGATGTGAAAGACATAAAGTTCGTCCTCAATTATGATTTTCCTGAATCATATGAAGACTATGTACATCGGATTGGACGAACAAGACAAGCTACTACAAATGCTATAGTCTATAATTTCTTTCCAACAACAAAATGACAGCAAAGACCACATCGCCACCATCGACAATCAGGTCATGTCGGGGACGACATGAATGCGGAAGCGGGGAATGTTGACCGCTGGGTCAACAACACAACATAACTCTAGTTTCGTACCAAAGTGTTATCTTTTGCGGGTTATGAAATGCTGCGGATTATGGCTATAAACGTCATTTGTAATGAGTAGTTATTATAGTTTTAGAAACCGGGGTGCAATGGCACTTCCAGATTGTAAATACAAAGCCATTTGACCCTTTCAACCCCATTTTTGGTTAAACCTAAGGTAGCCTTAGTATATAAGGTACCTAGGTCATTTTGTAAAGGAAGACTTTTAATCATACTCAAAACTTTAGCGTTGCCGTCTACTGTGTGTGAGAGAGAAAGAGAGTGAGTGTGAGCTTTATCCTCTCGCTACGCCCGGCTCACTCAACACATTGGAGATCCGACTGCACCATTGTTGTAGGCTCGAGGAGAGCTACGCGACAACGCCAAGCATTCCACGCGAGACGAAGCGCACACGCCAACGCATCTACGAGCTATTTGTGGCTGTAAGTGTATCAAACGATGTATGTTTTCTACATGCTAGTAGTCTATAGAATCGTGGCGACATAAGCTACGCTTAGGTACTCATAAATTTCAGTTTCGGACACTTTCAAAATTCTGTTCTGTCATCCTACGCGTTTTTTACAGATGGGTTTAGAGTGAGGGTTTTGAGTGTAGAAGCTTAGGGACAGGTGTATCCTAGTGAGGGGATGGTGTTCCTTAAGTTTTGTATGAATCTGGCATGATTAGGTGAGTTACCTTCCGTATGTGTGTATGTGGCTAAGTGGTGTAATTGAGAGCATTGAGGTTCTTGATTGTGGTTTAGTTGGCCTTCTAGAGTGTTGTATGTGTAGGATGGTCTCAGTCTGAGAAGCTAAAGAGATTTCCTCCGTGTGCCTATCGTGTCATCTGTGTCCTCGATTGACATTATGTTGATCTTGGTAGTGTGTGAGTCGTTTCCCATGCAACAGTCACTATGACCGTCAATATATAGCGACGGTCATAGCGATGCCTATAGCGACATATATAGCGACGTTGTTAGCGACGCCGCGGAGTATAAAAACCCAATGTATTGCCGTCGCTAAAAACGTCACAAGTGCACACAACCTCTTGTAGTGAAAGCTGATAATGATAAAACGAAGTTGCGGTTGAAAATAGATAGATTTGAATACAAACAAGCGAATAATGAAGGTTCTATATACAAAATGGTTTGCAAAGATGGGATAAGCAGTGGATATCAGTTCTGTGTCAAAGCCATACTAAGCTCATACAATAAGTGCAAATGAAACATTAATCATAACACTTGTAGATAGAGGCCATTGCACTTTTTATGTATACTATATCTTCCTTGTTTCCTCCTAGTAATTATCTTCGAAGGAGTGCTCCAGGAAAAAAAAATATTATGAAATTCTCATGTATTATAGTTTGGAGAATTTTCAAATGGTCTAATGCGTGATAAAATTCTAAAGTCTTGTTTAAAACTTTCATGTGGTTGTTAAAAAAAAACGTGATTGCTCCTAGGTCTCTAGACGAAGTAAGATCATACAATTTAGAAATATTCATCTCTCACATTAAAACCCTAAACCTTGAATGTGACCCTTGAACTTAGGATCTTAGAGTCTCACCTAAGCTTTAAGATATAGATTACTACGCGCATACTTGAAGACCACGACAGAATGGGATGAACAATTGATATTTTTATAGTGATCCCCTTGAGTGTAAATCCCACCTCGATACTAGGAGGCCCTTGGGAGATTCTCACCTTGTTAGGTATGACAAAATATTAAAGATAGAATATTGATAATGCAGCTAAATCACTGGATGTTGTCAATATAAAAATGCTTATGTTTACTAGACTGGATTATTACACGCATGGAGCCAAACGATAGGGCAAGACACCCCATACGAGAGAGCTCAACTGTATGACTTACATCTTGGTTTGTCTTGAACTGCACAAATGCCACTCTCGACCTGTTAGCATCATGCTCAGTGTGCAGACCTTCAAGACATTTTGCGTGGAGGATTCTAGAATTCTTCTAGTTCCAAATCATCAACATACTGCAATGCATGGAAAAGTAGGGTGAGAGACTTCAGGGTCGAAAAAAACTTTTTTCCAAAACCTTGGCAAACCTACATGTGTGAAACAACAGAGGTAAATTGACAAACTTTGAAGGTTTTTACACCAAATTACACTAAAAATTGTAGGTTTTCTCGCCTTCAAATATAAACTTTAGAGGTAAATTTCAAAATTTGTAGGTGGGAACCTAGGTTTTTTTTGAGCTTGGACTCTATAGAGAGAGAGAGAGAGAGAGAGAGAGAGAGAGAGAGAGAGTGGTGGGCCCAGGGCCACTGGGCTAGTTGTGCACCGTAAATTGTCAACACGGAAAGAGAGAAACTTTAATGGTGGCTGGCCAGAGATAGGACAATGCCGCTCTTGTATGCCGTTGTTCATCAACTCTTCATATGTGATGTTGCCTACCCGATTTTTAAAAAAAGAGACTTAGAGCCGAGTTCCCTATGGCTTATAATTTTAGTGACATTTATTTGTGTGTTGAGTGGACAGATTATAAAAAATTACAAAGAAATCCTAAGGAGCTTTACTTTTAAAATTAGACTGAACGCTTTTAAATGATGCGTGCCCCTCTTTTTGGAAAAGGGAGTATCAAATCAAATTTTCATTGGTTAGCCTTGTTCCAAAGCCCTTGTTCAAAAGCCCTTGATACAAAAGAAAATGTGTGAATTTGTGAGTTTACAACTTAAAAGGATTCTGTCTCCTACATACCACTAAAACAAATTGTGTGATGTGTGATCACAATTATGTAACTTGTACTTCATCCCACTAATATTATTAACACATAGTGAGACCCGGCTCTTAGCAGTTATCTATTATTATTATTATTATCATCATTGTAACATTTAATGGCCTAAAAACTTGTGTGTAGCGGAAATTAGCATGAACATAGTGGGCATTTCATTAGCATAGATTCCTAATGAGAATTGCAAGAGTGCTTGGGTGGAGAGAGTAACAAAAAGCATAACACCTAGTTAGATAGCATGAACATACTTTCAAAAGAGAGAGAAATTAAGCTATTGACAATAGTTGAGGATCGGATTTGCATGGAGCCGGTCCCCCCTCCAAAAGGCTTTGTATTATGGTTTCTCCCATCAAGAGAGACATTGTACAATACAATTCTTTGTGTTCCTTCAAGACTAGCTAGTGCAATGAAGATGAAAGCTTCATGCACTAAGCAAAACACTTAGCAAACACAACATCAATTATCCCCGGTCTCAGACCCAAGACCTCACACACCTTCGAAGATGGTGAGAGCTAGCAGGGTATGAGAGTAGATTGAGAGGAAGAAGGAGTATCTTACGAGAAAGATGTACATCTCCTCACATAATCACTCATATTAGCATAGCTTAGCTTAGTAATTAGCATGGTAGAGGAGATGAGCATGCATTGAAGCTTGGCTATTGGTTGGATTTGCATCACAAAGCCAAGAGTTATTGGTGTAGGCCTCCCTTCTCACAAGCTTGGAGAAGGTGGTAAGCTTTCCATTAAAGCTTGAGAAGGAGAGAGAGTCTTCTTTACTTCACACATGAGATTGTGTGAGCGTGTGTGTGATAATGCCTTGCAAAAATCAGCCCCCTCTCTCTCTTTGGCGATCCCCCTTGCTATTTGCTCTTGCTGTCCTCCCATTGGACCTCCTTAGAGCTAGCCAATGACAATTAAGTAGCATAAGTGATAGACTTCTAACATGTGTCCCCCTTTCCCCTTTTGTGAGAGCTTAAGGTAATTTAATAATTCAACTAAACTCTTATTGGACCCCTTTGCCTCCTGGCCAATAGGAATCAGGCAAGCCATTGGGCTGCTGAATGCTCATTGGACCACTTGGGAGACTGTCCAATAGTCTTCTAGAGGACTTAAATCTCATTGGATCTTTTATTAATTGTTTTTAAATTAATTAAACTAGATTTACTCTAGCCTAATTCTCATTGGTCCACCTCCAAGGCCATCCAATAGGAATTGGGTACACCTTGTGGGCATCTGGGCTAGGTAGCTGACATGTGTACCTCATTCCCTTTGTGTAAAGGGAGCTTGTGTGTGTGTATGTGACTTTCTCTCTCATCCCCTACTCCCAAGGCTCGCCCTCCTATGTAGGAATTTGTAAAGACTTTTTGGGTCACACACAAAGCATCCAATTCCCCCCATGGCTGACCTTTGGACACAACCTTTGAATTTTGGAACCTTAGCATTTTGGAAGTCTTAATGGACTGAACCTTAGGGTCTTTCTAGCGCATTGTTGCACATGGCTCTTTTGCACATGGCCCCCCCTTTTGATCCCTATTTCTCCTCCTTTGGATACCTACTATGGCCAGTATGCTAGCTTAACCAATATTCTAGCTTTTTTCTCCCCTGGCACTTCCCCATATTAAATGATCGGTTTAACATGAGAAAATCATTTAGGAGCATTGGATTTTGATTATTATGACATTACCTCTCTCTTGAAATGATAGTCGTCCTCGACTATGGTGTAGAGAAGATAAAGCATATTCATGAGTCCTTTTCTTAGCGGGTAGAGGATCCCTATGTTACCCTACGACATCATTCCACAATGGATGACTAGTCCATTTGGTTCTTGAGAGCCTGAGGCTTCCACAAGCATGTCTGCACATTAGTCCTATTAATCTTCTATAGTAGAGTGACAAGCTCTACTTGGTGTTTGGGAGACGTCGTCTCCGCAAACTTGATCTAAGCATGCATACTACTTCATTTTTGTGCACAATAAAGAAAAGAGAGTCTTATAAGACAAACAAATTGTTCATTTTTAACATTTTTTACATTTGCTTACTCTTGGGAAGCATTGTAAGCATTGACAAGGTTTAGGTTATCCTTTAATTGTATGCCTTGCATCCATCTAGCATCTTCAAAAGGATAATTCTTAAACTTAATAAGATATCGTCGGATAGTCTTACCGCCTCTTAGTACCTTGTCTTCATGTCAGAGAATGGACTCAGGCTGCAGCACCTCCTCTTGGTCCTCGATCTCTGGTGGGTCTTCAATAGTTGGTTCTTGAGGTGGCTCTCCTTTGTAAGGCTTTAATAGGCTCACATGGAAAGAATTGTGTATGAGCCAATGATTGGGCAACTTGAGTTGATAGGCTATCTCATTGGTTGGCCTAAGAATCTGGAAGGGACCATAGTACCTTTTTGCTAGTTTAGCATAGTACTTTTGGTGTCCCGTAGGATTCTTGCCCATCGTGTGCCTTAATCGAGCCTTGGGAAACTTTAATAAGACCCAATCATTTTCTTTAAAGGCTTGGGCTCTTTCGTGCTTGTCAGCAGCAGTCTTTTGCCTTTGATGTGAGATAGAGATAGCATCCTTAATATTTTGAAAAGAATCTTGTAGGTCTCGGCTATACTCATCTGCAGCGAAGATCTTCCCATGTACCTTAAGTAGCAAGGGACTTTTTGATCTTCCCTCAATTACCTCGAAAGGTTCTTTTCTTGTGGAAGTATGTACAATGTTATTGTAAGAATACTCCACTAAGGGTAAGTACTTATCCCATTGGGATCTTTGATCTACTTCCGTTACATAGGCTTTTAGTAGATCGAGAATGGTTAGGTTAGCTATTTCACTTTGGCCATCCGTTTGTGGATGATAGGCCGAAGAGAAGTTTAGCCTTGTCCTTAAATTCTCAAAGAGACCCTTCCAGAAATTACTGGTCATTCTAGGATCTCTATCTGACACTATGGACATTGGCAAGCCATGGTACTTGAAAATTTGTGAAATGAAGAGGGTTGCCATTTGATGGGCTTTGATAGTCTTTTTGACAGGTATAAAATGAGCTTGTTTACTGAACTTGTCTACTATCGTCCATATTCTCGTATTCCCATGGATAGACTTAGGCAATCCAAAGATAAAATCCATGGATATGCTCTCCCATGGTGAATTAGGGATTGACAAGGGTTGAAGCGATCCAAGTTGCTTCCCTCTATCAAATTTTGTCTTTTGGCATACCACCCATTTAGAAACATACTCTTGTATGTTCACTTTCATGGTAGGCCAATAGAAATATGTTTCAATTCCCTTTAAGGTAGACTGAATCCCTCTATGCCCCGCATAGGGTGGAGCATGAGATTCATACATTACTTTCTCACGTAGTGAGTTAGTAACGCATAGTCTATTGCCATAGAGAAGATAACCATCTTGTAAAGTAAATGGTTCTTGTTCTTCCCTAATGCAAGGGCTGAAATCACATCTCTAAAATCAAGATCAAAAGCGTACTCATCTATCATTGAAGATAGATCATTGTGAGTTGCTATGGAAACCGCATTCACTCTTGGTCGTCTTGAGAGTGCATCAGCTACTTGATTATGCTTGCCAGCAATGTGAGCAATATGAAAATGAAATTGCAAAAGGAAATTTTCCCACCTCATTTGTTTGTCGGAGAGCTTGGTCTGCGTCATGAAGTACTTAAGACTTTGGTGATCCGTTCGCAAAATGAAAGGAGTCCCCAATAAATAGTGCTTCCATGATTCTAAGGCATGTAGAACTGCAAGGAGTTCCTTTTCATATATGCCTAAAGCTTGCTCAATAGGGTCGAGCCTTCGACTCTCATAGCCTATGGCGTGCCCTTCTTGGAGCAGAACATCTCCAAGGCAATCACCACAAGCATCACATTGGACCTCAAATGGTTTTGAGAGATCCGGTAGTGTAAGCACAGGTTGAGAGATAAGCTTTTCTTTAAGCTTTTCGAAAGCATTTTTCTCCTTAGCAGACCATGTATACCTAACGATTTTCTGTGTTAGGTCATGTAATGGTCCCACAGTTTGTGAGAACTTTTCTATGAAGCGTCTATAGTATG
The DNA here is from genome assembly GCF_014529385.1 of Adiantum capillus-veneris. NCBI lineage: Eukaryota > Viridiplantae > Streptophyta > Polypodiopsida > Polypodiales > Pteridaceae > Adiantum > Adiantum capillus-veneris. Next base: position 107,398,211 of record NC_140958.1, read on the forward strand.
CACACATACCTATAAAGCTTCTTAGTTCATGAAGATTCCTTGGTTTAGGCCATCCTTTTATTACCTCCAACTTTGATGGATCCATTTGGATGCCATCTTGAGAGAAAATGTGACCTAAATACTGAATCTCTTGCAAGAAAAATTCACTTTTCTTTCGATTAACATAAAGTTTATTCTCTCTTAAAACTTGAAATATTACCTGGAGGTGTTGCTTGTGTTTGTCTAATGAATTAGAGTAGATGATAATATCATCAAAGAACACTCCAGTGAAGGTTCGATGAGTCCTGAACAGCTTCTCCATCAAGCGGTTGAATGTGGCTAGTGCATTGGTCAAGCCAAAAGGCATGACAATGTATTCATAAAAACCAAATGTGGTGCGAAATGCGGTCTTTACAATGTCTTGATCAACTATCCTTATTTGATGATAGCCACTTTTTAGGTCAATCCTACTGAAGTAGGTCTATCCTTGTAGCTTATCAAATAGGTCTTCTACCCGTGGAACGGGAAACCTATTTTTGATAGTGATCCTATTTAGTGCTCTATATTCGACACACATACGATATGTGTCGTCTTTCTTTTGCACTAATAGCATAGGTGAGCAAAATGGAGATGAGCTAGGCCTAACCATGCCCTTCTCAACTAACTTATGCACTTGCCGCATAATCTCCTCTTGTTGAGCTTGAGAAACTCTATAAGGAGGTTTGTTAGGCGGTGAACTTCCTGGAAGAAGTTCAATTGCATGGTCATCATTACCTCGTTTAGGAGGTAGCTCACAAGGGATGTCGTAAATAAAAACATCTTGAAACCCCTTGAGAAAATTGGATAACTCTAATTCCTTTTGGTTGATTTTATTTTCTTTTGCTAAAGCATTAGGTTCATTTTGAGAATATTTATCAAAAATCATGTACACGAAAATAGAGCTCTTTATTGAATTGTTGAAATCTGGTGTATGTACAATGGGGATAGTGTTACCCATTTCCTTAGCATCTAAATACATGTCTTTTTCCCTAAACTTAAAGGAGATTCTCCTTTCAGAAAATTTAACATTGGCAGCCAGGCGGTCAAACCATGGTGCCCCTAGGATTACATCCTCATGCTTGAGAGGAGAGATAAAGAAGTCCTCTTTGTCCACATAGCTTTGAACATGAAGCCTCAATTTCCCGATTAAGGGAGTGACTGAAGCTTCTTGCTCCTTGAAAGCATTGTCTGCGGGTAGGACATCTCCCATCTCGTAGGCTTGTATGCCTAGCTTGGTGGCCAACTCTATACATATAAAATTGTGAGTAGAACCAGGGTCAAAGAGATTAAAAGCATCATGTTCTCTTACCTTTCCCCAAGCATGGCATAGAGGAGATCCTTTGTGGTGAGTTTGGTGAGTCTCCTCCTCTTGGATTTCAACCAAGGAAGCTCTAGGAGGATCTTGGCAGTTGTTCTTTTGGGGACAAGTGCGGTACGCATGCCCTTGTTTTCCGCACTTGAAACACCGGTTATCCTTGCGATAATGCTCAAGCTCTTCAGGAGAGAGTTTGTTTTTACCTTTGTAAACTCCCTTCTCTTTAGCTTTGTTGGAGTTGCCCTTAGGAGACTTTTGGACATTTTCCTTCCCCTTAGGCTCGTTGGAACCCTTGTTTTCTGTGGGCTTATTATTTCTTTTAGCCCCCGTTTGGAAATTGATTCGAGAGGCCACCATAGTATGGTGTATTACCGCCGATATGGTACGCGGCCTTTGGGAGTGGACATACTCCGCCATTTCTTTGGTTAAGCCTGCACAAAATTGTTGCTTTTGCTCTCCAAAATCCAACTTTTTGAAGACTGTGGCTTTGAGTTGTAGGTCCCAAAAGTTGTCTACATATTTGTGGATGGATTCATAGGGAGAGAGCTTTAAGCTTTGCCATTCGGTGAGTACTTTGTCTTTGGCATCGGTGGCCAAAAACTGCTTCATAATGGAAGCTCTTAAATCTTTCCATGTTCGTGGAGCTTCACCGTTGGCTCGTATGCTAGACCACCATTGCCTGGAGGACTTTTGAAAGTGCATAGCTACATGGCGTAGCTTAGAGGACTCCTTGAAGCCCTCATCTCCAAACGCCTCATCAAATTGTTGGATAAAGACCAAGACTTTGTCCATAGCACCAAAGGTGCCATCATAGGTAAGGAAAAAGATGCTCTTTCCTCCCTCTTTGAACTTCTTCAGCTTGGATGACCTCTTCCATGTGGCATAGGATTTACTATGGCCTCTTCTTTTTGATGGTTCAAAGGTTGCACCATCACTTTCTTCAGAAGGTGAATAATTTGAAGAAGGTGGAGAAGAGGGTGACCTCTTTCTCGCCTTTTTCTTGTCTTGATCTTCGTTGTCTTCACCATCACTTTCATAAGAGGAAGAGGATGAAGAAGATGGAGAAGAGGGTGTCCTCTTTCTCGCCTTTTCTTCTCTTTCTTTTTATCATCCCCCTTTGAATTATGGTGTGGGGAAGAGTGCAATGGTCTTCTCTGCTTTGGTGGTGATGGAGAGCGTTTAGCCCGCCGTCTTCGTGGAGTCATCTCCGTCGAGGTGGCGGGAGACTCACTTATTTCTCGTTCCTTCGGTGGAGGCTCTTGAGTTCTCCTTTGGGAAGGAGATGCATCATCAAGAAGTAAATTCTTGAGCCCTTCCTATGGATTCTCTTCTTCCTCCCGAATCAGAGAGAGACCTCTTTTGTGAGTCTCACAAGGAGTCTTCCTAGGTGTTTTCTCGTCATGGTGATGAGCTTGGAGAATCCCGTGAGCACGGAGCTGCCGTTGCACTTCACTTTGGAGAGATGGATTGCCCATGGCTTGTTGAAGCCTAGAAACAAGATAGTTAACACTAGGTTGGTAATGGGACACTTTTATGTCCTGGGACACTTTTATGTTCTGTTAAGTGACCATTTTCCTTGAATTATGTCAAGAGTTTCAAAATGGATTTTGAGGTGCTATCTATCTAGAAATTTGTCTCATGAGCTGAAAAAAACTCGGCATTTTTTTGGAATATCAATTCCATCTTTAACCTTGTCCTTGCACAACATTTCACAACCTAAACTGTGTGAAAAAACGGGTCCTGTTTTTGGCTTTTTTCAACTTTTTGCAACTATACCACTCTAGAATTCATTTTCGGGAGGTCTACAATGCTAGAGAACTATCTTTAGTAGGCCTCAATATGTCCTGATGCTTCTAGGGAGAAATAAATATTAAAGTTGTAAGTTATGACCAAATTACAAAAATTGTCAAATCCTGTTTTTTAGCCAATTTTAGCCCTTCTATGATTTTTTTTGTGGATTTCATGATATCCAAATTCATTTTTGATTTTCTATGTCGCATATTGTAACATAAAGCTAATATTCCTTGATTTTTGGGGCACCTAATACCCTATTTTGCATAGTATACAACGATGGTTGATTTTTTCAATTATAGAAGAAAACAAAACATTCTAGTATATCAAGTATAGCTTTTTCAATATTGTTAGTTTCTTGTGATAACTACATGCATTTTGTAGGTAGTAGCCATATCTAATCATAAGGATCAAATTTGGTTAGATATTGAATAGTTTCTATGGGATTCTACAACTCATAATGTTGAACCCAGTTTTTTCATTTTCATGTTTGCTGTATTTAGCACTTCATCTTTGTCCCCAAGATTCCCCTTGGTAAGAGATTTATTATTCTTTTGACATGCTCCATGGCTCCTTATGAACATAAAGGACAATAGGGAACTAATAAAACATGCATATATTATTTGTATTGAGTGTGGCTATAGAAACTTTGATGATAGGTTTGCAGAATGGTAAAAATTCAACTTTTTTGTACCTATTTATTTTGGCAAAACAAAAAATAGTGAGTGAGAAGCAATCATATGTTCTGATCACCAACCCATTGAAGTTAACTAGGGAATTTATCTCAAGTCCTACAAAAATCCCTAATCTTATTTTTATGCAACAAAACGTAAGAAATTACTGTTTTGATGAAAATGCACTGGTCCATCAACTTTGGAGGCTTGGTGTGACCAAAAGATGAGAAATTTTACAAGTTTCTTATTTTTTCCATGTGTAGTAGGCCTTGAACTATAACCTCATGAAAGGATTTTACAAAATGAGTGGATCTACTATGGTTTTGAAGGTTTTTTTCAAAACCCTGAAAGGACACTTTTATGTCCTGTTAGGTTACCAACCTAGTGTTAACAAGCATCGGAGCATCAAGATTGTTGAGATGGATTGCCCATGGCTTGTTGAAGCCTAGAAACAAGATAGTTAACAAGTATCGGAGCATCATTAGTAGCTTTCTCATTAGCAAAATCAAAGTTATCAACATTAATTTCACTCTCTTTACTATTGTCAGCCATTCTAACAACTTTTAGGTGTAAACTTTTTAGGTGTACCTTGGCACTTCAAGCCGTAGTTGCTACTCCTCTTTACCCCTTTAGAAAAAGCACTCAAGCTACTGTACCCATTGCTCGAATACCATTAATTGCAAGGAATAGAAGAGAGGGTCGTTCAACACCAAAACAACACCGGCTCCTGTCAAGCTTCTAATAGCTCAATAGTGGTTAAGCCATAGGCAAGCCCCGTAGGACTGCACTATTAAGACCATAGCTCTCGACGGTGATGCCCCGTTAACTGCACGAAGGTAGGCGCGCTCCAAGGCTGAAAAATGCCTATTCTACTTACTCACAGGCAATTAATAATACCAACCATGTATAGCTAGCTTGAGGACCTCCCTTTTTGAGCAAGAAAAGAGAAACCTTGTGCTCTGATACCAATGTAACATTTAATGGCCTAAAAACTTGTGTGTAGCGGAAATTAGCATGAACATAGTGGGCATTTTATTAGCATAGATTCCTAATGAGAATTGCAAGAGTGCTTGGGTGGAAAGAGTAACAAAAAGCATAACACCTAGTTAGATAGCATGAACAATACTGTCAAAAGAGAGAGAAATTAAGCTATTGACAACATTTGAGGACCGGATTTGCATGGAGCCGGTCCCCCCTCCAAAAGGCTTTGTATTATGGTTTCTCCCATCAAGAGAGACATTGTACAATACAATTCTTTGTGTTCCTTCAAGACTAGCTAGTGCAATGAAGATGAAAGCTTCATGCACTAAGCAAAACACTTAGCAAACACAACATCAATTATCCCCGGTCTCAGACCCAAGACCTCACACACCTTCGAAGATGGTGAGAGCTAGCAGGGTATGAGAGTAGATTGAGAGGAAGAAGGAGTATCTTACGAGAAAGATGTACATCTCCTCACATAATCACTCATATTAGCATAGATTAGCTTAGTAATTAGCATGGTAGAGGAGATGAACATGCATTGAAGCTTGGCTCTTGGTTGGATTTGCATCACAAAGCCAAGAGTTGTTGGTGTAGGCCTCCCTTCTCACAAGCTTGGAGTAGGTGGTAAGCTTTCCATTAAAGCTTGAGAAGGAGAGAGAGTCTTCTTTACTTCACACATGAGATTGTGTGAGTGTGTGTGTGATAATGCCTTGCAAAAATCAGCCCCCTCTCTCTCTCTTGGGCGAGCCCCCTTGCTATTTGCTCTTGCTGTCCTCCCATTGGACCTCCTAAGAGCTAGCCAATGACAATTAAGCAGCATAAGTGATAGACTTCTGACATGTGTCCCCCTTTCCCCTTTTGTGAGACCTTAAGGTAATTTAATAATTCAACTAAAATCTTATTGGACCCCTTTGCCTCCTGGCCAATAGGAATCAGGCAAGCCATTGGGCTGTTGAATGCTCATTGGACCACTTGGGAGACTGTCCAATAGTCTTCCAGAGGACTTAATTCTCATTGGTTATTTTATTAAGTATTTTTAAATTAAATAAACTAGATTTACTCTCGCCTAATTCTCATTGTTCCACCTCGAAGGCCATCCAATAGGAATTGGGTACACCTTGTGGGCATCTGGGCTAGGAGGTGACATGTGTCCCACATTCCCTTTGTGTAAAGGGAGCTTGTGTGTGTGTGTGTGTGTGTGTGTGTGTGTGACTTTCTCTCTCATCCCCTACTCCTAAGGCTCCCCCCTCCTATGTAGGGATTTATAAAGACTTTTTGGGTCACACACAAAGCATCCAATTCCCCGGGCATGGCTGACCTTTGGACACAACCTTTGAATTTTGGAACCTTAGCATTTTGGAAGTCTTAATGGGCTGAACCTTAGGGTCTTTTTAGCCCATTGTTGCACATGGCTCTTTTGCAGATGGCCCCCCCTTTGGATTCCTACTTTTCCTCCTTTGGATCCCTACTGTGGCCAGTCTGCTAGCTTAACCAATATTCTAACTTTTTTCTCCCCTGGCACTTCCCCATATTAAATGATCAGTTTAACATGAGAAAATCATTTAGGAGAATTAGATATTGATTATTATGACAATCATCATCATCTTCGTCTTCTTCTTCTTCTACTACTATACACATCCTACATCTAATTAAATATTCTTCTTAATCACATGCACCCTACCACTCTTTTAACAAGCTATGTCGATATTTATCTAGTGCTTACACACACACACACACACACACACACACACACACACACATGCACGCACACACACATGCACGCACACACACGCACACACAGATTAATACTATACAAGATTTGCTCATGGTATAAAACGGTATTTTTTACTATCCTAGTCAGATCTATTTCTTTAATTACAAATTTATGAAGGATTAGCAAATAATTTATTTAGAGATTTTTAAGGAGCAAGTAATATATTCAAGGACGTAAAAATTAAATAAAATAGAAAAGAATTTTGGTGAGTGTACTTATCTCTCGTGCATAATCACATATATAGATCTACATTCCTGGGAGAAGCAAATCATGCACTTCGGGTGTTTGCTTTTTACCAAGAACAGATCCATGGATTTGATACCACTGTTACAGACGAGAGCATAGAGAGCCTTGAAAAATAGAGAAATAGTACGCTAGAAACGATACAATCGATCAATCTGTATACCTAGATAGTTTCACGAGCACATATTATCATGATTTGAGAGGCTAAGAGGGACATGGCCACTCATGACCATGAGGCCTAGTGTGAGTAGCATCCCAATGGATGAAAGTGCTCATGCACTTGGGCCGCAAACAAATCCCAGTGTCGGATCAGTCCCAAGTGAATCTTGGTTTATTAAAAACTCAGTGATCTGGAAGCAACTGTTTCTTCATTCTCAACTCTCGGTCGCGTTCCTGCACCCTCACCCACACAGCTCACTCAAGCTTGTCAACTTCAGTAGTGTGTTGCGTATCTTGTCGTCTCTTGTGCCCGTTTGGGGTGGATGCTTGCAGTGTATCAAGCTCCCACATAGTTGGTTCTTTTTGCACTTGTTTTGCACGCTCATTTTATATTATGCGTGTAGTCAGTTTATCTTATGCATGTTGGCCTCACTTTATCTTTAGCGTGACTTAGTAATCTATCTTCATCATTTTTAGCCTTTATCTTTGGCATTGTTAGCTTTTTTATTCAGCGTTGGTCCATTTCTTTTTAGCCCCTCAGTAGAGACCAGTCCTACTCGACTACGGCTTTTCTTCCATCTGTCCCACTATCACGAAGTGTTGCTTCATAGCAAAGCCTAACATGGATGCAAAGATGGTCCCCTTGGAGGAGGACATTTTTAAGGTCTCGAGCTTGCAGATGGTTGTGGTAGGAAAATACTGTTGCCAGAAGGTATCATGACGATGAACATAGGGGTTTATTAATTCGGCATCGCGATCACCAAGCACATACATGACGATAGGTGAAGCATCGACAAAGGGTCCGCCACATACAGAAACTAGAGAGTTTTCGTCAAGTAGAAGACTTTCCCTAGTAAAGAAAAAGACAAATGGTCGACTCTAGCAATAGAGGATTTAACATGAGGTAAAGAAAATCAAAGCATGGGTACAATCAAGGCACCATTTTTGTGAACGCCAGCAAGTTGGATTCTAGCTCTACTTCCCTCAAACCAGGCATCAGATCATTTGCGACCATTGTAAAGGGTCCCAAGCCTATGGATAGCAACAAAGTCACAACAGTGGAGGTATCTACTATTGAAGGCCATGAAAATTTGATAAATGAAAAGACCCGAAGTAAATAAGTTAATAGACAAATAGAGATCGGACCTAGTGGTAACAAAAGAACTAGCTTACACCCGATTACATGTGTGCTATTCAAACATGGTCTTGCAGATCGGCCTTGTAGTGCTTTAAAGAAGTCTCTTCCACAACAACTGGAGATAGCGGAGGCTATCACGGTTGCGATTCATGTGCTAGACATCATTGCAACCATTTTTTGTTAGCATTTAGTTTTATCAGCAACATTCATCCAAGGACTTCATACAATGTACTTTTGAATCTTTTGGCTCTGCTTTGTAAGAAACACATTAATATGCAAAGTATTTAGTATATGGTTGAGTATATTAGCATGTTGTACGGGTTGTACTGCCAAAGGATGACGTCTAGTGCAGTCTACAGATGAGGTGACTTGCTTTTTATTGCTTGGAAGTTGGAGCTTGGCGGAAAACTGGTCCACGTGTGGGCATGTGGCGAATCGCGATAGTGCATGGGAGGCTGGAGCTACAAGTTGGTACCGTTTTCTCGCTTCTCCTGCTTCAAGTTGTCCCCCTCCTGATCTACTAGTACTACATCAGCATATGGCCGCTATCGTGTGTGGCCTTTCTTCGCCTGTCGAAGCATGGTGTAAAGAAGGTGCTATCATCGATGAAGGCAGTGGCCAATAACTCTCACCTTTTTCTTTTTATTTAATTCTGATATAAAAAAGCTTATTACCTTATTTTTGATCGGTTTCTTTCCCACCGTCACACTCTTATGCTAATGCTTATTATGAGCATACCATCGCTCAAAGTGAGCCGACCATCCCTCGACAATGCCGCTCTTGTATGCCGTTGTTCATCAACTCATCCTATGTGATGTTGCCTACCTGATTTTTTTATAAAGAGACTTAGAGATGAGTTCCCTATGGCTTATAATTTTAGTGACATTTATTTGCGTGGCAATCGGCCTATCTTGGCTACACACCACTAGCTACTCCTCCGGAGTCACCCCAGTCGACACTCCTCGCTTCGGGGCCTAGACACCAGTGGAGACACCTGACGTCCGTATCCCCATTGACACGCTGTAAAAGACCCCTGCTGATACACCCAGGCATGCATCATAGGCGAGAGGGCTTGCTGTACTCGATCGACATCAGCAGCGGCATCATCTTGTATGACTAGGGAAGAAGGTGATCTCGCGCATGCCGCTCTAGTGGTGGTGGCGGCGGTTGCTATGGAGATACCGCCGTGAATGCCTCGACACCGCCTCGTGTTCGACGAGGCCCCTTACCTTCCCCTTCTTTGCCCGCCTCCACACCAGCCACATCATCGCCATCTACGCCAGGTTTTGTATGGCTATCAGCTTATCCTGGCTACACACCACTAGCTACTTTTTTGGGAGTCACCCTAGTCGACACTCCTCGCTTCAGGGCCTAGACTCCAGTGGAGACACCTCACGTTCGTACCCCCATAGAGACGCCGCTAGAGACCCCTATCGAGACACCCAGGCACGCGTCACAGGCGAGAGGACTTGCCGTACTCGGTCGAAATCAGCGCCAGCATCATCTTGGATGACGAAGGTTAGAAGGTGATCTCGCGCATGTGCTGTCTTTGCTCTCAGGTGTTTAGAAACTACATACTGAACGCCTGGAATGAAAGTGCCAAGTGAATTAGAAGGCAGATTCATCAACATGCTGCATGACGAGTTCCCCATGTCAGGTCGGGATGAGCGCTTCAATGAAGAGCTGATGAAGGTTCAAATGCGGGAACACCGCAAGCACAAGAGTTCTGAAGTACAAAAACAAATAAAGCATGGGTTGAACAAACCAGATTGGCTAGCCAAAGAAGATTGAAAGAATGCGGAGCGAGCAGCGTGCGAGAATCGTGACAAGTGGAAGCAACAAAAGGAGGTAGCTAAAGCGCGAGTACACGTTGTGAGCTCGCACCACTAGGGAGTGGCAAGTGGACATCATTTGAGGCCGATTTTGTAAGTTTTTTTGCATTGCTCTCTATGTTTGGTAGTTACGTCTATTTGTATTTTTAAATTCTAACATAATGGATTCTTTGTATGTTTTAGACAATGGTCGATGGCAGGACGTGACCCCACACCGTACGAGCGCGAGTACGTAGGCACAAAGGGCTTAAACACCCTGATGGACATTCTCAATTCTTGCGGCGGCATGGTTAGTATTTCACTTTACTCTTTTACATTTGTTCTATTTTAATGATAAGATAAGAAAATAGATTGTTTTCTAAATTATATGTTTATACTTACAGAAAGTCTTTTTTTTTTCCGCAAAATCTGACAGATACGCCGCTTGGACGCAATAAGACGTTTGATCAGATGACGTCAATCTAGCCATAGCCAGATTGCATTAGTTTCCATTTGTGATAGCATGTATAATGAGATGACGTTGATAGACCGCTTTTGGCGTGTGCAAAGTAGCGTTTATATGCATGATCATATGTACAAAAAGATGTAAATACATGCATTTGGGAGCTTTGCAAAGTGGTTTCAAGTTCGAAAAAAGGTCCAACATGTGCACATTGTAAATATGCGTGCTTGCGTATCGATGGTCAAGCATATGTACATGCCTGGATAGGGTATCGGGGCCTTGGATATGGTTCTAGGTGGCTTATTTTGTCTCTATACAATGTGTTTGAGCTTTCTAGGATGTAAATAATGCAAGTGACAAGTGTGGGTACTCTCATCCCGCTCGAGAAGTTTGACACATGCGGTAACTGTCTACTTGCGGCGCCTGATCTGCGGTGATACGTGCATCGCCCTAGAAGTGGTCAAAAATGGAATGTGGGGATGTGGAAATGTGATTTGGGTATCGAGGATCAAGCGTGCAAAATTTGGTGAATTTTGGAGTTCGTTTGGGGTTTTTCCTGCGAAAAATGCATGCCAGGGGTCAAAACTAGGCCAAAAAAGGTCAAAAAAGGTGTGAAATAGCTTAAAATTTCCATGTCACTCATGGTTCCGTGATGGTCTAGGCTGAGGGAAGACTTTGGAAGAGCAATATCAACACTTTCACCCCTCTGTGTGTGGGAGGAAGCAGGGTTCCTACAGGTGGTCTAGTGCAGTCCCGTTGCGTTCGCGTCCTATTTTCGAGTGTGTGGAGGAGTGAATGAGAGCTTTCTCTCTTCAATTTTGCACTTGGGAGAGTCTCTAGGAGTTCTGAGGTTTCCATGGATGTGTGTGTGTGCAAGGAATTGAGGGAAGAAGGTGCGGATTTCTCCATGACTATGTGACCCTGTATCGGTGCCATTAGGGTTGGCGCTACTCCAAAGAGTCCAACAGAGTGGAGTTTGGTGAAGCTTTTGCAATGGTTTGAGAGTGGACTTTTGTGGCTGGAGTTTTTGGTTTTTTGATGGTTTTTCTTGTATATTTTGGTCACCATCAAGTGTGATTTCAAGTGTTGATCACCTTGACTCACCTTGTAGTGTTTGCGGGCAGGCAAGGGCTTGTAGATCGAGGCGTTTGGAGTTTGAATTGAGCTTGTGGGTAGAGTTTTTAGGGAGCTTTCGAGTGGTAGTGAGTGAGGTGAGGAATTCAAGTAAATTCCTTGTGTTGTGTTGAGTTGTTTGGGTGTGTGAGTGTGCGCACGACATCTTTTGCTCCATCAACGTGTATAGGTCTTTTTGTAACTATTGAAAAACCATGTATTTTCTCAATAATGACAATGGTGTTGTAACTATTACATTTGCAAAGCTTAACAATGAAGTGATTTTTCCTATGATGTGTACAATTGTCATTGATTTACATTCGCCAATTTACTTTTGTCAGTTTTGCATCTTTATTCTGCAAACAATACTATGCATGATGGAGTTAATGGTTATATTGTCTTGTGGGTGACTACTTTGGATCTATACCTGGCACTTTCTTTCAAAGGTGAATTTGGGCTTATCTTGGATTCATTTAGGTTTACTCTATTATTAAAACATTCAATATGGTTGATGAGTGGCAGTGCATTCAATGCCCTATCACCCAAAAACTTTTACTCTCGGGCGTCACTATAAGCGTCGCTATATAAGGCTCTGCAACGTCGCTATAGAAGGCCTGCTATCGTCGCTATCAGCGTCACTATGACCGTTGCTATATAGCGATGACCGTTGCTATATAGCGATGCTTATAACGACACATATAGCGACGTTCCCGTAGCGAAGCTGTTAGCGACGCCGGAGAGTATAAAAACCCAATGTATTTTCGCCGCTAAAAACGTCACAAGTGCACACAACCTCTTACAGTGAAAGCTGTTAATGATAAAACGAAGTTGCGGTTGAAAACAGATAGATTTGAATGCAAACAAGAGAATAATGAAGGTTCTATTTACAGAATGGTTTGCAAAGATGGGGTAACCAATGGATATGAGTTCTGTGTCAAAGCCATACTAAGCTCATACAATAACTGCAAATGAAACATTAATCATGACACTTGTAGTTAGAGGCCATTGCACTTTTTATGTTTACTATATCTTCCTTGTTTCCTCCTAGTAATTATCTTCGAAGGAGTGCTCTAGGACAAAAAATATTATGAAATTCTATTGTATTATAGTTTGGAGAATCTTCAAATGATCTAATGCGTGATAAAATTCTAAAGTCTTGTTAGGGCTTTAAGACTTTCATGTGGTTGTTTAAAAAAAAAGTGATTGCAAAGTAAAAACATACAATTTAGAAATATTCATCTCTCACAATTTAGAAATACAATTTAGAAACATTTATGTGACCCTTGAAGTATACTTAGGATCTTAAGATATAGATTACTACGTACATACGTACATACCTACCTGAAGACGACGACAAAATGGGATGAATGATTGATATTTTTATAGTGATCCCCTTGAGTGTAAATCCCATCTCGATACTAGGAGGCCCTTGGGAGATTCTCACCTTGTTAGGTATGACAAAATATTAAAGATAGAATATTGATAATGCAGCTAAATCACTGGATGTTGTCAATATAAAAATGCTTATGTTTACTAGACTAGAGTATTACACGCATGGAGCCAAACGACAGGGCCAAACACCCCATACGAGAGAGCTCAATCGTATGGCTCAAATCTTGGTTTGTCTTGAATTGCACAAATGCCACTCTCGACCTGCTAGCATCATGCTCATCGTGCATACCTTCAAGACATTTTGCGTGGAGGATTCTAGAATTCTTCTAGTTCCAAATCATCAACATAATGCAATGCATGGAAAACTTTTTTCCAAAACCTTGGAAACCTACATGTGTGAAACAACAGAGGTAAATTGACAAACTTTGAAGGTTTTTACACCAAACTACACTAAAAATTGTAGGTTTTCTCACCTTCAAATATAAAAATTTAGAGGTAAATTTGAAAATTTGTAGGTGGGATTACACTAAACCTAGGTTTTTTTTGAGCTTGGAGTCTCTGGAGAGGGAGAGAGAGAGTGTGGTGGGACCAGGGCCACTCGGCTGGTTGTGCACGTAAATCGTCGACACGGAAAGAGAGAGACTTTAATGGTGGCTGGCCAGAGATAGGATTCAGACTGCGGTTGGTGAGCTGGAGTCGAGAGAGCAGGGACTGAATGTGTGAGTGTGGCTGCCATGCAACAGGTACCCTGCACTTGCCACCATCAGTGCTACTGTGGCACTGCCACAGGCTCCAAAACTGCATGGCGGGTTGTACGGGTTGTACTGCGAAAGGATGACGTCGGGTGTAGTCTACAGATGAGGGGTGACTTGCTTTTTACTGCTTGGAAGTTGGAGCTTGGCGGAAAAATGGTCCACGTGTGGGCATGTGGCGAATCGCGATAGTGCATGGGAGGCAGTGTTGGAAATTGCAACCCTTCCCACCCTTCCTTAGAGGCTGGAGCTACAGGTTGGTACCGTTTTCTCGCATCAGCGTATGGCCGCTATCGTGTGTGGCCTGTCGAAGCATGGTGTAAAGATGGCGCTATCATAGATGAAGGCAGTGGCCTTCACACCGTCACACTCTTATGCTAACGCTCAAAGTGAGCCGACCATCGCTCAAAATGAGCCGACCATCCCTCGACAATGCCACTCTTGTATGCCGCTGTTCATGTGATGCCGGCTACCGCACAGGTTTTATGTGATGTTGCCCACCCGATTTTTTAAAAAAGAGACATAGAGCCGAGTTCCCTATGGCTTATAATTTTAGTGTTTTGAGTGGTCAGATTATAAAAATTTACAAAGAAATCTTAAGGAGCTTTACTTTTAAAATTAGACTAAAAGCTTTTAAATGATGCGTGCCCCTCTTTTTGGAAAAGGACTATCAAATCAAATTTTCATTGGTTAGCCTTGCTCAAAAGCCCTTGATACAAAAGAAAATGTGTGAATTCGTGAGTTTACAACTTACAAGGATCGTCTCCTGCATACCACTAAAACAAATTGTAACTTGTACTTGTACTTCATCCACTAATATTATTAACACATAGTGAGACCCGGCTCTTAGCAGTTATCTATTATTATTATTATTATCATCATCATCATCTTCGTCTTCTTCTTCTTCTACTACTATACAGATCCTACATCTAATTAAATATTCTTCTTAATCACATGCACCCTACCACTCTTTTAACAAGCTATGTCGATATTTATCTAGTGCTTGCTTACACACACACACACACACACACATACACACTCACACACATAGATTAATACTATACAAGATTTGCTCATGGTATAAAACGGTATTTTTTACTATCCTAGTCAGATCTATTTCTTTAATTACAAATTTATGAAGGATTAGCAAATAATTTATTCAAAGATTTGTAAGGAACAAGTAATATATTCAAGGACGTAAAATCTAAATAAAATAGAAAAGAATTTTGGTAAGTGTACTTATCTCTCGTGCATAATCACATATATAGATCTACATTCCTGGGAGAAGCAAATCATGCACTTCGGGTGTTTGCTTATTACCAAGAACAGATCCATGGCTTTGATACCACTATTACAGGCGAGAGCACAGAGAGCCTTGAAAAATAGACAAATAGTACGCTAGAAATGATACAATCGATCAATCTGTATACCTAGATAGTTTCACGAGCACATATTATCATGATTTGAGAGGCTAAGAGGGCCAAGGCCACTCATGACCATGAGGCCTAGTGTGAGTAGCATCCCAATGGATGAAAGTGCTCATGCACTTGGGCCGCAAACAGATCCCAGTGTCGGATCAGTCCCAAGTGAATCTTGGTTTATTAAAAACTTAGTGATCTGGAAGCAACTGGTTTCTTCATTCTCAACTCTCGATCGTGTTCCTGCACCGCACCCTCACCCACCCAGCTCACTCAAGCTTGTCAACTTCAGTAGTGTGCTGCATATATTGTCCTCTCCTCTGCCCGTTTGGGGTGGATGCTTGCAGCGTATCGAGCTCCCACATAGTTGGTTCTTTTTGCACTTGTTTTGCGCGCTCATTTTATATTATGTGTGTTGTCAGTTTATCTTATGCGTGTTGGCCTCACTTTATCTTCAGTGTGACTTAGTAATCTATCTTCAGCATTTTTAGCCTTTATCTTTGGCGTTGTTAGCTCTTTTATTCAGCGTTGGTCCATTTCTTTGTAGCCCCTCAGTAGAGACCAGTCCTACTCGACTACGGCTTTTCTTGCCATCTGCCCCACTACCACTAAGTGTTGCTCCATAGCAGAACGTAACATGGATATTGCAAAGATGGTCCCCTTGGAGTGTAACACAAGGGGAACTAGAACCTAGGAGACCACCACCCAACCACCCACTATATACCATAGCCCCTGGCGCTTTGCCCTAGTTGGACTCCCTTTCCACACTGCCTAGCCCGGCCCTGCCCTTGGCTAGTCCGGCCTTGCCGGTGTCCTGACATTACTCCCCCGTTAAGAAGAGTTTTCGTCCTTGAAAACAAAAGTGGGGAACTTCTTCTTAAGAACACTAATGTTTTCCCAAGTGGCACCTTCCTCAGGTCGGTCTTTCCACTTGTTTAAGGCTTGTTGGCGTACGTGATGACGTGTACGCAACTCATGATAATTGAGAACACGTTCAGGTTCATGCGGTAATGTAGGAGTTTCAATGAAATCAACCAAAATCTGTTGGTCAATGACATTGTTGTCCCCATGTAACCGCTTACGTAAACGGCTTACATGAAACATCGGATGAATACGAGAATGTGAAGGTAGTAATAATTTGTAGGCAGGATCACCTACTCGCTTGAGTATTTTGAAAGGCCCACAATATCGGGGAGATAATTTAGGTGTTGGCCCAGTTTTCAAACTTTCTGAATATTCTGGCACACGTAAAAATACCTCCTCCCCTTCTTCGAAGGTAACTTGCCAATGTTTCTCATCAGCGTACTTCTTATACCGATCCTGTGCTTGCCGGACATTCTGACGAGCAAGTTTCAACTATTCATGTGGTCTTGGAGAAAATCATTAACCTGTTTGAGTTTTTCAGTTGCCAACCCCACCATAACTGGTGACCTAGGTTGAAACCCATACATGAGCATGAAAGGACTAAAGCCTATTGTGACATGCTTAGCAATCTTGTAGGCAAACTTGAGGATAGGTAAGTATTCTTCCCAGTCTGACTGTTTTTTGATGGCGTATGCTCTTAGCATATCCTCTAGCACCTGGTTAACTCGTTCCTCTGACCATCTGTTTCTGGATGATCAGCTGTACTGAGGTTCAGTTGTGTACCCAATCGTTTAAACACAAATCTCCAAAAGTGGCTGTTAAACTTGGGATCACGGTCACTAACAATGTTACTTGGAAAACCATACAGTTTGTATAGATTGTCCACAAATAACTTGGCTAGTTCTGGTGTCTTAACCGTTGATTTGGTCGGAATAAACTTACATAGTTTAATCAACCTGTTTACAACCACCCATACTGAGTCATGACCTCGTACAGTGGTTGGTAAACCTACAATAAAATCCATAGAGATGCTTTCCCATTTTCCATTAGAGAGTCCTCCTGCTTTCAGGCGCTCCGCTTTGTTAACTTGACATTTTTGGCAATGCAAAACATAAGCTTGAACAAAGCCATGTATACGTGGCCAGTAAAACTGTCGTCATACGAGAGCATAAGTTTTTCTAATCCCCGGGTGCCTTGCACTTGAACTATCATGACATTCATAAAGAATTTGGCGCCGAATGTCTGTGTCCGTCGGTACACAAACTCTCCCCTTATGGAGTAGGTACCCATTGTCGATGGTGAAATGCTTCCATCGCTGTAGTTCATCACTTGATAAAGGAGAACTAGGTGTAGAGGTTAAATGTACACTACCGTCATTGGAGTGAAAAGGATCCCTCTTCTGAACATGGCTCCACACTTTGGAATATGCTTCATCATGCTCATATTTGCCTTTGAGAGAATCTAAAATTTCACTACGAAGTTTCGTGAACAAGAGCGAATTGATCTCTAGCATTCGACTTAGAGCGCCCGTGATACCTTAGCTTGGCATCATATTCCTGAAGAATCTCGGCCCACCTGGCTTTTCGACCCTTCAAATCTGTTTTTTGTGTAAACCATTTGATGCTTTCATGGTCAAACACAACCTCAAATTGAGCACCATACAGATAACGCCACCATTTTTTTAAGGCAGACACTATTGCATAGAGTTCGCATTCGTAGGCAGAATAATTCTCCTGAGCTGCATCAAGCTTCTTGCTTTCAAATGCAATCGGCCGTCCGTCTTGTAACAGGACTGCTCCAATAGCACGGTCACTGGCATCTGTTTCCAAAATGAATGGTTCCAAAGGATCTACAATAGCCAGTATAGGAGCTGTAGCTAATGCATCCTTGAGCGTATCGAAACTGTGCAATTGAGCGGATCCCCAGTTAAAAGCTTTACCTTTGACTTTTAGTTGATCCGTCATGGGAACATCAATTTGAGCATAGTTTTTAATGAACCTTTGGTAAAAACCTGCAAATCCCAAAAAAATATATAATTCTTGCATATTTTTAGGAGAAGGCCATTTCCGGATTGTATCCACTTTGGATTGATCCATATATAGCCCGTTAGCTGAAATAGCATGCCCTAAATAGTGAATTTCGTCTTTTAGAAAATCACATTTAGATTCCTTGGCATATAATTTGTTTGTGCGTAAAAACTCAAACACCTGCCTGAGATGTTGTAAGTGTTCTTCTTCAGAAGCACTATAGACTAGGATGTGATCGAGGAAAACAATGACAAAATTGCCCAAATATGGCTTCAAGACACTATCCATAAGTGTCATGAATGTTGCGGGCGCATTGGTTAACCCAAAGGGCATCACCAAGAACTCGTAGTGTCCAAACCGTGTTCGGAATGCAGTATTTGGTATATCGAGAAGTTGAATATGGACTGGTGATATCCTGACCGCAAGTCTATTTTTCTAAAAATGCCAGTATGAGTGATTTTTTCAAACAACTCATCTACTCTGGGCAATGGGTCTTTGTTCTTAAGTGTAACAGCATTTAAGCCACGGTAGTCGACGCACATGCGCATACTGTCGTCTTTTTTCTTCATTAATAGGATAGGCGAAGCCCATGCTGAAGAACTGGGTTGTTATATAAACCCTCTGCTAAGGTAGTCAGCAAGCTGACGTTCCACCTCACCAACTTCTGAATAACTCATATAGTAGGGTGGTTTACTAACAGGTTTACATCCTGTAGCCACGTCAATTCTATGTTGCACTAATCGTGTCGGCGGTAATCCTGATGGAAAATCATTAGGAAATACATCTTGAAATTCCTTTAATAATTTTTGTAATTGACTAGCAACATTTGCTTGTTTAGAATTAGCAATTGGTGGAACAGATGAGAGAGAAGCATGCGACATTGAGGAATGTTCAACAGATTCAATCTTAGAAAGAAAATGAGATAGTGAGTAACACAAGAAAACATGATCTATTTCATTATCAGAAACGAGCTGCATAAGCTCAGCGGTACAAATGAGTGGTGATGAAGGTATATCTTTTTCTCCTAACAACAACACATGTGCGCCATGGGATTCAAACATCAAGCTATTGTGCTCATAGCTACGCTTCAGTGATGGTCCTAGGCTATGCAACCACTCCCTACCAAGAACCACATCAGCCCTTTCCATGTTCATAACCTGAAAATCCAAGCATGTGGAGTACCCTTCTACTTCCAATAAAACAGCTCGGCATTGAGTATCCCAGGTTTCAGTATCATGTCCATTCATCATTGCTACCTTGTAGTGGTGGGTACTCGGAGTTTGAGGCAATTTGAGTTTTTTCACCAATCCGTAATTGATGACATTGTGAGTAGCACCCTCATCTACCAAGATGCGCACCTTGTGCCCTTGCAAATATCTGTGCATATGTACTAACTCATGTGGTCCAAAGGTTGGTTGCCACATGGAAGCTGTGAGGCAGCATTCATGCACCACCTCAGTGTGTGTTACTTCCACTGTAGAGAATCGTGAGGAAGACTCAAGAGGTAGTAGTTGCACCGTATGCACTGCTTTCTCCTTGCCCTAAGCAACAGATTTCCCCTTGGGACAATCATTTTTGCCATGACCTCTTCCTAGGAATTGAAAACATAATTTTTCTTTCTTGTCTTTATCAAAGTCCTCACAAGAGAGAGGACCCCTGGACCCCTTGGGTTTTTTAGATGCATCCGAAATGGCAACTATAAATTTTCTTTTATTGTGCCCATACTGAGTGCGTGTATTACCATGTATATTAGCAAGAACGTGACTATTATGTGTTTTCTTTTCATCTGGGTCATCATGAATATGTGCTTTCACTATGGCTTCCCAAGTGTTTTAGGGTCTTGGGTCTTGACATACTTCTTAAGCTCGGGTGTCAAACCTTGTATGAACCCCCGTACTTGTTGAAAGGTATCTAAGCCTTCCAACTTGAGGATAAAATCCCGATAGTGAGAGATATAGTCAAGTAATGATGGATATTGGCGCATGGAACATGTGTCCCAAGCCGTCTTATTCCGATTGGCCTCGTTTGTAGGCAAAAATTATTTGCTAAACATAGCTTCAAAAGCTACCCAACTCTGTGGTTATAATGTTCTTCTCCTTTAGAGACATCCACCATTTGTAGGCCTTGCCTTCCAGAGTTAAGCCCATTTGTAGGGCTCTGACTACGTCCGGAGTACGCCGTAAGGCATGAATTCCATCCCACTTGCTGAGAAAAATATTCATTATATCCTTATTGCAGTCTCTGTCTTCTCCCTTAAAAATCGATGGTTTGGTGTTTTTCGACAATTCATCTAGCTCTTTTGCAATGAGAGTATGCAATGTATCAGCATTTGGGCCTTGCCCTAGATTAGAAGTGCCTTGCCCTTGTGTAGCAACGTGCTCATGCATGTGCGTGTCAGCATGACTCTTGGACTGCTGTTGCATTAATTGAATTACTAATGTGGATAGTTTAGTAACATTTTCATTTAAAGCTTGAAAACTTTTATCCATGACTGTCATGCATGTCTGAAGTGCACGAAATTCTTGAATATCGAGCAATTCGTAAGTATCATCACCTGCCGTAGCGTCGCGGGTACTCTCCTTGAGAGGATCCGGCCGTGGGCTATCATTGGCAGGATCACACGTACTTTGCTCAAAATCGAATGTCATATTGATATCCAAATCCATGGCAACACAATGCGTTGTAAGGAGTAGTCAGAAAAATACCTGATATTAAGAGCACTTGCAAAGTGTAATGAGCCTTGCTAATCCCGTCAAAATCGATAGTATCCCGATGGAGAGTGATTTGAATTGTCCGCCGTATATGGAATTCCACAAGTTCTTGATAGCCGAATCAATTAGACTTGAAAGCGTTAATTGATTTTACCAAAAAAATGTACTTGAAATCCGTCAAAATGGTGTTCTTGAAATCTCTGAGTTTCTGCGTAATACGCAAAAAATTTGGCTCGAAGTTTGTGCCGGCCTCGTCGATGCTATGCCACACCTTTCGGCCTTGCCGTATCCGCATGTGGAGTAAGGGGGTGGGGTACCCTATTGCGGGTACCGCCCCTTATGTTTTAAATTTTTGGTATGGCCACTAACCCCTATGGGGGTTGGGCACCCTTAAGTGGGAAAAAAGAAGGCCACAGTCAACTATGGCCACTCAAGGCAGCACGCAGATGATCTCCATTGTCATGGAGCTCATTGTGTTTAGGTAGGGGCTCCGACCCAGTGACGTGAAGTCCTACCCTACCCGGCGCATAGCCGTATAGCCCGCAAGCGGCGCCTTTGGTGCAAGTCCGACTTGGCGGCTCCTCTGTGCAAGGGGGGTTGCCCACGGCGTGCTTGCCTTGTTGTCCTCCTCACAGGAGGGATGCTCCACGCCCCCTTGACCCCGACATGCACAACAGCATGCACAATTGTGTGGCTCCCCTCCTCCACGGTTGTGCCTTTCCAAAAAAAGGAACCTTGCTCTAATACCAATGTAGGACAAGGGAAACTAGAAAATAGGAGTCCACCACCCAACCACCCATTATATAGCATAGCCCATGGCCCTTTGCCCTAGTTGGACTCCCTTTCCACACTGCCTAGCCCGTGCCCTTGTCTAGTCCGGCGTGGCCGGTGCCTTGACATGGAGGAGGACATTCTGAAGGTCTCGAGCTCGCAGATGCTTGTGGCTAGGAAAATACTATTGCCAGAAGGTATCATGACGATGAGCATAGGGGTTTATTAAGTCGCCATCACGATCACCAATCATAGACATGACGATTGGTGAAGCATCGACAAAGGGTCGGCCCATAGGCAGAAACTAGAGAATTTTCGTCTTAGAAGACTTTCCCTAGTAAAGAAAAAGACAAATGGCCGACTCTAGCAATAGAGGATTTAAATTTGAGGTAAAGACAATAAAAGGAGGGGTACCTCAAGGCACCATTTTTGTGAACGCCAGCAAGTTGGATTCTAGCTCTACTTCTCTCAAACCAAGCATCTCATTTGCGAGCATTCTAGTAAAGGGTCCCAGGCCTATGGATAGCAACAAAGTCACAACAGTGGAGGTATCTACTATTGAAGGCCATGAAAAAATGATGAATGAAAAGACATGAAGTAAAATAAGTTAACAGACAAATAGAGATCGGCCCTAGTGGTAACAAAAGAACCAGCTTACACCCAATTTCATGTGGGCTATTCAAAGATGGTCTTGCAGATCGAGCTTATAGTGCTTTAAAGAAGTCTCTTCCACAACAATTGGAGATAGCGGAGGCTATCACAGTTGCGATTCATGTGCTAGACATCATTGCAACCATTTTTTGTTAGCATTTAGATTTATCAACAACTTTCATCCAAGGACTTTATACAATGGACTTTTGAATCTTTAGGCTCTGCTTTGTAAGCAACACATTAATATGCAAAGTATTTAGTATATGGTTAAGCACGTGAACTTAAGATCATTAATTGGGATAGTGGCAGCCCATGGAGTGAAAGATGTGAATTAATAAAGTCTTAAAAAGCTTATTGTAGATAGTGGTAGTCAAGGAAGAGAGCATCCAATTCTTTTTTGAGCTCAGGCTGAAGCGTGCAAGGGTCAAATGATGTCGATCAAGAGACAAGAAAACTTCATAGCAGTAGGGCCCCGGGGAGTTCATTATGTGAAAAATGCATATAGTACGCGCGAACAAGAGGTATTTAAATAATCCCTTATCTGTATATTTTCAAGTACTATATGAATCCCTTATGTATGCATTTTTGTAAAAAAGCTAGCCCTTATGTATGAACATTTTCACTTTCTCAATTTAAAAATCTTTATGTAAGTATATTTTTCTATAAATATACCTAATTATAAATCCCTTATTTTGTTTGCACATGCTGTCTTACATATTTCCTAGTGGACGCCCCGGGAGTAGGAGTAGGGCATTGTGTTTTGGCACCAAAAGCTTGCCATTTGGTAACGACGAATTCCATGCCATCAAGGATCACTTTCCGCTTGCTATTAAAAGAATCTCAAAACTCATATTTAAAGCGATGACATGTTTGGCCACACTAGCATAATTAGAGGGATCTCAAGAGTATAAAAGCAAGAGCTTGAACACTTATTGAGGGGTGATGTTGCAAAATTCAGTAAGGAAGAAGAGACAATTTCAAGAAAAAGGATAGAGGGAACTCAAGGAAGAATGAAGCTAGTGGAGGGCATTCAAGGGCTTCAAAGCCAATTCGAAGAGAAGGGAGGAAGAGAAGGAAGAATGGAAGAAGAAAAGAGGAGAAGGAGATTCATCATGGTATGGAGAGAAGCAAAACTTGACCTTCGGGAGAATCGAGGGCACAATACAACAAGAAAGACATTCACAAAGTAGAAGACAAGGTGGAGATAAAATCAATTAGAAATTATTAGAGAATACATAATCAAAGAAGAGGACAAGAAGTAAGAAAAAAAAGTGAATCAAAATTAAAACGGAAATTCACAAAGGTATTCAGTTGGGGTAACGTAGAGTTGAATCTCTCAAGTAAAGGGCAATTTGAGCGAGGACCCTCAGAGAAGGGTCTTCAAGAGGAGAACACTTAGATTCAGTCAAGGGGAATTCATATAGATGTTCAATAGAGGGTGATGCATGGTTTTTAGGACCCCTTCTGAAGATGCAATAAAGGCACAGTCAGATGTTGGGGAGATGAGGATACTCTAGTCCAAGGGATCTCGAAAGAGAAGAAAAATCTACTTCACAAGCACCAAAGAGTAAAAAGTGCCATGGACAGAAGATACGTGGGAACGAGCTCTTATGTATGCCTACAACCTATATCTTACAGAATAGCCCATTCTAGGTGTGAATTTCTAGTGAAATTTACACGAGGATGTTCGTGTGGACTCACAACACAGCATACTCCGTTTTCACTTTTTTACCGATAGTAAATATTTTTTACCACAATAAATATTTTTTACCTACAGTAAATATTTTTCACCTACATGGTAAATACAAATCACTTTTTACCTATAGTAACTTTTTACCCATGGTAAATATTTTTTACTGCACCATAAGTATTTGGTAGGTAACAGTTCACTGTTACTAGAAGCAGTGATTGGGCATCAACAATGCAGTTACAGGAGGAGAAAAGGGGAAAATCTTATGGTAAAGGTGAGTCAACAGGGATAAAGACTTTTGAGTTGAAAAGAGACATGCTGATTTTTTCAAAGAACACATGTCAAAAGAAACCATGGTTGAGGATTTTTTGAGAATTTGATATTCAGGAGGACCCAGCAGGTCCCCCCCCTGACATGTGCAGAACCTCCAGTTTCAACAGCCACCTTACCTGCTCTTAAATGCTGGTCAAGGCCTTATCCCCATGTGTCACAATCAGAAAAATCAGCATTTACCCTCCCCTCTCACATCACTCTAGAGAATATCTTGATGGTGACATATCAGGTGACCTCAATTTATTGACCACCCTAAGCAAAAAGTAACCCCAATCAGCGGATTTAAGCATGTTTATCCCTAATCCTAAACCCTCTCAGAAACCTATATAAGGAGGCCTTCTCTCACTCAAAACCAACACTTCACCCACTTCACCAAGCAATGAAGCTATGACGACATTGCTCACAACGAGGAGCTATGGATGGAGCTCTACTCTCTCTCCCTCTCTCTCTCTCTCCCTCTAGTATGCTACATTACTAGCCCTAAAACCTAAATAAGGAGTCTTCTCTCATGCTCCATGGCCACCATTCTCGCCATCATTCTCTAAGGTATTGATGTGTTGCTAGTAGGATCATACCTACTTGCTGGGTTGATTGTTTTTGACAGGGGATTATGCCATCCTTGGCTTGCTTCTCTATATCCTTGTTATGTATGGTCAGATGCTGTTGTATTGTTAAGCTGATGTCTTGTGTGTATATATGCTACATAAGGTCCCTAAGATTCGCCATATGTTTTGATGCCATCATAATTCCAGAAATCTCACTTGCCTATGTGCACTATGTGTGAGGTCCTTAAACCTCTTAATTTAGGGTGGTGCCCCCTTTGTTTTGTTCTTTGCTTGTTTGCATGAGGCGTGGTTTGTGGAGTGTGCACGAGTACAGAGGCCACCCGATTGCACTGCTCTTTTTCCCGCTATCATTTTGGTGCCCCCACGGAGGAGGGCTACACAGACCTTCAGTCCACAAGCAATGAAGATGTGCAATCTACAACATGGACGAATGGCGTGAGGAGTTTGCAAATTGGAGAACAGAAGAGGAGGAGGCTTTAGAGGCCTTAAAAGCTTTCATCGAGGTCTTGTTACCAGGTTGCAGTGTCATTGAAATTCAAGAAGTAAGTTCTTCTACATGCCGTGTTCGTGATCGTCGCCAACGAAGGAGAGTAAGAAGAAGAGCTTGATATACCTCTCCTCTCAACCTATGAGTGCTCCAGAAACCTCCAACGCACACGAACTTGAAATATTCTACATCAACATACATGAAGGTACTGTGATACACATTAAGGGAAGAGAAAGCATCACCAGACCTCTCTTTCCTGAGGAGCCGACTTAGAGGAGGAAGATCACCTCTACACCTAAGTGGCCCAAGGCCGCAGCGCGTGCTCAAGCGTAAGGTAACATTTGGCTTAATCTCATTAATAAGGGATTACATGACCACTACAGGCAAGAAAAAGGCTAGTGAGCAACCAACTTCAACCTCCAACTTGCAACCACGACTCTCACCCCTAAATCCTCCTGAAGCAAAGAGGCGAAGGCTTGCCTACAAGATTGCCGCCCGTCTCCGAGTGCTCCCAGTGCACTTTGTGAATCCAGACACCACCAATCCCAAGCCAACCTCGTGTCCGCGTGAAGATCACTTTGGATATTGTCCAAAGTGCTTTGGAGACCGGGTGAAAAGCCTCCCTGCCCTACCTTTGCTGCTAATTTTCAAGAAGTTATCTCAATCTAAGGAAACTATCTTAGTTGATGATGTGCTGCACATTAATGGTGTCACTTTCATTCGTCATGCTGATTATGGTAATAGCATCCAATTGTTGCTTGCTAAAAGGCTCAGCATTGTACAAAGTGTTGCCATCACGCCTTACGTCTTCACAGATGCATCAGGAAGAGTAGAAGTGATCCGAGGTGCTGACCTTCTGTGGCTGATCAGGCTCATTGGTCCCAAGGTGGTGCAACTAAGCGAGGCTCTTGTGTGTAAGTATGGATGCCAATAATGAGAATGATGATCCCCGCATGTTTCCTTTCCATTTTGTGCGTCATATCCGTGTGAATATTTGTATTGATAGAAAAATCTTTTATCAGCAAAGAATAGCCCTGTTTTTTGGAGCCGAGAGACTTGGGAAAATCTTGCGCTCTCCTCATCCTGTCATTCTACCCTTACTAGACTATTACCATTCCTTTGATGTGTCGATCTTCATCCTATTTTGAGCTAAGTTGTGCTAAATCTCCAAATTGTAATTACCATACTCTATTTTAAAATAAATTGGAGCTGTTTGTGTAATTGTTTACTCTATCACTTATGGCCTTCCCTAATTTTTATGGTAAGCCTGAGGAGGTTGCTCCAGACTTTTTGGATAATTTGGAAATGGCCTTTCTGGTATCGGGAAGGGATGACGAAGCTACTAAGTTAAGGGTCTTTCCTTTGGTCTTGAGAGAAGGTGCAAAATTATGGTATCAAACTTTGGCACTTGAAGAAAGAAGAGACTGGGAGTCCTTAAAGATGGCCTTCATCGAAGAATTTCGCCGCCATGAGCCTCCAGAGGAGATATGGAGACAGCTCTTAGAGCTACGCCAAACATCACCCAATGACTATAGAAGCTATGAAGGAAAGTTTTCCAACCTGTGGGAGAAATGGTGTGCATCACTAGGTGAAGGAGAAAGGGCGCCAGAATGCCTAAAGAAGGACTGTTTCCTGGCAGGGCTTTACCCCATCCTTCGAGAAAAGGTAAAAGGTAAATTCCCAGATACCTTTGATAAAGCTATGACTTATGCAAGGGAGAAGGATAGGAAGTTAAAATTCCAAGCTCAACTACAAGGAGGAATGGAGCCTCCACCGCTAGCTCAACCTACGGCAAGGGTAGTAGCAGGGACAGGAGCAACAGACCAAGAGTCCTCTCAACAAGAATTACTTCAACAAATCACCAATCAACTAGAGAGCCTGTCCATCAATCTGGTTCAAGGTGTAAGGGCTCCCCAGCCAGGAAATGAACGAAATAGACAAGAAGGACAAAGGCAAGCACGTGAGTACATTTGCTACAACTGTGGAGAGGTAGGTCAGGGCATGTATTATTGCCCCCATCCACGATGCTATCAAGGAAATGGTAATCAAAGACGGCCTCCTCGCCAGCAAGTCACTCCTCCTCGAGCTAGGCCACTAAATGGACAAAATGCACACGTGGCTCCACCAATCCAAATATTGAGACCCCCTCCTCCACCACCAGAAGCACCAGCAGAGATCCCTCCACTACCATCGGGAGGGGAGGACATGGCTGTCTCTGTCATAAGTCTTGACAATGGTAAGGATAAAGGGAAAGAAAAAATGGAGGAAGCTGTTGCCATGCCAATAAAGAGAGTTAGGAGACAAAGAACTGATGAAATGGAAGCTTCAGAGCCGGATAAAGGGAATGAGGGTTCCTCCCAAGTGATAGGAGACAAGAAAAGGAAGAGTAGGTCAAGGAGGCACATAGGAGTAGAAGACTTTCCACTTGGGGTAGGATCCATACCTTACGACCTGGTAGCAGATGTGAGTAAGCAAGGACCAAAGATTTCATGGCAGCAACTCCTCCACCTTTCCCCAAATATGCGTAGAACGTGGTCTAAGATGGTCAGCACCAGGAGGGCTAAGGCAAAGTCAGTTGGGTCTATTAGTGCAAGAGGCATGAAGGATATCGTGCCAGTCATTGATGCAGAGATTAAGAGTCAGCGAGTCTCCAATGTGTACGTAGATGGTGGAGCCGAGATTTGTGTTATGACAGAGAAATTAATGCACAGGTTGGGTTTGGAAGTAAACGAGCAAACTTCCTTACAAGCTAAGATGGCAAATAATGTAAGGGTGGCTTGTGTGGGAAAGGTTAATGGAGTGAAGGTTTCACCTTTTGGTGTGGCAATCTCAATTGATGCTTATGTGATCCCAACTAAGGGGGAGGGCTATCCGCTAATCCTTGGAAGACCTTGGCTTATGGCTATGAAAGCTAGGCAAGATTGGGAGACAGGTTCCCTTGAGTTGCGACCAAATCATAAGGTAGGTGGCAAGCAACAAAAAATTGTGTATGACATGAAGCAGGGTAGACAACAAGACCTAGAGATGGAGACTTCTATGGATGAATGGAGCACAAGCAGATGCTCTTCATCTGAGGATGAGTCATCTGAGGAGGATGCTAGCTCTTTGGAAGTCATGGGTATAATACTGCGAAACCTAGAAGGAGAAGGTGGTCAAGACTCTCTAAACAAGGAAGAAGCCACAGGCTTAGAGGAGATTCTAGCTAAGGACCTACTAGAAGAAGAGAGAGAACCCTATTTACAGGTACTAAAGAAGCATGCTGGACTCTTTATAACTGATTACGAGCACATTAAAGGAGTGACGGTAACCCAACACCATATCCAATTAAAGGAAGGTGCCAAACCAGTGGTGCAAAGGCTAAGGAGATTAGGGCTAGTGCAACAAGATGCACTCTTAAAAGAAATAAAAAGATTACTCAAGGCAGGATTTATCTACCCAGTGGAAGATTCTGAGTGGGTGTCTCCAGTTGTGGTAGCACCAAAGAAAAATGGGAAGTGGAGAGTATGTGTGGATTACAAGCCTCTAAACGCAGCCACAAAAAGGGACCATTTTCCTTTGCCTTTTCAAGATGAAATACTAAATGAAGTGGCTGGTCATGAAAGGTACACAATGTGTGATGGGTACTCAGGCTACTTCCAAATCAGAATTGCAAATGAAGACCAAAGAAAGACTACCTTCATAACACCTTGGGGGTGTTTTGCTTATAGAGTTATGCCTTTTGGTTTAACTAATGCCCCAACTACTTTCCAGAGGTTTATGAACTTGGTGTTTCAACCTTACTTTGGTAAGTCCATACGAGTCTTCATTGATGATTTTTGCATTTACAGCTCTAGGGAAGTACATCTGCCCAAGGTTGATGAAGGTTTCACCCGTCTGGCCCAATTGGGTGGGCAATTGAATAAAGACAAGTGCCACATAGGTGAGAGCAAGGTCACTCTACTAGGCCATGTTGTGTCTCAAGATGGTATTTAGGCTGACCCTGAAAAGGTAAAGACATTGTTAGCTTTACCTACTCCTTCAAACGTGAAGCAACTAGTCTCCTTCATTCAAAAGGTTCGCTACATGGGACGATTCATACATCTCCTTTCTCAGGCAATCTATCCTTTGCAACAGCTCACTAAACACACTACATTGACATGGAGTGAGGAGGGTGAAAGGTGCTTTCAAGAAGTTAAAACCATTTTGAGCTCATTGCCTGTCGTCCTACAACCCACATGGGGTGAATTATTCTATGTAAATCCTAGTGTAGGTCTAGAAGCTCTAGGAGCTGTCTTGATGCAAAAAGACCCAAAGACATCTCTCATGAGACCAGTCTACTTCTCTAGTAGAGTGATGACAGCTGCTGAAAAGGGTTTCAGCGCAACTGAGCAATTGGTGCTAGCTCTTAAGTTTGCAGTGGAGAAGTTTCAGGCTTACTTACTTCCGAGACAATTTGTGGTGATCACAACTGAGGAGGTTTTTCCATATGCCCTACAACACATGGAATTGTCTCAAAGAATAGCGAAGTGGGTGGTGCAGCTTCAAGAGTTTGACTACACACTACAAGTAGAGGATTCCACCCGTGCTTGTTTGGCAGATGTCCTCACACAAAGGTGTTATGAGAAGGCCAAGAAAGAGGCACCTAGTAAGGTACCGCCTATCCCGGAGCCTGAAGTTCTACTGGGAGCACACAGTCTGTATTTTGATGGGGCTTACAAGAGGACCAAAGACAAGGCATCAGCAGGCATAGTAATATTAGGTCCAGAGAAGGAGAAGATCTTTGCAAAAGGGTTTCATCTAAAAGAGGTTCATTCTAACAATGAGGCAGAGTACCATGCCCTTGTTTTAGGGTTGCAATGTTGTCTTTCTCAGGGCATCACAAAGCTAAATGTTTTTGGTGACTCCATGTTGATTGTTAAGCAAATGGTTGGTGTATGGGCCTGTAAAAATGACAAATTGTCTGTTAAGATGAGGGAAGCAAAGGCCTTGTTGAAGGGTTTTAAAGAAGTTCGAGTGCACTTTGTACCTAGAGATCAAAATCGAGAAGCAGATGCCTTAGCAGGTGAAGAACTACAAACTCTCATAGTAGGTGCTATCCTTGTGAAAAGTCCTTTATACCAGGGAAAGGAGGAGCTACATGATTTACTTTACTTTCTTGAGCATTGTGAAGCACCCTCTGGTATGAGTAAAAGTGAACGTAGGTGGTTGGCAAAAAAGGCTACCAGCTATAGCTTAGTGAATGAGGACTTGTATTGTAGAGGGAAAGATGCCGTCTTAAGGAGAGTTCCTGCATCCCAAGAGATAAAGGATATTTTGTTTAGTTGTCATGAAGGTGTGTGTGGTGGCCACTTTGCACAAGAGATTACTAGCAGAAAGATTTTACAAGCAAGGTTCACGTGGCACTCTACACCATACTACCCTCAGTGCAATGGTCTTGTGGAAAAGGTAAATGGTCTTATATGTAAAATCATCACTAAGCAAGTGCATTTACATCCTAAGGCATGGGACAAACACCTAGATGCAGCACTTTGGGCCTACAGAACATCCTTTAAAACATCCTTGGGGTATACACCTTTTCACGTGGTTTATGGGCAAGAGGCACTATTGCCTATAGAAGTGGAGCTAGCGAGCCTCCGAGTTCTAAAATTGCACATCAAGAGGATAGTCAAGAGAAGCAGGTGGAAGGAAGAATCATCGATTTGGAGAGGTTAGGGCTAGATCGAGAGTCAGCAGTGAAGTACTATGCAGCCCAGGTAGAGAAGAAATGAAAGAAGTTGAATCGCAACCTTGTCAAGAAAGGTATCAAAGAAGGTTCTTTAGTGCTCAGATACGACAATCGCTTTGATCGCAGGAAGGATGGTAAGTTCTTGCTTAAGTGGGAAGGCTCTTTTGTAGTGATACAGAGTTTCTCAAATGGTAGTTACCAACTAGGTGACCTAGATGGTAAGGTACATCAGACCCCGGTAAATGGTTGGCGATTGAAGGCCTACCAATGTCGTCTTTCACAGCCATATGCTGGTGAAATCAATGCTAAGGATGGTTCAGAGGAGAGCTCATCATATTCGAGCTCCAACTAAGGTAACAATCATGTACATAGTCGTTTCAAAAAAAAAAAAAAAAAGGGAAAAAAAGAGAAGAAAAAAAGAAAAAAAGAGAATGCTACCAGTGAAAGCGGATATTGACAATGGATGGGGTATGGCTTTCAAGGGTCTAGGAGACCAGTTGTTAGTCATGGATGGATACAATTATTCATCAGAAAGGACTAAAACAGGGTGCATCAGCCAAGAAAGCAGTAACATGGCAAATTCAATTGGTACCAGGTGGGTAAGTATTCAAGACAACCCTATTGTAGCACAACCTACAGCTAGAGGCATCAAATACCTCTAGCTTAAGGGGGAGGGCTATATGATGCATGGTTTTTAGGACCCCTTCTGAAGATGCAATAAAGGCACAGTCAGTTGTTGGGGAGATGAGGATACTCTAGTCCAAGGGATCTCGAAAGAGAAGAAAAATCTACTTCACAAGCACCAAAGAGTAAAAAGTGCCATGGACAGAAGATACGTGGGAACGAGCTCTTATGCATGCCTACAGCCTATATCTTACAGAATATCCCATTCTAGGTGTGAATTTCTAGTGAAATTTACACGAGGATGTTCGTGTGGACTCAGAGCACAGCATACTCCGTTTTCACTTTTTTACCGACAGTAAATATTTTTTACCTACAGTAAATATTTTTCACCTACATGGTAAATACAAATCACTTTTTACCTACAGTAACTTTTTACCCATGGTAAATATTTTTTACTACACCATAAGTATTTGGTAGGTAACAGTTCACTGTTACTAGAAGCAGTGATTGGGTATCAACAATGCAGTTAGAGGAGGAGAAAAGGGGAAACTCTTATGGTAAAGGTGAGTCAACAGGGATAAAGACTTTTGAGTTGAAAAGAGACATGCTGATTTTTTCAAAGAACACATGTCAAAAGAAACTATGGTTGAGGATTTTTTGAGAATTTGATATTCAGGAGGACCTAGCAGGTCCCCCCCTGACATGTGCAGAACCTCCAGTTTCAACAGCCACCTTACCTGCTCTTAAATGCTGGTCAAGGCCTTATCCCCATGTGTCACAATCAGAAAAATCAGCATTTACCCTCCCCTCTCACATCACTCTAGAGAATATCTTGATGGTGACATATCAGGTGACCTCAATTTGTTGACCACCCTAAGCAAAAAGTAACCCCAATCAGCGGATTTAAGCATGTTTATCCCTAATCCTAAACCCTCTCAGAAACCTATATAAGGAGGCCTTCTCTCACTCAAAACCAACACTTCACCCACTTCACCAAGCAATGAAGCTGTGACGACATTGCTCACAACGAGGAGCTATGGATGGAGCTCTACTCTCTGTCCCTCTAGTATGCTACATTACTAGCCCTAAAACCTAAATAAGGAGTCTTCTCTCATGCTCCATGGCCACCATCCTCGCCATCATTCTCTAAGGTATTGACGTGTTGCTAGTAGGATCATACCTACTTGCTGGGTTGATTGTTTTTGACAGGGGATTATGCCATCCTTGGCTTGCTTCTCTATATCCTTGTTATGTATGATCAGATGCCGTTGTATTGTTAAGCTGATGTCTTGTGTGTATATATGCTACATAAGGTCCCTAAGATTCGCCATATGTTTTGATGCCATCATAATTCCAGAAATCTCACTTGCCTATGTGCACTATGTGTGAGGTCCCTAAACCTCTTAATTTAGGGTGGTGCCCCGTTTGTTTTGTTCTTTGCTTGTTTGCATGAGGCGTGGTTTGTGGAGTGTGCACGAGTACAGAGGCCACCCGATTGCGTTGCTCTTTTTCCCGCTATCAGAGGGCATCCAGGAGGTTAAATGGTGAAGTGATTTATAGATAGAATCAAATCAAAAAAATTGGGGTGAAATTTATTGTATTGCTTTGGATTTAATAGCAGTAGAGTGTTGTTACAATTGTAAAGGTGCATATTTGTTCATCAGTGTGTGGCTTTTGGCCGATTCATTTTGCAACTCATGTAGCCAGAGGCCTTGCACATATCCGACTAAAGCAAGACAACTTCTTGGGCAAGATATGTCTCAATGTAGGGATGGTAGTCGGTTTGGTACATCTCATTTTAGTATATCATCTTGAAAGATTCTCATTAGGATACTATTCTAGAGGATTCTTTGATTATTCTAGTGGAGCTTGGTTTTTTAAGAGAAACAAAAATTTAATTAAACAAAAAGGGTGTGCAAGGCCTTGAAGGTAGGGAAAGAGGTATCTCAAAACAAAACAAGATGCTATAAAGCCATATAGTCATGTGACATAGAAAGTCCCTCTCTAGAGAAGAAATTTAGCATGAAGGGTCTCCAAATGTGCCATCTATTGACCCTTTGTAGCAAAAGGAATCTCTGAATTAGTGTCCTTCATTTGAGTAATTAGACAATAGGAAACATCTTTCTTGAAATCAAACAACATTACTGGGCTTGAGTATCATCTTTGCCTATGAAAATGGCACCATTCCTTTGAATCCAACGATGCCACACATAAATTGCCCTCCAAAAATTCCAATGTGGGATGTATAAATGATTACATTCACCTACTAAAAGCTCTATGGTATTAAGATCTTGAGGATAAAGAGAGGGGAGACAATATTTTTGAAAAATGAAGAGCTTTTGCTTCACATATGGACAACCTAGATAGATATGTGAAATGTATTCTGTGGCTTTACATCTAGCACATAAGCCATCCCTATTTTAGCTTTTAGAGCTCTTGAGAAGGTTCATAGTCCGTGTTGAAGGATCAACCACAAGAGAAAGCTATGTTTTATGGGAATAGGAAAGCGCCTATTACACTTACAACCTATAGATCCATTGTTTACTGCTCCACTATGTCTTTCACCTTTGGTTGAGCTTACTCTTAAGTTTTTCTTTGAATGGAGCAATCTTTCAAAAGGGTGTATAACACGATTGGGCTACAAATGAGATGTTCATTTCCTTATTGTGGAGCTCGAGTAGACTGCAAATTGAAAAAAGTGGGGAATGCCAAATACATCGCAACATTTTTAGAGCTTTGTACTGTTGAACTACTATTGCATAACTTGGAGTCTTTACCATCATCAAAAAATTAAACTCTCTTTGTGCGTCCTCTACATCACCCTTCAGGAGGATCCATGTCCATATGTATTGCTAGGTTGATGTTGTAAGATGAGTGCACCCTTGCACTTGTAATTTGTAGGAAAAGAGAGAACACAAATATGAGTTGCCTTAGACACTTAGCCACACCAATGAAATTCTAGGAGTAAACAGAATCCATAACTGACAAATGTGCAGATTCACACTCAATAAACAGAGTGAGTATGTAGTGCAAAAATTCCACGGATTAGCAAATTGACTAGGAATACCTAACACTAGGTCACAGCATTAGAGTCTATTTAGGGCCTTAATTTAGCTAGGATACCTGAACGTTGCACATTGCACACTGCACAGAGACTAATTTTGGCGGCAAGAGATGTACTCAACAAGCGCCATTAAAGGAGCAGCCTTAACTGCATCAAAATCTAAAAATCTCTTGACGGGCATTGCGAGTCAGGGCATTTGCGTAGAGACGAGCTCTATGGAGGCCCATGAGCTTGGGGAAAGTGGCCTTGAAAGAAACAAGTTGGTCTTTGCCGGCAATCTTTCCAAGCTGGGCAGACAACTGGGTGACATCCAGGATATCGTCCACCACTTGAAACAAGAGGCCTATTGTCCGGGCATAGCTGCGCAGTGCTTGGACATCGGCCTCGCAAGTCCCACCCAGGATGGGCCCAATCACCACTGAGCACTCCAGGAGGATGGCTGTCTTGTGAGTATGGATATACGTCAGCACCTCCAAACCACGAGCTGACTCAGTACCCATTATGCCTTCCAGGTCTACAATCACACGAAGATCTAGAAATTTTCTCATGTAGGAAAACGGAGTCTTTTTCAGTGTTTTTCATATAATGCGTAACATCATGAGCTTCTGCTCGAGAGGCACCCCATACCTAGCTAGGTCTGCGGTGCCTTCCTCACAGAAGCTCATGAGGTTGAGGTAGGCCAGAATGTGGGAAGTATGGTGAGAATTTGTTCAAAACTTCTTGTGAATCTGTCCGGCCACCATCCCGCGTGACCCCAGGCTTCTTGAAACCTCCTCGAGCACGCGTACTATTTGCTCTGGCGTCACGCCATCCACTTCAGCGCATCGCACTATCTGCTCCATTGCCAAGCTGAACAGGACAACCCCTGTCCGCAGGGTCACACCCTCTCCGAACCGCCTGTGCGAGGTAGGCATGCCACGGCGCCAGTCGTCGTTATCCATACAGGGCAGGTCGTCGAGGATGAGGGACAGCGTGTGAATCATCTCCATTGCGCAGGCGCAGGGCATGGTGACAGTCGACCGGCCTCCCACCAGCTCGCAGGCAGCTAGGCAGAGAATGGGGCGCACTCGCTTGCCGCCAGGAACCAGAGAGTAGCTCACCGAGTCATGGAGTAGTAGTGTGCTGGTGCAGGCTGTGGGGTCATGCCCAGCTTCCAGAACCGCATTCTCTAGGGCCATGTTTACTCTCTCCACTCTCACCCGCATGCATGCCTTGAAGTCGAACCTAATCGACTCCGCGACAGTTGCAGCAGCCATTGCCCGTATAGCCATTAGCGCTCAGATGCCGTGCAGCGCGCTTGTCGATTGTTGGGGCTGCTTGAATTTTGCTGCCTATATAAGGGGGTGGTCACGCGAGGCGCATCAGTTATTAACTGAACCTACGCTGCTGCCACCTAGAGGTTGTGCGCACGACACCATTAGGTTTCCACCTTGAAGAATCTACACACGCACGACAGCTGAGAGCGGATGATACAGGCCCCAAGGTGTTAGAGTCGAGAGAGAGAGAGAGAGAGAGAGAGAGAGAGAATAGTTGGCGACCACAAAATTTGGAGGCATCCATGCTGTGCAGACTGTAGCGCCGTCGACCTTTGGCGAGGTGACGCACGAATTGCACTTCTTCACGTGTGCTGTCATAAAGGCTCTCTCGATAGTTTCAAAAGAGTGAGCTTGCTAGAACGGAGTTGGCATAGTAGGATCCGTGTGACCCGTCACCCTAGTCACTAATTGACACCTCCATTTGGGAGGTGGGATCAATAGCTCAGGATCACTGGTTGATTGTGACTGTTGGATGCATTAGAGAATGCAAAAGATACCCACACTTTCAGTCTTGAGGCTTGAAGCCGCTATCTCTCCACCAAGGAATTGGCTCTAACCACTAAGCTATCGCGTATTCGTTGAAAGGCATGTGTGTGGTAAGTTTATAGACCATGGCGTCGCGAACAAGTTTACATCTAGTTCACATCGAGTTCACATTGAGTTCACACCAAATTTGTTGTGATGTGCATACCCTCCCAAGTTCACACCAAGCTCACAATTAGTTCATGTCGAGTTCACACCGAGTTAACACCAGATTTGATGTGGTGCACATACCTCCCGAGTTCACTTTTAGTTCACACCTAGTTCAAATGGCAATTGGACGGCCCGGATTGCACTCGCCTCACGACGCCTAATGTGGGCCATTGATCCCACCTCCCTAGGGAAGTGTCAATTAGTGACGAGGCCCTATGATCACGAATGGACTCAATCATCCTTTCATATAACTGATAACTTGAGCCTCTCATGGCCACCACCTAATGTTGTGAAATAAAAAGACCCATGTACAAAGGGTATTTCAATTGTTTGCATTAAAAGGTAGGTCCAAGTGCTCTAAGAAAACAATCTATACTATGTATAAAAGGGGAAGGGATTCCGGTCCCTCCCCCTGCCACGTGGCAAACTCTAGATAATCCGGTGTGTGTTCTTTGGAGCCGGCGATGAGAGAGAGAGAGAGAGAGAGAGAGAGAGAGAGAGAGAGAGAGAGCTTTCATGCACTACGCTTTGCACTAGAGTAACCAGCTTCATTTACAATCATTCACGGCCACACATCCTGAATTCATTGCAGCTCGGTGGGGAGAAAGAGAGAAGGCTATAGCTACCCCCTCAACGTGCGTGCGAGGTTTTCAGCTCATCACCCACCACTGCTCTCAGATGTAGATCTGCACTGGCAAGGAGGAATCAAACAAAACGTATGCTACCTACTTATATGATCAACAAGAGAGGTTGCTTAAGGGTTCATAGCCTTGACATATGATGTGCTCTGGGTGCAGGGAAGGCAGGTGGAGCAGTGATCAAGCAAAGAGCACTTAAAACATTTTGTGACGTCTGAGGTAGTGCGAAGTAGATCGTCAATAACAGATGTTGTGGAAAGAAGTGGGAAACCAGAAAAGGCCTACAAAAGCCTACATGCTCTCTCTCTCTCTCTCAGCTCTTCTGGTTGTCAAAAGTGGGTTTATGCTGAAGCACTAGCTGTCATTTGTAGCCAAATGGGTAAAGAATACCAACAATACCAGCACTAGCGGTGATAGCAATATACCGGCAATGGAGCACAAGCAACAATAGTTAGTCCTGCAGTAGTGCAAGCTTCATAAATGATATAGAGCACAATTCTAAGCTTCATCAATGCGTAGATGGATGGTTGAAATGGAGAGGCAGCATGCCACCTAGATTCTTCGAAAGAGAGATATCACAACTCAAGGCAAGTGAGCGTGGATCTTGTAATTTAGTAGCTACCAGGTCTTCTATGTGTCTACTTTCCATATATATTATCCACAACTTTTAGCTGTGCCTTTTTCAAAAATGTATATTAATATTTTTTTCTTTCTGTAATAGTCTTGGTTGAAAACTGGAAGTATTACCAGCATACCTAATTTGTTTGGTTTTCGGCATGCATAATCATGTCATAGACGAGAAGGGAGAAAGGCATACAAATTAGCTTTGGGTGTTTATGGACATGTTAAAACATGCCCTATATTTTCATTTTTTATAACCAGAACCACACATGAATATACTAAGAGACAAAAAATTTACATCATGGACCCTATAGGAGTAAGGGGGATGACATAAAGTTCATATACAAAAAGCCCTTGCTCAGCATACATCCACAATTTCATTCAACAATCTGCAGATCCAATCAGGCTTGAATCGGGGCTAGCAAAATGTTGACTTGGCCAAAGTGGGTGTGTAGGTCTCCAAATCTTCAACTATTCCATTCTTCCAGTCATTCAAAAAGGGAAAAGTAAGAGCAGTTGATTTCATCCTCTCTCTCTTCATCGATCACAGTATTGTGTTGTTGGTGGTTGCATCCCCAAGCATTGCAGATTTCTTTCCCCAAATTCTAATCAAGAATAATTTGCAGTCCTCCACATAAATTTCAGATCAACAGCGGGTTGGTAAGCCCCTTCATAACCATTTTCCCATTGGATAAGGTGGGGGATTGTCACTAAAGGGGCACCTGCATATTGCAGCCTCTATTTTGTTGATTTTTATAGCCGACCTTTAAAATTGGAATGCATGCTAATGTTCTTTTGCTTCCTTGTTGAAGAGACACCATGAATACACTTCAAACACAACTAATCAACATCTAGACTATCTACTGAAAAGGCCTGAGCCCTATCCACGTGGCAATAAATCCTTTTAGCCAAATTGGATGGGCTTGCCATTGCCTTGCCAACTCCCATCCATGATAGCTCAACACCGGTAAGCTGACATCGTAATTGGCCCCCACATATCATGGCTCTTTATTTAAGTGGACATCCTTGAATGATCTATCCTGCTTGCAAGATATGTCTTGGATATATAGCTCTGATTCCCATCCATGATAGCTCAACACCGGTAAGCTGACATCGTAATTGGCCCCCACATATCATGGTTCTTTATTTAAGTGGACATCCTTGAATGATCTATCCTGCTTGCAAGATATGTCTTGGATATATAGCTCTGATTCCCATATTCTATCGTGATTCTTCATGAAAACAATATGAAACAAATCCTAAAAAGGAGGGTTTTTGTTGAATGTTCAAATCTATACTATGTATAAAGGGGAAAGGGATTCCGTTCCCTCCACTTTTCAGCACAAATCTAGATCATTCGGTCATGGGTGTTCTCTAAACCTAAGGAGTTAGTGAGGCTTTTGATATAGCTGAGTGGAAAATAGTGATATCACCATCTTGCCATTAATTAACATCAATGCCATGTTGCTTTAGCATCATTGCCACCAACAACTTTGACAAGATGGATGTGTGTGTGAAGCTCCATGTTGCTGTAAGACCCAGGAGCTGCGTAATCAAGATTCTCTGCCCAACCCCCCATTACATAGCCCTTGGACCCACTGAATAGAATCTCCCTATCCACCTTTAGCAGCCGGTCCTTGGCCCGAGTCCTACTCGCCTGGGTTTGCCCTTGGCATGACATTACTCCCCCCTTGGAGAAGCATTTTCGTCCTCGAAAAGACAAGTGGTAGTAAATTGGTAAGAACACTAATGTTTTCTTTATTGGCATCCCATACGTGGGCCAGTTGTCCTTATGACGGATAATTGGTGCAGTGAGGAGGTTCAATGAAACCAAGAGCAACATCTTGATTTTCAACATTGTCGTCCTTTTGCAACCACTTGTATCTAACCAGTTCGGAAGATATGGAAAATGCAAGAAAACCTTGGCACAACTTTCCAACTCACGTGAGTAACTTGAAAAGCTCATAGCTACTGAGGGAGAGAATAGGGAGTGTCCTCATATCGGAGTTCTGAACATTTTGGAACACACAGAACTACATGTTCACCCCTAATGAAGCTTACATGCCAGCATGCTTTGTCAGCACACCTACTAAGTCCTTGACTTATGAAACTATTGAATCTGTATCCAACCCCACCACAACAGGTGTTCAAAGTTGAAAACCCATGCAAATTCTAGAATAGGGAGAGAATCGCCCATTTAGAATGCTTTGTGCTAACGTATGCTCTTAGCAGATCCTTTAGCACTAGAAAAATACTTGTAAGTTGTAGAATACTTGTAGACTGCCCATCCAACGTGGGATGATAGCAGCAATAAGAGTGAGGTACTTTCCCCCAACCATGCACTTACAGACAGTCTTCCACAATTGACGATAAACTATGACTCAATCAGTGAGTATCCAGCCATATACTCGATATGGAGTGGAGGAAACCAACTAGGTTGAAAGCGGGTTGGAGTGGAGTAAGCTCATAGAGTATAGACCATCCAACCACATACACCCATCTTCAGCCATTACCTTGTATGGTAGGGTGTAAACTCATAAATCTGCTTGAAAAGTTGCACTTGAAGTGCAAAAAATTGTAGAAACAAGAAAGTCCATGAATTGGCATGCCGCTCCGAACAAATTTGTGTTAAACACTAGGGCCCATAACACCTAGTGTGCATGCATTTAACACAAACAAATCCGAACTACAATTCCATGACGAGACTTTCCACGGCACGTACGTGAACGCCTTGCAAGAGTTGGACCCAGGGATTTAATATTTACGTAATTACGTCAAATTTTGTGTGATCACAAGGTCTTATTGACACATTTACATGATCACAGTAAACATGATCACATAGAACCCGGTTAGTGGTGACTTGCAAACCCACAAAATTCCCGCAGGGATTCATTATTTTCCCTACGGGCCCGCAGGGAATACTGAAAAGCCCGGCGGGCTATCAACGTTATATATACGTGGGCCCGATCGGGCCCACTGGGTGTATTAGCGTCTTGCTTTCATCTTCTGAGAGAGAGAGAGAGAGAGAGAGAGAGAGAGAGAGAGAGAGAGAGAGAGAGAGAGAGAGAGAGAGAGAGAGAGAGAGAGAGAGAGAGAGAGAGCGCTTGTGACCACCTTTGCAGGTACGTTGAGAGAAGAGAGGAGAGAGGGGGTTGTGTGGGAGCGTGCTCTGCGTCGCAGTGCGCGGCAGCAGCAGAGTACCTGACCACATGATTCGGGTATGTGTTGTGTGTGTGTATGCGTTGTGTGGTAGCGTGTCTTTTGTCTTAGTGCACAACAGTAATAAGGTACCTTACCACACAATGGGAGTGTGTGTGTAAGCTATTCTACGGAACAGTGCTTATCACGGGGGCATCACCTCGGTGACGTGGAGAAGATGGTGTCCTTGTGGTAAGTATTGGCTTACTATCTAGGTACTACGTTGGTAACGCGGCGAATCTAGTATCCTTATGGTAAGTCAACTTCCCTTCCCCTTTCCCAAAAAACATATGGGCATCGATCGGTAACGCGGCTATATGGTGTTCTTATGTAGGCCATTGTTTTTCCTTAGATTCAGGCGGCACTCGGTCGGTAACACGACTAATAGAGTGTCGTTTGTTAGAAGCATATGTTTTTGCATAAATGTGGCGTTCAGGTTGTTAACCCGGCCGTACGAACGTCATATAATTTATATATGCATGTGCAGTTAATTTTTTAAGTAATAAGTATATGAAATACTTGGTCGGTAACGCGGTTGTGAAGAGTATTTCATATACAAAATGTATGAATTGTTTGATTTTGTTGTTTTTAACTGTCCATTTAAAATTATATACTAGCTATATTCAAAAGAATACTTTATTAATCAATCATCGCTATTTTAAATGTTCCATTTATATAGAATACTTTATTCATCAATCATCGCTATTTTAAATGTTTCATTTATATAGAATACTTTATTTATCAATTTTCGCTATTTTAAATGTTACATTTATATAAATTACATGTAAAAAAGTATTTGCACACAAATTGCATGTTTAATATTCGTTTTTAATCTTTTTAAAGGACTCTCAAGCTATTTTTTATGCTTCCTTTACATAAATTCTTTGCAAAAAATCTAAATGCACACAATTTGCATGTTAAATATTCTTTTGTATCTTTTTAAAGAGCATCAATTATCATCGCTTTTTGATTGCTACATTTACATAAATTCTATGTAAAAAAGTGTGTGAACACAATTTGCTAGTATATTTTGTATACTTCCAATGTTTTAAATATTTTTGAAGATTTTAAGTCGGTGTGTGCTTTGTTTGAATTAGTATGTGCGCACGGAGAAAAATATAAGTTAAAAATTCAATATATGCTGAAATGTTAAAGACCGTTAACATGTATTGTTTGATCTGAATTAAGTTCTTATAAACCACTTGTTTGAACTGCTTTTTACACGTGTAACAGATTGCAATTTTAAGTGAAGATCATATTCAATTTTTATCAATATTTCCTTGCACATTTGTTAAAGTCTTCAAGTGGTGGTTAAGAGTTTACCTGAGATAGT
Organism: Adiantum capillus-veneris; assembly: GCF_014529385.1. Lineage (NCBI taxonomy): Eukaryota > Viridiplantae > Streptophyta > Polypodiopsida > Polypodiales > Pteridaceae > Adiantum > Adiantum capillus-veneris. The sequence continues at coordinate 107,440,547 of NC_140958.1, forward strand.
ATGAGAGTGTTAGTGTCATTTGCAACCATGAATTTGTATTTGATATGCTGTTTTTGTATTGTCCAGTGCAAATATGACGCCAGATCAAAAGAAATGTATTATGCATGCCATTCGTAAAGAATGTATTTTGGCAATCTCATCATGGACAGCTGATCGCATACAGCAGATTAGTGAAAGCGATGTCTACATCAAAGACATCACTAGCGCTATATGGGAGAACACAGAGCGTAGGTTGCGACTTGAAGGCCAATACGAGTTGTTGAGTCCAGCTGGGATACAAGAATTTGACCCCCACCACAAGGCCAGGACAGTGTTGGGCAATATGAAAGTATGTTGCAGAGACTTAAAGGAAGATATCCCACCTGCTTGGGACATGTCAAAATTGGAGCTCTGGGATAAATTGTGGGAAGAACAGAAGATAAAGATGAAGCATGTGAAAGTGCAGGACCAAGCAGCCTTAGCCAAGAGATTGAAGATGGCCCAAGATACGCAAGCAGCTTTGGGAGGTCGATCTGATGCCAGCGGCACCGACACAATCATGCACACTGCTTTGAAGGCAAAGTGCGCTCATCTTGTTGGCATGCCTCACAAAGTCTTGGTAGAAGGTATGAGGATTGGAGCAGGCTCCTTCAGTGTGTGCACATTGTACACCATCAAAGGTATCTCATTTACATATGTGGGAAAATGTTACAAGGGAGGGAGTGAGGCAAAATTTGACAGCTTTCAGATAGAGCAAGGAATGCAAATGCTTCACCCCTCCATTGTAAGGTGCATTGGGTTCAGTACAAAAGCTCCTTGGATCACAATATTCCCATACTACAATGGGGGTACTGTGGCGACATGATGTGCCGCTTACCATTTGCTCACGGATTGTTCAGACGACACATGCATAGGCTACAACACGGTTGGAGGTCATTGCCTATAGCAAACAACCCCGTAAGCGAGATAGACACGGTGCGGATCAAAGTAGTGGTCGAGCAAATGCCGACAATTTGTCATGCCTTAATCGACGGCGTTGTGGCTGCCCACTCGGTCGGTATAGTGCACAGTGACCTGCACCTGTTCAACCTAATATGGAACTTCACTCGCACCAGTAAACCCCACGTCGGTATCATTGATTGGGGTATTGATAATGAGAACACCTGCTAAGCGCGTAGCAAATAATTAATTGTCTCCAAGTGCACAGTCGGACAAAGCAGTTTTGAATGCACAGAGAGCAGGGAAAGCCGAGATGGCTAAGTGACCGTGGATTGCTCCCGAACTATATGATCCACGGTGCGCAGATGCATACACAAAAGCGAGCGACATTTATGCATTGGGCTACCTATTCGACATGCTGGCAGATTTTTGGAATGCAGCTATAAAATTTTATTTTCCAGAAGAAGTTTTTCACCGCCCGGACGAAGATGTTATGAGGGCTATTCGAATTAAAGTAGATTGTTGGATGAAGTTAAAAGAGCGGGACCAAAGAAGGAATGCTTCTGACGTGTTGATATTTTTCAAAGAACATTTAAAGACAGACCCTAACCCTGCCCAACGTCCACTTGTTGAACTTGCACCATCATTTTATCCGATTTAAACATTTCTATGATATACATGTTTTGACAAGTGTATTCTTTTTTTTATCGAAGTGTATTATCTGGTTTGAAGTGGTTCATGTAATTGAGTCAATTATCTTTAGTCATTTCAAATTTGACATTTAACTATCAGTATTTCAAATTTTTCTTGTGGTTCAATTAGTCGCATTTGTTGTGGTTTGACTTAGTGGATTCTGCGCAATGTCCCAATGAGTGAGAATATATATTTGCCAATGATATTGAATATTTGCTACTCTGTTGACTACAGATCTAAGAGAAAATGGCCGATCAAGAACAAGATATTGGCACCCAATCATTGCCTGATGATCAACAACAAGCGGCTATATTAATGCATTTCAACGCATGACGTCTTTGGCACACGGCATGTCGTCAGAACAAGCAATGCGTACTGCTTTCCGACTCTCAAAGTGGGAAAATCCAAACCATATGCAGTGGAAAGAGATTAATAAAGAAGTGACAAAGGACATGATCAAGACAATATGGCCATGTGAGGGCGCATAGATAAAGAAAGGAAGGTGGAAGGTTTCGAAGTGCAACCATGATGGTATCAAAGATAATGTTGAGAGGATTTATTTGGAGGTCTATGGCCATCCCCTGCACAATGCAGATTGTGCGCTATATTTTTCAAAAATGTTATATGTTCACTTTGTGCAACAACGACCAGTAGACTTCTCGTCAAAGGAGACAACTGTTGCCATTCATGATTTAAGAGAGAGTTGTGTCACTTTCACCTGAGATGAGCTGGAATTGATAGTGGAAGGCACCGACCTACAGTTAAAGAGAGAGAAGGATATTTACACGACACAGTTGGCAGAGAAAGATTCAAAAATAACACGTCTTTCTATAGCCACCTAGACACCGCAACCCTCACAAGTTCGGATGGAGAAAAGCATTCACCGCTTAAGTCAGGACGTTCAAAACCTAACACAGCGAGTGAATCCAACACCTGTACAAGGGACACACATCAGCCACCTTGTCTTGCATCCGGAGTTGGGCCCCTCGTCTACTTCAGATGCATCCTCATCTTCCCAATGTCCAGTTTGCTACAAGAATTTTGATGGATGGAGTGGGTACTATACATTGACATGTGGTCACTATTATCATTTAGTTTGTCTTATTCATTTGATGCAAAACAGTAGTCGATGCGCAATCTGTTCACAAGATATTTCACAAGGAATATATATTATGTTTGGCATGGCAAACGAATTTAAATTCAAGCAAGCACGCCCAGATAAACCCCTAGCACAATGAAATCTGTTTGATGAGCAAGATGCTGCTTCAGGGAAACACAATTGAGATCGATAAACTATATAATATCGTGACAAACTATGTACTATCGAGAATATGAAGCATTGTAATTACTCAAAACACATTTGAATACAAGGTCTTTTACAATGGTTTTTGACATTTACTCATTCTACTCTCAAGTTATATTGAATCAGTTGAGTTGTTATCTAGTTCTAAGTCTGAGTGTTGTGGTTCTCCTTGTAATTCAACCTCCACATCTATTATCAAATTCTCTTCTATTTCGTCTACAGTGCATTGAGATACACCAACATTGAAATCTTATTCATCTTCGTTTTGACAATCATATAACCAGGTTGACATTTCCTCCTCATAGCCAGCACTTTCGATGTGATTCAGTATCTTTTCGTTGCAATACATATACACTAATTTCTCTGCTCTATCTGCTAATAGTCTGTTGCGAATAGTGCTGTGAACATACTTGTACATACTCCAGTTTCTCTCTGAACTTGAATTTGCACATTGTGCGAGTACTTTCATTACAAGAGGAGTACTTTCATTACAAGAGGACGTAAGGTAGAGTAATGCTCTCCACCATTCATCATCCACCACTTCCATGCAGGTTGATCTTTTGCCATTATCTATACAAAATCATTCGCAAAAGGACCTTCTTTGAATCTAAATGCACTCATTTCTTTGATGCAATCAATTCGGTCCTGAACGTTGGAGTAGAATGTGTTGACCACGTGATAGAAATTGCCTACCACCTCTGTATTGGACATCAGATGTAAATTCCAATACTCTAGATCGAGCATGTAAGCCATGCTATGGATTGAACTCTTCCACCTTGCATGAAAATACTTAGCCAAAATTTTCCGTTGTTTGCCAGAGAATGGTAATTGCCACTCCTTCTCTACTACAGACTCTTTCAGCTCTTCAGGATTTTGAAGACTCTGTTGGACTGACCACCATGTCATCCACACTTTGCCCAAGTTTGGCGCCCTTTGATCAAGATTGCAGATCGCGAACATAACGGGCATCATTACATGGTATGCATCCATTACACTCCTCCACCAAGCAACCTTGTTTACATTGCCACGTAGACATGTAATTTTATCTTTCACTGTTTCTTTCTGCTCAAGCTGCCATTCATCAAAGGCCGCATAATTGAATGTGTCAATCACAATACATTTATTATGGAGAAGTGATTCCAAGGTATAAACGTGTGTGCAGAACCGAGCTTCAGTAGGAAGTTTCAACATCACTGACATGCGCATCCTATACAAATTGAGCACTCTTTGTCGTTTCAAGATAAATTTCACAACCTGACGTACTGTATCAATTATTTTGGCGAACCATGTGGTTTCTTCGCTAGTGTACCAATCTTTCAACACCAAGTTCAAGCTGTGCGTATTACAACCATTGGCAAAAATGTGTGGAAAGCACTTCTTTATTAATTTACTAGAATTTTTACAATTCTTTGCATTGTCCATCACAACTTGAACGACATGTTCAACACCAATTTCTTTAATTACATTAATCAAGACCTCAGAAATGTATTTGCCACTTTTAATTGCATCGGAACTATCAATCGCCTTTATAAACGTTTCTCCCCTTGGACAAACCAGCATTACATTGATCAACGGTCTTCTCTGAACATTTGACTAGCCATCACTCACAATTGTACATCCTGAAAGAGAAATATTCCCAAGTATTATTTTGCCAACACGCTCTTTGACTTCGATGTAACATTTGTCCAAGAAACATTTCTTATCGTGCGATAAGTAGGAGCTGAAAATCTTGGACCAAACTCACCCATTTTCTTCCAAGCAGCCTTCCAATGATTGCTGTCTACCATGACCAAAGCACTTCCAGTAAAGAATATTACTTTGGCGAGTTCTATTTGTGCTTCTTCTAGAGACTGCACTTGAAAGTTTTAATGTAATGATTTTTGACGAATTTGATAAAGTCCACCTTCATTGTGACGTTTATAATGAACACTGCCTGGAATTTCCTCTCCTTGCGCAGGTTGTTCTCCAAGGTTAGTTGGCATCACTACAGGATCTGCAGAGTTAATATTTGGCTTTGGGAACTCTTGACTCAAAGGCACAGAGCTATATATCTGTCGTCTCTTGCCACCCTTTTTGGTGAGCTCTTCTTTCAAACGCTTTGCAACTGCACGTGCATGAGAATGTTCACATTTCTTACAACTGTTTTTAGTGCTACCCAGAAAATGATCCCTAATACGTGGTGCACCGCCAAATTTTGTTGTGTGACAAAATTTACATTGCCACTCTATATATCGGCCGCATATGTTGTGAGCATACACTCTTTGCCAGGAGCTTTTTTATTCTTTGGCTTCTTCGTACCACTTGTGCCCACATTTTGCTCCATTGCTTTTGAATTCAAACTGAAGAGAAAAGAACAAGATGTTCAGTTTTGAAAACATTTTTTAATTTTCAATATATAATATAATTTAAAAACCATTCAATATGAAAGTAACCATGCTGCACAATATGAGATTTTCAATGCATGCTAAAAAATCCACATGTTGATCACCTATATTGTGAGCAACCATACACATTGCAATGTAGTCTATACATGGCGCAATAACTATAACAATGCTATAAATCTCTCTATGCAATTATTATTTTGATGATTATTTATATGTCCACTTTGATTTGCAAACAATAAGACACATCTAATTTCATTTGCTACAAAAAAAACAAACGAAAGCAATAAAATATATGATTGGTCATTTCATGCACTAATAATCGATCGTAATACATAATGCACTCTCTGTATAAACCAATGCATGAACTAACGCAAATAAATCTTCAATATAATCACCCAATTGGGGACTACGTACTTGTACCCAGTGAAGGATTGTAGCCCACCCATGCAACCAATTCAATATATAAAAGCTATTTTAACCCAATCAAGGATTATAGCTCTTATATCGTAAATCAACTCAAATGCAAGACTTCAAGGATCTTTATATGCCCAGTACACTAGTAGAGGACATCCGACCCTTGACTATCGACTCGTCATTTATATATGCTCATCTTTTAAAACCAATTACAGCCCTCATTTGGACCAATGGCTTCTTCGCAATGAGCATGATTCTCCAAGTTTTCAGTTGTTTTGGTTTCGTACCTTTATGTTGGTAAACGAATTAATTTTTTTTAGAAGTGGTTACCGAATTAAGAATCACGTTCGGCCCAAAAAAAGGACCTGTGACTCTGTAACCTTAGGTCAATTCACAAGGAGATGACAATACCCGGCATTCGGATACACTCCCCAAGGATTTGCCTAGCTAAAAGACTGGGGTTAGCACACTATTTACTATATATAATTATTCCCGCTGAGCCTTTTCATTTTCCCGGCAGGCCCGCCGGGCTACTACATGTACCCGGCGGGCCCACCGGGAATATGAAAGAGCCCGGCGAGGACCGCAGAGAGAATAAAAAATCCCAGAGGGCTAACCGACTCTATAGGTTTTTGCAGGTCAAAATCAAAGTCACGTTAACAAGTAACGTGATCACGTGATTTTTTTGTGTAAATACTATAGTTATTTACATAATCACCCGATCGTGATTACGTTAATGAAATCCCTGGTTGGACCATAAGAGAATGTGAAAGCTCAGTCACACCTACCTACCAACCATGAGACATTCTCATGAATGTAGCATACTTGGCTATATGTAGAAACAACCCTCTCTTAAGGTGGTTTCACAGCACTTGTAATCACAACAAGTTTGTACGTAGTACCCGACAATTTCTGGCCACTGAAATTGTTCCTGATATGGTGTGCTCCAAATGGTCGAATAAACGGATGTGACCATCACGTAGGGACTTTGTCACGACACATCATTAGGAGTTAGGTGTCAGTGTCAGTCCCAGAGACAATATGTCTCAAGTAAGGATGGTTGAGAAAGCGACATCCATCAAGCACAAATTGTGCTTGTGTGTGGAGGTAACTATGAACACTCCACGACGGGAGTGAGAGGGACCCTCATTATCATTGCTCCACACTGGCTAAACCAAACTCCTTGAGTTCCTAAACCATGTTGTATCCCATGTGACGACATGTGCCAAACAGAACCATACCATGTAGGTATGTAGCTGTTTCAACAAGAATCAAACCCATCACGGTATCTTGAGGAACAAGGAAGAGAGAAATAACAATATTTTCTCAAAATGTTGTGCTCTTACATGACCTTGTCATGTGGCTAAAGAGCAGGTTGGATGAAGCCTTCTAGCTCAGACATCAGTTGTATAGAACTTAACCAAATGTAATTGGAAAGGAAAAAAAACCAAAAAAACATATACTTCAATGATGTGGAAAATTACCTGATACTTTTTCGATAATCAGGTATATCCCTCAACCTTTAAGCGTACTATATCAAAATTTATTTGACCTGCTAATCACTAAAATTAGAGATTAGTGAAAATAAAGAAATGAAACTTGTAACCCTGGGTGTTGCCGTGGCAATCCAAACCCTTGGGTATAACTTACAAAACCAACCCCCTTGGTGAAAGGTTGGAAAGAACCTTTTGACTATCCCTTGGCAGATAGTGTTTCTTGAAAAACAAAGTGTGAAGGTGTCCAAAAATGACCATCAACACGTATTGTGTGATTTAGTGATCACATATGTAGTCATATCACAAAATTGTGCTCCTATATGCACGCACAGTGCTATAGAGAAAATGGGAGATCCACGTAGGGCGGAACCCCTAGCTCTTATGGACATCCATGTTGTTGGAAATTCTTGACGCATCTATACGCCGTGCTATAGATCAGCCTATGCAAGTGTAATTTTATTAAAACGCAGCTCACTCATCGCACCAAAACATGTAGTGTTTACAAAACACCCATATGTAATGACAAGACTCTTGCTTGTCATTTAACATCGATGTGGAGTCCACAAGGTATATCTGTTCAAGTTGGAGAACGATCACCCAAGGAATTCCAACAGCTGGGTCTTACCGGATGACTCTTAGCCAGCGTGTGTGACTCCTAGCTCTTTGGCAACTAGTGTTCAATCGCCGAACAAGGAGGCAAGTTCTAGCTGAGAGTTAGAGCACCTTGACTCAGGCTGATTCACAAGCAAAACATGTTCATTATTCCTTGAGAGAAAGAAGAAAGAGCGAGAAGGAGAGCATGATGGGATAAGGAACTTTCCTTAAACTACTATGACATGTATAGTTGGTTCCCATGCTCTTATGAATCTTATGCCTAGCGTGCAGCTTATCCTATAAGCATGCAACAATCTACCTATATGGCACTCTCATCGAGAGACGCAACAGAAAACACAAGTCACATCTTGACCCGTCTACCTTGTATGGGGTCGTGACTGTACGAGGATGACTTGAATATGCCACTTTGCCTATGAATCCACTCCTGGATTTAGGTTTTGTTTAGTGGTGTTGCGCATTAACAAAAACTAAAGAACACAAATAAAAATAATCTGAGACAATCCATTAATGTATCTTGTCCTTGACAGAGCTGCTAGTGTGATAGTGAAAACGTAATCCATGAAGCGGTGGAATTGATGCCACCTAGTTAGCATGCCTTGCATGCAGAATTGTAAGCCCATAGCTATAGTGACGGCCTCAAACGTAAAAGCCAAAACCATAAGTGCCTTGCAAAGCTGTACTAGTAGGGATACATCATAACTAGATGGTGCCACACATAGAATGTGAGGAGGTATCCCAACTTGTGTGCCAAAGCCCGTGATTCCAAGTCAATGGGAAATATCTTGTTAGCAGTGAGAAGCCTTGCTTCGTGTAAAACTGTCTAACCTGGTCATTTGGATGTAACCCCTTGCCTAGAAAATCTGAAGAAAAAAAAACTCTTTCGAATTTGGCCCAAAGCCAATTCTGCTACACGAGAGAGAGTTGTCATGTATATCATATACACCCTCAAGTATCATTTAGGCTCGTCTGGCACGCAATGAAATATCCTACAAGCATAGTGTTAAATCCTTCCCGAGGTTGTATGCTCATAACATATGCCAATCTTGAGCAGTCGTAATGCAAAATGCATAAAATGAAGCCATGCTTCACGTAAGTAATGTGTAGCCAACAAATGATGCTATCAACCCACATATATCTTGGCAAAATTGAATCGACCATGTCAAATATCTCATCCTTGACAATGTACAACTAACAACCATGTCAAAGAGCTCATCTTTTTGAGGTATTTTCCATCAGCTTCTAGAAGTGGTAACAAGTAGATGGCCTTGCACAGCATATGTGCCACTGCCGGTTGTCCGAGACATGGGAAAGAGAACCCTACCCATGCTGTGGGTCAAGGCGGTTGGTAGTCAAGCCATGCTTGAGGCAAGTATACAAACCAATCAGTGGTTCGACGTCTATACTGTATGCAACATGGCATGCGATAAACAAATGTTGCATATAATAAGTATGGCCCATATGCTGAAGGCATATGCATTTAATTCTATCCATGAATGATCATATATGGTAGTCAATCCTTCATGCCAAGAAATAGGAGTGACTAAAGTCAATAGAGCCGTGTTGTAATGAAAATTAAGCCTTGCTGGATAAAGTACAACCTACCCCTTGGGCGGCAATCGGTGCACAAGTCGGAACCTAAACCAAAAGCAAATGAGTGCATAAAAAACTTTAACAAAAATACCTGATTTTCTGCCATATTTTTCCAAAATGCCTCACAATATGTAGAAGGAGTTTCAGTAGATACCAATGCCACTTGAATTCTTGAATATTTTATCCCTTGGATAGCCAATTGTATCCAATACAATTGTCAAATCAATGTATACTTAGATAGAGTGTTCCTTGATAACATGTCAATTGTAGCTTGGTACATGCGAAGGTGATATTGATAATGGACCACACTCCTCACGGAAAATCAGCAATAGACAGGTGCGATCAAGCGAAAAAGAGAAGGCTCGTATCCTGAGCATGCTTAAGCTCATATGTATTTGCAATGGTGAGCTCAAAATGGCCCTTGGCTGACTATCCTTGACCTTGTCCTCAGTATTGCATGCCGTGCATGCCACCTTGCCCATGGCGCTGCGAGCGGAGGACCCCTTGTGAGACACCCTTTGTGGGAGTCCGCTCTTAGCAGGGGACGAGCATGGCAATTATTTTCCATCCACGATCTTGTGACGAACTCTGCCCAGCATGCTCTTGCAAACACAATGAGCCCACCCACGAGTGGTTGCATGCAAGTAAATTTCTCTCCACTCCCCGGCTGGGTCTTCTTCTCCAACGTCAGCTCTGTAGGGGCGGTGTCCCATCACCCGAACGAGAGAGAGAGAGAGAGAGAGAGAGAGAGAGAGAGAGAGAGAGAGAGAGAGAGAGAGAGAGAGAGAGAGAGAGAGAGAGAGAGAGAGAGAGAGAGAGAGAGAGAGAGAGAGAGAGAGAGAGAGAGAGAGAGAGAGAGAGAGAGAGAGAGAGAGAGAGAGAGAGAGAGAGACCATGCGACCATGCGACCATGCATGCAAAAAACATGCAAGGCTCGTACCTCCTCCATAGCTCCTCCCTCCCCCTCGAGCTTTGATACCAGTGTAAGACCTAGGAACTGCGTAATCAAGATTCTCTGCCCAACCCCCCGTTATATAGCCCTTGGCCATTGAATAGAATCTCCCTATTCGTCTTTAGCATCCGGCCCTTGGACCGAGTCCTAATCGCCTGGGTTTGCCCTTGGCATGACATTTGCTATCATCAACATCATCTCGAGGATGACAAAGGGTGAGAAGAAGGGTATGAACCTCTATGTGTTTTTTTAGCATCACCATGCTCCCAATCTCATGCCCTTCTCTAGGCAGCACCAATAGTTTCATGAACACAGATAAGTGCCAAGAAAGAAAAAATATTTGCTACATAGCAAAAATGGAGGTGTAGAGCACATTAGGTCCTCAAGGAGCTTCCTGTTTGCAATGTTGTCTCATGGAGTGCATTATTTGTGACTCATGGAGTGCATTGATTGTAGGATATGTCCAACGGGGTCAGGGTCAAAAGCTCTTGGCTATTTTCACCAAATGCATGGAGAGGTCATCTCTCCATATACAATCACGTACTCTTTCACCTTAAACGATGTGGCATCACACAAGATGCTGATATGGGCAAAAAGGATTCACGATGATATTTAGTCATGGGTCGTTGAAAGAAAATGTTGTGATTTTGGCATTTCCTTGGTCGACATGTATGCCACATATGGTGCAGTTCATAAAGCACAAAAAGTGCTTGAGGAGCTTTTTGTCCGGGATGTCGATTCTTGGAATGCATTGATTGCGGGGTATGCCCAACTTGGGCACCCAACTTGGGCAGGGTCAAGAAGCTTTGGCCTGTTTCTAGTAGATACAAAGGGACGATGTCTCTCTAGATGGATTCACATACTCTTGCGTCTTGAAGGCAAGGGTTCGGGTCAGGAAGATCTTTGTTGTTATCAATAAATGCAAAGAGAGGGCATCTCTCCAAATGAAATCACACATCTTGAGGGCATATGGCATTACTGATATGGACTTGAGGATCTCCATGTTTGGGATGCCATCTCATGGAATGCACTGATAGATAGGCCAAAGAGCTCTAGGCATTTTTTTCAGCAGACGCAAAGAGAGGGTGTCTCTTCAGATGGAATCACCTACGCGTTGTTCTGTTTTCAACTGATGCAAAGCGAGGGTGTCTCTTATGTCCAACACGATCTGGTTCAGGAAGAAAGAGAGTTGTTCTCACAACATGCAGAAAGAGGATATCTCTCCAAATGCAATCACCTAGACTTGTATGTTGCATTACACAAGATGCTGACATGAGCGAAAAAAATCAGGATGAAATTGTTAGTCAGGGGTTGTTGAAAGAAGAGTTTGTGCTTGGCCCTACCTTGATCGACATGGATGCCAAATTTGGTGCACTTCATAAAGCACAAAAAGTTCTGGAGGAGCTTCCTGTTCGGGATGTCGTCTCTTGGAATGCACTGATTACAGGATATGCCCAACTTGGAAAGGGCCAAGGAACTTTGGCCGCTTCTTAGCGGATGCAAAGTGAGGGTGTCTTTCTAGATGCAATCACATGCGCTTTGGGCTGTTTTCAGCTGATGCAGAGAGAGGGCACTACACAAGATGTTGATATGGAGAAAAGAATCCATAAAGCACAAATAGTGCTTGAGAAGCTTCATGTCGTCTCATGGAATGCATTGATTCTAGACTATGCCCAACTAGTGCAAGGTCAAAGAGCTCTAGGCTTTTTAAGCGGACACAAAGCAAGGGTGTCTCTAGATGCAATCACATATGCCGCTTTTCTCTATTTTCAACTGATGCAAAACGAGGGTGGATATTGTTAGCTAGGGTTTATTGAAAGAAAAGGTCGTGCTTGGGTCTACCTTGGTCGACATGTATGCCAAATGTGGCACACTTTATAAAGCACAAAAAGTGCTTAAGGAGCTGCCTGTATGGGATGTAATCTCTTGGAATGCACTGATTGCAGGATATGCCCAACTAGGGCAAGGCAAAATAGCTCTTGGTGTTGATATGTCCAACAGGTACATGGTCGAAAGCTCTGGACTATTTTCAACAGATGTAAAGAGAGGGAATGTCTCCAAATAAAATTGTGTACGCTTGCACCTTGAAGGCATGTGGTATTACACAAAATGCTGATGTGGGCAAAAGAATTCACAATGATATTGTTAGTCAGGGGTTGTTGAAAGAAAACATCGTGCTTCGCACTCCCTTGGTCGGCATGTATGCCAAATGTGGTGCACTTCATAAAGTGCTTGAGGAGCTTTGTGTCTTGGATGTCATCTCTTGGAATACATTGATTGTGGGATATGTACACCTTGGATAGGGCCAAGAAGCTCTAGCCTATTTTTGGTGGATGCAAAGCAAGGGCTCACATATGCTTGCATCTTGAAGATCTAGTCTATTTTTTGCGATGCCAAGTGAGGGTGTCTCTCCATACGCTTGGCCAAGAAGCTCTGGGCTATTTTTCGTGGATATAAATAGGGTGTTTCTCTAGATACAATCACATATGCCTGCATCTTGAAGGCAAGGGTCAGGGTTTGGCAGCTCTGGGCTATTTGCAGCAGATGCACATTAAAGAGAACATATCTCCAAATAAAATCACGTACACTTGCATCTTGAAGGCAATATGGGTAGAAGAATTCACGATGATATCTAGTCAAGGGTCATTGAAAGAAAACGCCATGCTTTTGGCATTGTTTTGGTCAACATGTATACCAGATGTGGTGCACCTTTTAAAGCACCAAAAGTGTTTGAGAAGCTTTGTGTCTGGGATGTTGTTTCTTAGAATGCACTGATTGCGGCATATTCCCAACTTGGGCACGACCAAGAAGCTCTAGAATGTTTTTGGGAGATGCGAAGCGAGGGTGTCTCTCTAGATGCAATCACATATGCTTCCATCTCAGAGCTCTGGGCTGTTTTCGATGGATTCAAAGCAAGGGTGTCTCTCCATATGCTTAGCCAAGAAGGTCTAGGCTTTTTTTCAGGGCTTTGGCAAATGCAAAGCAAGGGTGTCTCTCAAGATGGATTCAGATACGCTTGCATCTTGCAAGCAAGGATCCAAGTCTGGAAGCTCTCAGCTGTTTTCAACAAATACAAAGAGAGGGAATCTCTCCAAATGCAATCACGTACACTTGCATTTTGAGGGCATATTGGCATTACACAAGATTCTGACATAGGCAAAATAAATCATAAAGCACATGAAGAGCTCCATGTCCGGGATGTCATCTCATAAAATGCACTAATTGCAAGATAGGTCAAAGAGCTCTAGGCATTTTTCAACGGATGCGGAGCAAGGGTGTCTCTCCAGATGCAATTACATACGCGCCGGTCTACTTTCAGCTCATGCGAAGTGAGGGTGTCTCTCTAGATACATGTTGTCTCATGGAGTGCATTGATTGTAGGATATGTCCAACAAGGTCAAATTCAAGAAGAGAAAATTGTTTTCAGCAAATACAGTTGAAGAGGGCATCTCTCCAAATGCAATCACCTACACTTGCATGTGGAATTACACAAGACACTGATATGAGCAAAATAAATAAGGATGGTATTGTTAGTCAAGGGTTTTTAAAAGAAAGTTCTTGCTTGGCACTACCTTGATCGGAATGGATGCCAAATGTGGTGCACTTCATAAAGCACAAAGAGTGCTGGAGGAGCCTCCTTTTTGGGATGTTGTCTCTTGGAATGCATTGATTGTTGGATATGCCCAACTTGGGAATGGCCAAGAAGCTTTGAGCATTTCTTAGTAGATGCAAAGTGAGGGTGTCTCTCTAGATGCAATCACATGTGCTCTAGGCTGTTTTGAGATGATGCAGAGAGAGGGGATTACACAAGATGTTGATATGGCCAAAAGAATTTATAAAGCACAAAAGGTGCTCATGAAGATTCATGTGTCTCATGGAATGCACTAATTCTAGGATATGCCCGGGCAAGGCCAAAGAGCTTTGGGCATTTTTTAGCAGATGCGAAGCGAGGGTATCTTGAGTTGCAAACACATATGCTTTGATATGTTTTCAGCTAATTCAAAGCGAGGGTGTCTCCCCCGATCCATGTTGTCTCATGGAGTGCATTGATTTCAAGATATTTCCAATAGGGTTAGGTTCAACAAGAGAGAAGAGTTGTTTTCACTAGATGTAGAGAGAGGGAATCTCTCCAAATGCAATCACCTACACTTGCATTTGGCATTACACAAGATGCTAATATGGTCAAAAAAATCAGGATGATATTGTTAGCTAGGGGTTGTTGAAAGAAACAAAAAAATTCAGAATGATATTATTAGCTAGAGGTTGTTGAAAGAAAAGGTTGTTCTTGGCTCTACCGTGGTCGACAAGTATACCAAATGTGTCACACTTCATAAAGCACAAAAAGTGACCGAGGAGCTTCATGTCCAAGATGCCGTCTCTTGAAATGTAGTGATTGCAAGATATGCCCAACTAGAGCAGGTCCAAATAGCTCTTGGCATTGATATGTCCAACAGGGTCAAGGTCGGAAGCTTTGGTCTATTTCAACACATGCAGAGAGATGTCATATCTCCAAATACAATCGTGTATGCTTGCACCTTGAAGGCATGTGGTATTACACAAGATGCTAATATGGGCAAAATAATTCACGATGATATTGCTAGTTAGAGATTGTTGAAAGAAAACATCGTGCTTGGCACTACCTTGGTCGGCATGTATGCCAAATGTGGTGCACTTCATAAAGTGCTTGAGGAGCTTTGTGTCTCGGACGTCATCTCTTGGAATGCATTGATTGTGGGATATGTCCAACTTGAATAGGCCAAGATGTCATCTCTATGCATTGATTGTGGGATATGTCCAACTTGGATAGGCCAAGATGCTCTGGGATGATTTTGGCAGCTGCGAAGCGAAGGCGTATCTCCAATCACATACGCTTGCATCTTGAAGCTCTGGGCTGTTTTTTGCAGATGCGAAACGAGGGTGTATCTCCATACGCTTGGCCAAGAAGCTATGGGCTGTTTTTCATGGATGCAAAGAGGGGGTGTTTCTCCGAATGCAATCACATTCCCTTGCATCTTGAAGGCAAGGGTCCAGGTCTAGAAGCTCGAAGGTTTTTGTAGCATGCACAAAGAGGGCATCTCTCCAAATGCAATCATGTACATTTGCAATGACATACACGTCGGTCTGTTTTTAGCTGATGCAAAGCGAGGGTGTCTCTCCAGATGCATGGTGTCTCATGGAGTGCATTGATTGCAAGATATGTCCATCTGGGTCAGGTTTAAGAAGAGAGAGAGTTTGTTTTTAGCAAATGCAGGAAGAGGACATTTCTTCAAATGTAATAACCTAAAATTCATGTGGCGTTAGGGTGAAAGCATGTTAACGTGTCGCGCTTATTGTGCTAGTTAACATATGCCAACAAGCACATCTTGTAAGCATAACACTAGGAGAATCATGTTTTTTCAAGTGTGTGGGCTACCATAATGAACTATACAAAGTGTCATACTTGGGCTTTGAAAAAATGAATCGTAATATTTTTAAAATCTCTAGCAGTTAAGCTCAGTCATTACGTTGAGGTAGTGGTGTAGTCATGAAGCATGGAGGGAAGCACAGCGCAGGGGCCACAGGTTAGAGAGAGGGAGGAAAGCAATTGTGAGCTACAAGTAGTTCTACAGTCATAGGCCAACAATCAGCCCAAGTGGAGGATAGCTCACCACTGGAGCCAGCCACCTCCGACAACAATCTTGACAATACTCCACCAAGAAGGAAGTCGAGGGGCAAAGGTTCTGTTGCTTCTCCTCCGCACTGCAAAAGATCGAATGCTTCTAATTCCCAAGGATCCCCAATGTCAAAGTACATGCATGTAGGGAATGGGAAGTAGAACTGAGGTACTCTCTCTCTCTCTCTCTCTCTCTCTCTCTCTCTCTCTCTCTCTCTCTCTCTCTCTCTCTCTCCAATGAGGGGGACCCATTTGGTAGTTGTAAATCAATCAAAGCATGACACATTTCTCCAGCATGCCCCGACTAATCTGTTAGTGAATCCTCTCACCCATGAGATAATTGTGTTGCTAAGACTATGCTGCAATCAACACAGAGGACTATGCATTCAGCTTATATGCTTGTTTTTGTAGTAGCCCTGGCTACAATCTAGTTGTGGATTCTCTCACACTGATCAGGTGCTTGTGCATTGCCTTAGGCATTCAAGGTGCATGCTTAGATGATTGCATCTAAGGAGATCTCGCGCAATTGCCTGTGTAGAAATTACTTGACAACCCTATTCTAGTGGGGTTCAGTAAGGTTTTAATCTTATAATTGTGTGTGGTGTGCAGGCCGATGGAAATCTCCCAAGCTGAATATCCCACTGCAGGAAAAGTTTTGTGTGACAGCATAAGGGTTTAATTTTGTCCATGGCCTCTCCATGGAGGGTGTCGACCCCATATTGGTGAAGTGGGAGCAGATTACAGATTGGAGTGGTTCAGTGTATTCAGAGAGACGAAGGATCACAACAAATATCACTTCAAATGCAGTAGCATTCGTAGCAACATGTACGACCAAGTACTTCAGCTGCACTACAGGGTGTACCAGAATGCCCCCACCAACATGGAAATTAGTTCGGCTTTTGCGAAGGGTTTTGTAAAACAATTCTGTCCAGTGGAAATTGCAAGTGGCTCAATCATGCAATTCAATTGGGCTGAGTTTATTGTCCACCATTTGCAGGACCTTCGAGAAAAAGGATCTACGATGCCCATGTTGAAAAGTGGAGGGTGCGTAATACCCACCCCTCAAGTCAAAAAAAAAGAGGAGGGCTCCACAAAAACAAAGGACGTTTGCACTGGCCAAGTAGCTCCGGACGTTGTTTTTGCTGCCAGGGCAACACCCCTCTCTATTAACAGCTCTCACAAAGTGACAACAAGTCTGTTGTATTTTGGGCTCTCTGATTTGTAGCACATCATGAGTGCAAATGACCATCTCAAAAATCGACTGCAAGATGCTAAACAGCAGCTCAAGAATGCGGGTCAGGAGCTTGAAGCTACGAGGGGTCTGAAAGCAAGCCATGATATGGTCAGCCCTGTAGTACTTGCTATGAGACATAAGCTTCATGATGCTAGGAATGAATTGCGGTGTTTAGGCCTCGCTGATAGTGTGGATGCAAGGAGAGAAATAGAGCTCAAGTTGAAGATCGAGACACTGAAGGAGACACTGGATGGTTTGGGGTTTCCTCACAGTGAGGACACCCCCACTACTGTTGATATTCATTAGGCAAAATTTGGACTCACAAAGGGGCCCTTTAAGGAGTTTGACTTTACCTCTCTCTACCAAAACGGGCGCATGGATAAATTTTTGCAAACAAAATCCAAATTTGGCAAAGTTTTGACAGTTAGAATGTCCTCTTCAAGCTCTATCTACTGATATATAGCACGCCATGAGATTCCTCATATTTTAGAAGACTCGGTTTTTGATTCACTTATGATGTGACAACTCTGTCGGAATCTACGTGAATCAAAAATGCCCCGGAGGTCCTAGTGTGTTCACACACATCCCTACCACATGTATATGGTAACAAATCCCCCTTGGAGTGATGCAGTGAACGAGAGCTGGCACATGAGTAAAGGGAAGTGCCATGCCCTGAGGACATGATCAGTCCACAAAGGGGAGTAAGCCCAAATCTTTGCGGAAAGCTTCAAGCTTCTCACGAGACAATGCCTTTGTGAAAAGATTTGCAAGGTTGTCCTGTGTTGGCACATAAGCCAAGCTGATCTCTCCTGCTGAGAGCCTCTCCCTGACATAGTGGTAATGCACCTCAATGTGCTTTGTGCGAGCATGAAAAATTGGGTTCCTCGCAACTGCCAATGCGCTATGACTATCAGTGTAGATAGTGTTGGCAGTGTCCTGTCCAACACCCAAATCATCCATAAGGTGTTTGAGCCATACACACTCAACCGTAGCTGTGAAGACTGCCCTGTACTCAGCCTCACAACTCGAAGTGGCCACAGTAGGTTGCTTCTTGCTCAACCATGATATACATGAACTGCCAAGCATGAAACAAAAACCACTTGTGGACACTCGCGTGTCAAAACAACCAGCCCAATCTGAGTCCGAAAAAGCATGTAAGTCTGGCAGCAATGATCCCCCCTTGGGATAAAACAAGCCAAGATGTTAAGTGCCACTAAGGTAGCGGAAAATCCTCTTGACAGCCTGCGAATGCTTAGACCCTGGGCTATGCAAAAATCTGCTGACCTATGAGACTGCAAACTGAATATCCGGCCTCGTGTTGCATACATAAATGAGGCAGCCAACATCAGTTTGATAAAGAGTGACATCAGCAGGATCGCGAGCATCATGTAGACTCAACTTCAGACCTGTTTCCATGGGAGTGGCAATAGGTTTGCAATCCTCAAGTCCAAACTTACATAGCAATGTCTCTATGTAACTTTTCTGACACAAGGCAATACCACCATCACACTGCTTAAACTGTATACCCAAGTAATGATGCAACAGTCCCAAATCTTTCATCTTGAAAGTAGCATTCAAATCAGCCTTAAATTCAGCAATATGTCTCTCATTTGGTCCAGTGATCAGCAAATCATCAACATAAAGAACCACAATGAGAAGTACATCACCCTCACGCTTTACATACAATGTGCTTTCTGTTGGACTGTTGCGAAATCCTTGTTTGACCAAATGAGTGTCAGCTTTCTCATACCAAGCACGAGGAGATTGCTTCAACCCATACAAAGCCTTGTTACATTTGCACACTTTGTCCTCTTGTCCTTTTATGACAAAACCGCGAGGCTACGTTGCATAAACTTCCTCAAATATGTCACCATTCAAGAAAGCAGTAACAATGTCTGATTGATGTACATCCCAACCAAAATGAGCTGCCAATGCACATAGAAAATGCACAATAGTCATACGACAAGTGGGAGCAAAAGTCTCTTCATAATCTATGCCTTTTTGTTGTGCATAACCTTTTGCAACAAGTCGAGCCTTATGGTGATCAATCTCACCATCCGGCTTGCATTTCAACTTGTAAACCCACTTCATACCAATGGCCTTTTTGCTAGGAGGCAAATCACATAAAGTCCATGTGTCATTTTCTATAAGTGCATCCTATTCTGATTGCATGGCAGCCTTCCAATTTTCTGAATTCTGTGCTTCATCAAAAGACAGAGGCTCCTCAATATCATGTAAACTAGACACAGCCAAAGCATAACAATCTGATGCATAAAATGCATGGCGAGAGCCTGAACGAGTACGACTAGACAAAGGTGCATCCAATTTACTGTCACGCAAAGTGTGCATCAGCCATTTTGGCATACCTCTAGCCTGCTCATTTTCAGCCCTTTCCTCTTCAAGTACATCATGTACATCTGTATCAGTAATAGGATGATCTAAAACATTTTTCGAAACCCCCATAGGTTGTACATTTGCCTCATTGGAACTTACATTCGTATTTCCACCACTGAAGAGAGGCAACAAAGTGTCATAAATGTCATGTGAGCTTACATTATTGTCTCTAGTACATGACAACAAGGGCTAAACATAATCTTTCACAAACACTACATCCCGAGAAACCAGAATACGTTTTGTTTGTGGATGATACAACCTGTAACCTTTGCTTTCAGCACTATAACCAAAAAAAAAACATTTGACAGCCTTATCATCCAATTTTCTGCGCTGCACTTGTGGCACCAAAGCATACGCCAAATAGCCAAAAACATGCATGTGCTCAATAGAAGGCTTTCTATCATGCCATGCTTCATATGGAGTAATAGACCGCAAAGATTTCGTAGGACACCTGTTAA
Organism: Adiantum capillus-veneris; assembly: GCF_014529385.1. NCBI lineage: Eukaryota > Viridiplantae > Streptophyta > Polypodiopsida > Polypodiales > Pteridaceae > Adiantum > Adiantum capillus-veneris. The sequence goes on from NC_140958.1 coordinate 107,460,651, forward strand.
GCACATAAGAGGCACACATGATGGCCTCAAGCAAAAAATAATGCGGCAAAGCTTGACTTTTGACCATACATCGTGCCATTTCCGTCAGTGACCTGTTTTTCCTCTGAGCAACACCATTTTGCTGAGGTGTATAAGGCACTGTACATTGGTGTTTTATCCCACAACTAGCCAGAAATGCATGAAATTCATGAGACATATACTCCCCCCCTCGATCGGAACGGAGGGTGCCCATAGTACATTTCGAGACATTTTCAGCCATAGCCAGAAATTTTTTGAAGCACATAAAAACTTCGGACTTCGCTTTAAGCGGAAATACCCATGCATGCCTGGAGTAATCATCAATGAAAGTCACGAAGTACAGGTAATTGCCCAAGGACAAAGTTTGCATGGGCCCGCAAACATCACTATGCACAAGCTGCAACCTGCATGTGGCCCGAACTGAACCATCCTTTGGAAATTTAGAATGCTGCATCTTACCCAAAATACAACCTTCACAAACATGTTTGACAGGTGCTTCAAGAGGCGGCAAAGAAGCAACCATATCAGATTTCTGCAAACACAGCAAACTGGAAAAGTTCAGATGACCAAAACGTGCATGCCAAAGTTTTGCATCTGAGATAGCCCTTGAATCTGCAACAACATTTGCAAAATTTTGTCCACACTTGTCATACAAAGTGAGCTTATATAGCCCACGGCACAAAAGCCCAAATGCAACAATTTCATCACCAAAACTGAGATCATGAACTGTACATCTATCATCCACAAATTTGACTACAAGTCCAAGTCTAGCAAGTGCGGATACAGACAAGAGATTCTTCTTGATCCTAGGTACATAAAGTGCATCAACAAGTGTGAAAGAACTGCCATTAGCAGCAGTAAGCACAATCTTTCCAAATCCCTGAACTGGATAAGAGGCATTGTTGGCACAAGTGACTGAATTCCCATGAGGGCCAGACTCGAGAGAGGTAAACAATTCACGATGTGAGGTAATGTGCTTTGTAGCACCACTGTCGAAATACCACACATGTGAATCTGCAGCAACTGACAAGCATGCATCATGGACAGCAGGATTGTAAGTGCACTCTACGTTAAACGCCCATTCTGCATCAACATCAGCATTACAGTCTCCTTTCACAGAAGACTCAACAATGGCTGCATTTGTAGTGGAACCAGCATTTGCAGTGGAACCACCCTCTTTCTTCTTAGCCTCTTTGGCCTTCAACTTAGGACACGACTTGATCAAGTGATCATTGGCTTTACAACAATGGCAACACATCTTCTTTTTGCCCTTATCACCAGAATTGCTAGACGAAGTGCTGCCAGCAGAAGCATTAGGAACAGAATTTTTGCCACTCGTAGCAGAACCATAAGAAGTGGCTGCATTACTGCTACCACCCTTTCTTTGAGAAGCAATAAAAGCCTGTTCAACTGCACGTTGCCTAGTTCTGTTTTTTCTGGAAAGTGACTCTTGCAACAACAATGTGCATAACGCATCAAACTTGACAACTTCAGGATTTCCTTGGGTCATCAGTCTCCAAGTACTAGCAAAAGTCTGGTAGGAATCTGGTAAGGCATCAAGAACAGTCTGCACAAGTGAACTGTCTGAAATGACTTCACCTGCAGAAATAAGCTGCTCATTGATATCCTTGACACTAGCAAGGAAAGTGGTCATATCATCTTCCTCATGCATAATCTTCGACTCCAGCTCTTTACGCAGCAAAGCAATTTTAGCCTCATTGCGGCTTGCATAAAGACCTGCTAGAATATCCCAAGCCTGTTTTGCAGATTTTGTTGAACAGATGTGAGGAACAATGGTGCGCTTCACAGACAACGCAATCAAAGCATGAGTCTGCGCATCCTTAACATCCCAACGAGCTTGTTCTATCGTAGGCAAGACAACTCTAACATGTGCAATCCTTGCAGCAAGACCTACAACATCCTCAACATTGCCTACATCCTTAGAACCAGGACGTACATCAATGCCCTGCACAATGTTCCAGACACCCTTTGACACAAGAACATGTTGCATCATATAAGCCCACATAGGGTAGTTGTCCCCATCCAACCTGTCCTCAGCAGCAAACATCTTGAACACATCTGTGTTGTTGTTGTCAGCCATGGCAAATGCTGCACCTAATGTGAAAACTGCCCAAAAATAGGAGAAACAGAGCGGGAAAAACCTGTGCTATATAGCACAAACCATAGAAGACTATAAGGCACCTGTTATGCAGAAAATGACACTGACAAAAATTCTGCACAAAATGACGAAATTGCTTGTGTAGTACTACCTGTAGTGGAAACGGAGGCCGAAATGATCCCAAATCAAAATATTTGTCGACCTGCGAACGCTCTTCAAAGCTCACTGAAATCGGAGAAAGTGAGCAGGCGTGTGCTGGAGCAGCTGGTGACTAAGCCCAGGAGGACGTGACCTGCTCTGATACCAATTGTTGGAATTAGGGTTGCAGAGAAACACACACATCTTGGAGAAGACGAAGGAAGCTCAAGGCACACAATAGAGAGTGTGTTACTTAGTAAGCAATGGAAAGATAGATAGCCCTAGAGTGATGGGCGTATATACAATGCACGGGGGAAAAAAACCTCCTAAAGAGGAAAAAAATGCCCCGGCGGTCCTAGTGTGTTCACACACATCACTACCACATGTATATGGTAACAGGTTCTATTGAAGATCTTTGTATTTGTTTTGCTTTTTCCATGGTCTCATCTTCATCTAATTGTGTCTCTATGGAGGGTGACTTGAGACTTTTTATTCCACTCTGAGTTGCATCAGTTGTTTTAGTTGGCAATGAGTGATTGATATTTGAACTTCCTATTGTTTCCTCATTGTCTGCAACCTTGTTCTTCCTTACTTCTAGCTTTGGTGGTATTCTCTGCTCAATAGCTATCGTGGTTGCCCTTTGTTCTGTTTGATTTGCACTTGTTTTTGCTTGATCTGCTTCTAGCTCTTCTGAAGTTCTAAATGATGGAGATGAATAATCTCCAGTAAGCTTTGCTTTGGAATCAGTCTCCATTTTAACTGTGCTTGAGGACTTTGTACTGTCATCCGCCAGTGACCAGTATCGGTCTTCATTCTTTGATGTCTGTGATGACTCCGTCATGTTTGAATTTTGTATCTCTAACTTCTTCTCGGCCATTGGCATTCCCATTATGATGTCTTCTAGAAAATCTTTTGATGTGATCACATGGAATTGAGTTGTGATGATCTGTGAACTTACTTCAATGGTGGTGGAGATGATTCCCCAGCCTTCTGCTTGTTTGTCTCCAGATATTCTCACAAATTCAGGAGCATCTTCCAATTGTGGTTGTCCACATCTTTTGCAAGTTGCGAAAAGACATGAGGTTTTTGTCTAGTTGAAAATCTAGCTTTACTTTTCCTGACAGCTTTTCTTCATTTTCATCAATAATGTTGCACTTGATCTTCTCAGAATTTCTTTTTGTATTGAGTGCTTTTGTGGTGGTGGTGTCCGTGGGTTGAACTTTTTTTACATTGGAATTAGGTGAAATTTGGACTCACAAAGGGGCCCTTTAAGGAGTTTGTCTTTACCTCTCTCTACCAAAACGGGTGCATGGATAAATTTTTGCAAACAAACTCCAAAGTTGGCGGAGGTTTGACAGTTAGAATGTCCTCTTCAAGCTCTATCTACTGATATATAGCGAATCTTCTAAAATATGAGGAATCTCATGGCGTGCTATATATCAGTAGATAGAGCTTGAAGAGGACATTCTAACTGTCAAACCTTCACCAACCTTGGAGTTTGTTTGCAAAAAATTATCCATGCACCCGTTTTGGTAGAGAGAGGCAAACTCCTTACAGGGCCCCTTTTTGAGTCCAAATTTCATCTAATGCTTTGCTTTGATAATCTGCTTCTGTTGATGTGGACTCGTATGACTGTGATACTACACTTTTGTGCAATTTTTGAGCGTTATCCTCTTGCATTTGAGTAACCTTTGATCTTAATAGGTCCATTGTACTGTCTGGCAGAATCTGTTTCTTCAGAGGAGATTTTGATGGTGACCTTTGTGTAGCCTTTTGGACTTTAGCTCTCATTGATTTTCACTTTTCTATCACTTGTTTTGGCAGCTTGAGGCTTTGCATCATCTTCAAATAGTCCTTGACTTCAGGTTTAGCATCCGTAGGGGCTTGTACAAGGTCATGAACTTGCTAAGAGTCATTGCCATTTGCATCTCGATATGCATATGAGAGCTTGGTCTCATGCAACTGTTTGAACACTATGGGATTTTTTGGCTTTTGACTTTGACTCATGGAGATCAACTGAAACTTTTGTCCCTGATGATCTTCATAGAAGAATTTTTCTGCAGATTTTGATGGTTTCTTGGTCAATGGAAAACTTCCAACAACCATATGATCTTCCAATGGTTTTTGCTTTGAAGGGGTCTGCTAGCTAGAAATTCTTGGGCTTCTAACTAGTGTAGCATTTTCTGGTACTAGAGCTGAGCTTGATGAATTTGAAGCTCCCCCCTTTCTAGGGTGATCACTATACCCTGCTTCATTGTGAGAGCTCAAAACTGTTTGGCTCTGGTTGAGTCTCACCTTTTGGGATTGTGAAGGTACACTTTGGGTAGCACTGTTGATGTTTGGCATATGTAAACCTTCTACATAGTTTCCTATGTATCTCCGTGAAACATGAAAAATTATTCCCCAATTCAAGTTGTAGATAGCATTGTCTAAATAAACACAGCAGAGGTGAAAAGAAAGTCATTCGCTCACGTGCTTGCAAGAAATTATGTTGAATCTATTCCTTTTTGTGTCCAAGTTATGTAGTGTTAGCAAGCTCCACACCCTATGGCATGTATCCCTCTAGATATTTATAATGGAAAAACTCTTTTCAATATTATTTTCCTGTGTAACAGTTCAATAGTTTTTGCTTGTCCTTTATGATGTATTTATTTGACACCATTTCTGTGTCACAAGACAAGAGAAATTGCAGCTAGTTGCCTTGCATGATTTAAATTATGCCATTGCATGCAAAACCATACGAAAGCGGCGTATTGCCAAGGCTAGACAACTAAAAAAAGAAAAAGACAAGATTGAGAACCGCCTGACTAGCTATATCTTAAAGGCTTAACGAAAATTAATGAGTACTTGAATTATGTTCATCCCTTAGGGGAAGTTATTTTTGTTGAGTGGTATGCATTGCCAGACCCAATATGCGTGCCAAAGCCATTGCTAGACGAGGGGCGCACTTTGGTTCTTGATTTAAATGGACTGCTTGTTCAAGTTGTAGAGCCAATGCACGGTGACATTCCCCCAAAACATGCAAGGGAAATGATAAAGTGCAATGTGCAAGATACAAGGTATGTATTTTGTCGCAGAGATAGACACAAATTTTTGGATTGGTGGGTCCGGATTTTCCATGTGTACATATGGAGCACCAGTATGACACCTAAAGTGAATGCAATATTAGAAACAATATCAAAGAGCAGCGGGCTAAGCTGAGAGGTGTTATTACACAGATTCATTGTAGTGGCCAGCCTTGGCATATATATAATAAGCCTATATTCTTGAAGGATTTGAGATTGTTTTGGAAGACCTGCAACTTTTGGGTCGCAAAACAGTCTAATTATTGACGATAGTATGTACAAAGTGTGCCAGAACCCTGAAGGAAGTTGGCTTGCTACTCTTAAGATAGAGGACCAGATCAAAGAACATCGGAAAAACTTCCTAATAGATACTTTGAGCAGCTGACTGTTCCTATGGCTACAATCATAGGATCATGCAGTGTATACAACTGAAAATACGTTTGATACTATCCCAGATTTTTTTTCACAACAAGTGATAGGAAGCTGGAATCAAAAATACATCGGCGCAACAAGGCCCAGCATAATGAAGCCATGCATAGGAGACAAAGGGAGGCTAATGAAGAAGATAAAAGACATAAGAGAGAGAGGCTACAGAGGGAAAAATTAGAGAAGCAGCAGCAAGAAGAAGAAGAAAGAGAGTTGCAAGAACCAAAAGCTCAGCAAGAAGAAGAAACAAAGCAAGACCCAAAATCTCAGCAAACAAAGAAGCAAACGGACACTGGGCAAAAGCGAGTGTATAAGCGCGCTAAACCACGATCTTATCCAGAGTAGGAGGCTCTCTGCAGTTTTGTAACTTATGAGGAAAATTTGTAAACTGTCTTTTCAATGTTTGTAACTATTCCAACATTCACTTTAGATAGTAATGATCAGATCCTGTACTATTCTTTCTTTTAAAGACAATACTATGTGTACTGTTGTGGGACGCATGTCTAACCTCACCATCCTATCTTATCATTATTAGCTAGAACCACGATTAAATTGTCAATCCATGGGAGGAAGCTGACTCGCCTAGTACATAGAGGCTACAATAGGGTGTCAATCTCTTAGAAAACAACTAACAACTCGCATCTAGCTCAAGCTACACTCAAGTGACTGAAATCACCAAAAGCCAATCGCTCGTCGGCAAAAAAATCACATCCGTTACAGCATCCAATGACATCCAAATGTAGAAAAACTTCTAGGACATGTTTATAAGACCTAAGCACACATGCTTATGGTCTCAAACCCCACTTTAGGTCAAGTTCCAAAATCACCATTATTGACAGCAGTGGATTTTTGACCTAGTTGTTTTTGACCCAGAATGCATCTAAATGCTTAGCAATGATGCCCCAATGCCATGCCTGTGCTTAGTTTTTTTTTTGAAAGTGTAAATTCCTAGTTATAACTTCAAAAGCTACGAAATATTGTGACGTGTTTACGTCTAAGCGTAGAGCTCTTACCTGCTGTTGCAATGTAAGAAACACGACTACAATGTGACAACCGGGGAGGCAATAGGAAGCGCGAGAAGGAGATAAGTGAGCGTGGTTAGCTCATGCTATGTATTTCATTATCCAAAACTTAATAAAATATTTACAAAGTTGGCTTTTATACTTTAGCCAAGGTCTAAAATGTGTAATGTCTGGTGCCCAAGACCTTTGAGGCTCCACACTTATCGTATCCGCAACGTAGGTGCAATAACTGTCCTATTCTTTACATCTTGGAACTCTTATTGAGCCCGTAACACGTTAGAATTATCACCATGGCTAAATAAATCAGGAAATTACAATACATGGCCATCTTGGAAAAATGTGAAAAGTGTGTAACTCCAATCTTCACTGCTTCTTCTATTCATCTTTGATGTGCATTCATGAGGCTTTGATCTTTAGCAGACCATGTTAATTGACGTCGGCAACAAATATGAGAGGGTAGCATGATGGAACATTGGTTTTCCTGTTGTAGTCCACTCAAGGTGCATAGGTGGAAGCAAAAAAAAGTATCTAATGCATATGTCCAATGATGGGACATCCTATTTATGCATACAAAAAAATACATGGAAAACAATATGCTGTGCAAGAAAGATTTTGAGGGGAAATTCAATTAAAAGGTGGTGTAGCTATAAAAGCATATGACATGGCTTTGCAAGTTGGCACCCCTTTAAGAATGGTTTTCGTTGACAAGGAAATATGTGCTCTCATCTTATTGTGCACTGTGCATGAGTGTTGGACTCTACGACACTCCACCACTTGTAAGCTAATAGACTTCGCCTCTTATGCTCATCTCATCCAGCATGAGCAACATGACTTTAGATATACTTACCTCTTCTAGCTTGGGCGTAGGCCTAATAACTACGACTCTTAGCACAGAGTTTAATATGATTTGAAGCTTTGGGACTAACTCTTTGCTCATTTTATGACTTAGCAGCCCAGCTCTGACCATGCCAAAGATTGTTTTTTGCACCCTAGCGACTTGAATTTTCACATTCTTGTGCTTACTACAAAAATTTCTTCAGGTAAAAGTAAGCTTGAATTCTCACAAAGAGCATTAGTGAAGGACCAAGTTGGCACTGAAGGTTTTCTTTTGCCATACCTTTTTTATCATCTTTGAATCTGCATTCTTGTCGGTTGGGTTGTCCTTCTTTGACTGTGAAGACTCCATTATCCGTTTGATTCTCCAAGTAGGCCTGTTGATAGGAGTCTTTGATGTTGTTGTAGGCCTCTGTTGGCTATCGGCATCTGGCTTTTGACTAGGAGCATTGGAAGACTTAGGAATCCAAATCTCTTGATGACCTTTGTATCTCCTTTTTTGACTTTCTTGAGCTCTAGGTCTTGTTGAGCTCTTGAGATCTTCATGCAGGTCTGGTGTAGTTGCAGTTGGCTTGTGGTTGACTGGTAACCAAATCTTTGTATACCTTGTGTAAAAATTCTTGTCCAAGGGGAAGACTCTTTGAGATACATCTTTTTTTTTTTGTATCCTCTTGAAGGTTATGGTAGACTTTAGCCTCTTTTGATGTTGTTGTTATATACCTGATTCTTAGGTATTCTAGGATATTGTTGAGGTTGATACCTTGTGGGCCTTCTTTCTTGGGAGGGACTTGAAGTTACTTCATATGCCCTATCCTGCGGGTTTGGCACCCATATCTGTATTTTACCTCCATAGTACTCCTGTTCCTTTAAGCCCAGTGTTGGGGGATAATTGTGAAAAAGGTGAGCCGGGAAGGCACCAGGCCCCTGGCTGTGAGTGGGCGGAAAACAAGGTGTAGCCGATGCAATTACCGAGAGTAGTATTCAAAACAAGCAATCCGTCTAATTTCCAGTTAATCGAAGAATCCATGATTAATCAATCCCTAATGGCAGCTTAAATGCTCTTACAAGGAAAAATATGGCTTAAATCATGTGCTTAAATAAGAAATTGATGATACTCTACTTACTCTCCCTTCTGCTCCTCGATTTGAATGGGTAATGGGCTTTGAGCCGGTTTAGGATGGCCAATGAAAGTTAAGCTTGAGGATTTTAATGGCTAATGATGGCTTTGAAGCTTTGATTGGGTTTAGGGAATCGGCTCAGTCCGCTTAGAGAGGTTTGGCTTATGGGTTTTAAGATTAGCTTGATTAAGGCGCAATTAAGATAAGCACCTTGGTTTAAGAGGTTAAGAATATAGAGTTTATTCGGGGAAGATTAGGATCGAGCTTATGAGAAGGATTAGCATCGAGCTTATGAGAAGGATTAGCATCAAGCTTATGCATGAGGAGGATTAGCTTCGAGCTTATGAAACCGGTTTGGCCTTTGTTGATTCCGGAGAGAGATCGAGAGAGCTTACTTGTGAGGTTAAGTTGAATATAATAGGAGCTTCGAAGCTTTGCCTCCAAAGAGCTTTTCCAAGAATGATCATCCCCCATCACACGAATCCTCCCTTCCTTTATATGGATGCATGCCGAAAAAATCCCCCTTTTCTATATTCGACTCACCCATTAGCGACGTTGCTAATGGGTAGCCACTCTAATGATGTGGCACTCGGCTGGGTCGAGGAGCGCGATTTTTGTCGGAACCAGGGCCGAAATCGATCGCGCTGGTGAGCTCCGTGTTTTCTTCTTCTTGGCCGTGATCAGTCGAGCTCTCACTTGGCTGCTACAAGCTTCTCTTTTCCCTGCGCAGTTTTTCCACATTGCCTGATGTGCCATGCTTTTCTTTTCTTCCTTCGCTTCACACTAAAACCCCTTATTGGGTGTCCATTTGAATGATTTTGGGCGGCCATTGGACTTTATGGGCGGGCGGCTTTTCTTCTCAATGTGGGCGGCCACACCTTGGCCGACCCTTGTTGATTTAATTTCGGGAGGCCCTTGGCCCTTTTTGGCCACCACTTGAAGGGCATACATGTCGGCCGTAGCCCTTGCAAGGGTGTTACATTTGGCATACATGCCGGCTGAGGCAATGCCTGGAATCCTTCACTGGGCGGCCACATTAGGTGGGCACTGGCGTACATGCCGACTAGAGCAATGCCAAACATATCATTTTTCTCCAGCAAGCTACAACCATGTTGACTTTTTCTCGCCATCATTGCATTCCAAAACCTGGACGAAAGCTCAAAAATTCCTAGATAGCACTCCGACCGAGCTGACCGGACTGGTGCGGAATCGGCCCCCGTTGCATCTTTAATGGCTAATAACTTGGCAACAGAAACTCCGATCGCTGATCTGAAAGGACCAGTGCGCTCCACAAAGTGAGCCCTTCAGGCCCACGCATTCATTTCAATTATGTCTCCTCACCTACAGTCGCCCAATCCGGTACGGATCTGCAATCGCCTTAAACTTCAAAGTATCATAACTTCTTCATCGTAGCTCCAATCGACAAGCCGTAAAGAGAGACCGATAGAGCTCTTCAAGCACTGCAGTTCTGGATCATAACATCACATCTGTGCTTAGTTCAAGCATAATCATTCTTGGAATCATTAAGGCATCTGTTGGTCGTTTTAAGCCGCATCTGGCATACATTAATCATTAAACTTTTCCTGTTAGCAAGCCCCGATCACTGACCATTAAATGTGTAGGCTTCAAAGAATCTTAGCTTGCATTTCTCTGCTTTTTTTCTCTACATGGCAGCGGAGATGCACGACATCCACCCCCTCTGAACTTGCACAGGCTCCGGTCTGTGCCAACTGCACTTCAATCTGCATCTGCTAAAGGTACCTTAAATTCTTTCCATCATCAGAGTCACATTATTGGTAAACATATGAAAAACAAAATAAGGCTTATACCCTATCATCAATGTTCTAGCTTAAGCATTAGGTAACTTCCTGTCAAAAATCTTTGAAGTGTATCTGCCGTATCTTCAAAGCATTCAATTATGAATATCCTGTTTAGTGAACAACGCCAGACTCAAGTGCTCCGGTTAATGATGCACACGGCTTGACCATTAAGATCTCTTTAAGGAACCTTGTCAAGCTCAAGTATGCCTTACTCTGTCTGCACATGGAATGGCCGTCAAGTCCTTTACTTCAAGTTCTGGTAGCAGAACCAACTTAAAATATGTGAAGATACTTCATCAATTGTCCAAAGAAGTCAACTGGAAGACAGCCATGTAATCTTATTGACTGCATAACCGAAAACTCTTCTGACTTAGCGTAATCTAAGAAACAAAACCTTGTACCATGCAACCTACTGCAACAGATAACTGGTACAGTTCAAATCTGGAACTTGCATTTTATTAGCCCCCGGGATCAAACAGGAACCCAATCATTTGTCCCATTGAGCATTCCTTTAAAAATTTTGCACCATCCTCCAGGATCATAGGGAAAATACAATAATTTCCAATCATTACAACATAAACATAAATTAGCCCACAAATCGTCATACAAACCGCCTGGATCATATGGCATAGAAGTCAATTGCCCAGGACCATGCATATATTTGTCACCTCCTGGGTCAAAAGCTAGCTCAAAATCCCCTACATCATAGGGTAACATCAGATTCCATATAGCATCAGGTAGCATCAGATACTGCCATATCCCCTGTGCAATTGGCTCATCCAATTGTCGATCATCAATCACAGGTAAAAGCATTGGCAGTGCATCTTCACTCTCACTAGTATCGGAATCCCAATCATACATATCTCAATACATCAAGTCTCTGGTAAAATCCTCTTCATTAGGCTCAAAAGATGCATCTGAAAACAATTCTCTATCTTGTAGAGGCTCAAAATCAACTAGTGCATCATCTAACAATTGTATCAGATCATCATCGACTGCATCTGAACAAACTTGCTCATGCATGATTTTGGATTGATTGGTATCCTTAGCATTTGTATTTGAGAACCCTTCCAAAGCTTCGTCCAGTAAGCATATAAGGTCTAGGTCCACCGCTAGAGAAGGTTCCTCAATCTTGCACATCTCAGATTGCTGCAGTAAACTAAGATTTCCACCTATGACATGCATACTAAATGCATCTACTGCAGACTACTCTTTAAGTCTTTCACCCTCATGAAAATATCTTTGCACTTCTGTAGCACAAAGTTCAACATGCACATTGAAAATTTCATCTACTGCCCTATCTGTATCATCAACACAATGAAACCAATCATATTCATCAACAAGAGATTGCACTTCACTTTGCACCCCCTCTGAAACAACATCATCAAGTTGATGATCATTTTGCCATAGTGTAAGCACTGTGGCACAAATTATTGATATAGAGGAAGTTTGCTCTCTCTCTAAATCACCATCATCAAATTCAGGACCAGTCTGCCAGATGTGTAGCTCTAGGTCACAGAAACTTATCAAAGAAGAAGTCTGTACCCCCTCTGATTCATCATCATCACATTCGAGTTCAATTTTCCTCTTTAGTAGCTCAGCTTCACAATATCTTTTCAATGAAGGAGTCTGCATCCCCTCTGAATCAACATTTTGCAGATCTTCAAGCACATACTCTTGCTTAGCCAAGTCCTCAAAATCTGGTACATCCAATTTCAGTAAGTCTGGTATACCAAAAACCATGGTCCTACTGCTCTCAACAGCAGCCCTGCTTTGACCTATGACATATGCATCATTAATCAACTCTTTGGAAAAACTGTAGCATCATCATACACCTCTATGATAGAATCTTTACCAAAAAAACTTTGCTCTAATTCTGAGTCAGTAGCAAACGTATCGGTTGTAACCGAATCTTCATGCATGTCTACTTGAATATGGCTGCACTCATTCACCTGTACGATTTTCTCTTGAGCTTTAGCCACTTCATTGTTTTGATTTCCTGATCTCTTTTCCTCTTGTACTACAGGTATATATTCTTTGCAAAAATAAACTTCTGTATCTTGAAGCTGTAAAGCCTCACCTTCAAAGACTTCTACTTCATGCACGGCATCTGCAAACCCCAACTTTTCATACACAGCTTTGACTATGTCTTCATCATTAGCCTGTAAGAAGACTATGTCTTCATCATTAGCCTGTAAGAAGGTAGAATCCTGCACAATAAACTCATCAATCACTGCTTCTAACTGGGATCGTACTTGCCCTTGGATATTTGCATAGTCCGATAGACTTCTACTCTGTTCCTGATAGCTTTCATACTGCTCATAACTTGCTTGCACAATAGCTTCTTTGAAATACTCCCAGTTTCCACTACAGGCTCTGGTAACATCTTGAATCTGCTCCTTCACATCTGAACTCACTAACTGCTCAAAAGATTTGACCATCAACTCTTCTGGTATCCTTCTTACCTTGGTCTCCAGCTCATAGCACTCTAGGTAGCCCTCTGGATCGTATCCATCAAAGAGTCGTCTCTCGTCGTATACTGCATCTAAAGCTGCATCCAAAGCTTCATCGATTTGATGTTTCTTCTTTATGGTCTCCACTTCAAGCAGCGATCCTTGAACCAATTGAAGCATCTTCAAAAAATCTGGAACTGTTGACTTATCATCAAAACCGTTTGCACTTAATTCTGCAATCAACTTCATCATCTGCTCTAAGTTCTCCATCTTTACCTCCCACCCCGGCTCGTTTCGCGTCGAGTTCACCAAGAATGTCAGGGGATAATTGTGCGAAATGTGAGCCTGGAAGGCACCGGGCCCCTGGCTGTGAGTGGTGCCGAAAACAAGGTGTAGCCGATGCAATTACCGAGAGCAATATTCAAAACAAGCAATCCGTCTAATTTCCAATTAATCGACAGAATCCATGATTTATCAATCCCTAATGGAAGCTTAAATGCTCTTACAAGGAAAAATCTGGCTTAAATCAGGTGCTTAAACAAGAAATTGATGATACTCTGCTTACTTTGCCTTCTGCTCCTCGATTCGAATGGCTAATGGGCTTCGAGCCGGTTTAGGATGGCCAATGAAAGTTAAGCTTGAGGATTTTAATGGCTAATGATGGCTTTGAAGCTTTGATTGGGTTTAGGAAATCGGCTCAGTCCGCTTAGAGACGTTTGGCTTATGGGTTTTAAGATTAGCTTGATTAAGGAGCAATTAAGCTAAGAACCTTGGTTTAAGAGGTTAAGAATATAGAGTTTATTCGGGGAAGATTAGGATCGAGCTTATGACAAGGATTAGCATCGATCTTATGAGAAGGATTAGCATCGAGCTTATGAGGAGGATTAGCTTGGAGCTTGTGAAACCGGTTTGGCCTTTGTTGATTTCAGAGAGAGATCAAGAGAGCTTACTTGTGAGGTTAAGCTGAATATAATAGGAGCTTCGGAGCTTTGCCTGCAAAGAGCTTTTCCAAGAATGATCATCCCCCATTACACGAATCCTCCCTTCCTTTATATGGATGCATGCCGAAAAAACCCCCCTTTTCTATATTTGGCTCACCCATTAGCGACGTCGCTAATGGGTAGCCACTCTAATGACGTGGCACTCGGCTGGGTCGAGGAGTGGATTTTTGTCGGAACCAGGGCCGAAATCGATCGCGCTGGTGAGCTCTGTGTTTTCTTCTTCTCGGCCGTGCTCAGTCGAGCTCTCGCTTGGCTGCTACGAGCTTCTCTTTTCCCTGCCCAATTTTTCCACATTGCCTGCTGCGCCATGCTTTTCGTTTCTTCCTTCGCTTCACACTAAAACCCCTTATTGGGTGTCCATTTGAATGATTTTGGGCAGCCATTGGACTTTATGGACAGGCAACTTTTCTTCTCAATGTGGGCGGCCACACCTTGGGCGACCCTTGTTGATTTAATTTCGGGCGGCCCTTGGCCCTTGTTGGGCACCACTTGAAGGGCATAACTTTTGGCATACATATCGGCCGTATCCCTTGCAAGGGTGTTACAGGTACTTGAACTCTCAACTCAAGACGAGTCTATGTCGACTGGTTCTGTAAAAACTGTCTCCTATCAGATTTTGGTATGGATGAGCAAAACATTTTCTGCTCGGGTTTGATGAGAGTACTTTTGCCAAAGTACTTTTGGCAGTTGGTTTCTCTTAAACTCACAAGAGCTGATTAACTCTAGCTCAAAAGTGTCAGAATTGTTTGTAGCCAATGATGAAAATCTAGGCCTTGAATAACCTAACCTGTAGATTAGATTGTTATCTATTTTTTCCACTTGACTTGATTTCAGCTCTTGTTAAGCTCCCAGTTCTTTGCCTGCAACCTAGTTCTTCAATCTAAGCTAAGTGAGTCAGCAATCGAGATTTCCAAATTCTATCCTTGCAAGGAGCTAAAGGACTAATCTACAACTTGAAAACTGAGTTATCATGTATTAATCTTGATCCGATGGAACCCAAACTTGGCCAGTGGCCTTGTATTATGTTGTTCTAACACTATACAAGCTCGAAAGTCAAAAATCTTGTTTCTAGGGCTCAAAAGTAAATAATCCCGATTATTTACTTTTCTTAGTTTCTACACTTTTTAGGCTTGTTTTGCCAAGTAATTACCTTGTTGTGGTCTCTAAACAAGTTTGGTTGAGTTTGATCAAGATTTGTCCAAGTTACCAATTGTTTAGTGTCCGCAGACTCTGATTCCAAGAATCTGGCTTAAGTCTCGATTTTGTGATCCAAATTTCACTAAATTTGATTTGTGGAGTCTATTGATGTGCTTGACCCTGTGGTATACTCAGTTGTGCAAAATTTCTCAATTCTGGAGCAAATAATAATTGCGATTATTTACTACAGGTTTTTTAATAAATAAATAGGTTTTTTTCCAAAAGTAAATAATCGCGATTATTTACTTTTGGTAATTTTTTGCATAATTTTGGTCAACTGAGCATGTACACTTGTTTAACACATCAATATAAGCCTTTGAGTTAAGTTTCACTGAATTTGAACAAGATTTACCAAGTCACACTCAAGTTCTCGACATTCAGTATAGACTTCAGTTTTATCAAGGATTTGGTCTATTTTGTGATCCAAACTTCATGATCCTTCACAAAAGATGTTTGCAATCATGCTTAGACTCTATGGTATCAACCTTGGTCATTTTTGAGCTAAAAGTAAATAATCCTAATTATTTACTTTTGACCTAAAATGAAAACTTTTTTCAACTTTTTCAGTGGACAGTCATTTTATGATTTATTTGAGCCCCTGAGTCAAGTTAAAACTTAATTTGAACAAGATTCATCAAGTCGGACTTAATTTTTTTACAATCGATACAGATTTCAGTTTTTATCAAGGTTTCAGTCTGTTTTGTGATCCAAACTTCATGAGCCTTCAAAAAAGATGTTTACAATCATTCTTAGAGTCTATGGTATCAACCTTGTCATTTTTGAGCTAAAAGTAAATAATCACGATTATTTACTTTTGACCTAAACTGGACAATTTTTTCAATTTTTTCATTGGATAGTCTTTTTATGATCTATTTTGAGCCTCTGAGTCAAGTTAAAACTTAATTTGAACAAGATTCATCAAGTCAGACACAATTTCTCGACAATCAGTACAAATTTTAGTTTTGTCAAATTTTTGGCCTGTTTTATGATACAAACTCTATGAGCCTTCACAAAAGATGTTTGTAATTATGCATAGAGTCTCTGGTATCAACCTTGATCAGTTTTGAGCCAAAAGTAAATAATCGTGATTATTTACTTTTGACCTAAAATGGACAAATTTTTCAACTTTTTCAGTGGAGAGTCTTTTTATGATCTATTTTGAGCCTCTGAGTCAAGTTAAAACTTAATTTGGATAAGATTTGTTCAAGTTATTAATAGTTTTCTATCCGCAGACTCTGATTTCAAGAATCTGTCTTAAATCTCACTTTTGTGATCCAAATTTCACCAAAATTGATTTGTGAGGTCTACTTGCTATGCTTGACCTTGTGGTATGCACAAATATGCAAGATTGTCAATTTTTGGAGCAGATGTAAATAATCACGATTATTTGCTCTAGCTAAATTTTTGCACGTTTTTGTCCCAATCTTGACATAGATTTGGTAAGGAACTCAACTTAAGGTCTCTAGCCAAGTTTCATCAAGTTTGGACAATTTTTTGTCAAATGGTCATCATTTTTTGGTCCGCAGACTGACTTTGCAAAATTGCTCACAATTTTCAATCCAATGATCCAAATCTTACCAAATTTGGTTTGTGGACTTATTACAACATGGTAAAACTAGTGGTATCATGACTTGGTCAAAAAAGTTGAAAAATGGGGCAGATGTAAATAATCGTGATTATTTACAACCGATAAAGTTTTTGATCTTTTTGATCAAGTGATCATGTACACAGGTTTATCACATCAAAATAAGCCTATGAATCAAATTTCATCAAGTTTGGACAAAATTTTTCCCAATTTATACTCAAAACTCAGAAAGTGAGCACAGACTTTAGTTTTTACCCGGTTTTTTGCCAGTTTGGTGATCTAAATCTTTTGTGCCTTTACAAAATTTGTTTGTACACATGCAATGAGTCAATGGTATGAACCTTGGTCAAATCTGGGCTGAAAGTTAATAATCGCGATTATTAACTTTAGGCCCAAAACTGACCTTTTTTGAACTTTTTCATTGGACACTCTTTCCATGATCTATTTTGGGACTATAAATCAAGTCAAAGCTTAAGTTGGCATGAAAAAGTAAATAATCTGAGTTTTGGCCAACTCTTGAAAATTTTACCTCAAAGTGTCCTTGAGCTTACCCACTAGTTCATACAACATTTAAGCTTACTCTCCAGTTGGATTGAGTGGTTTGGAGTCTTTTCGTGCTATTTCTAGCCGTAGACCTGAAACTCTACAACTTCACATAAACAACTCACAGATGATTCGTCTGGAGTGAGCAATGTTTTGAGATCCCACCTCGGATTCTACTTACCCTACTCCTAGGTTCTACTGCAGTTGGGTTGTGGAAAGTGTTCACAAACACTCATTTTCTTGTTTTTTACGGTTTTCAAAGCCTTGATCTTAAGACTTGTCTAGCCTTTCAATCATTCTCTAAATCCTAATCTAATCCTACAATCCTACAGTCCTAAAGGCACTCAGCAAGTACCATTACTTCCAAGCTACCTCTACACAACAAAAGACGACAATCTTAAGCTATAGGGTTTTAAAGAAAAAGCTTAACTCCAGGTCAACCTAGAGGAAGTTAATGGACAACTACACACGACACTGTTGTTTTCCCTAGTTTAGGTCTATTCGTCCACGGCAATGGCGCCAAATGTGGGACGCATGTCTAACCTCACCATCCTATCTTATTGCAGTATTAGCAAGAACCACGATTAAATTGTCAATCCATGGGACGAAGCTGACTCAACTAGTACATAGAGTCTACAAGAGGGTGTCAATCTCTCAGAAAACAACTAATAACTCGCATCTAACTCAAGTGACTGAAATCACCAAAAGCCAATCGCTCATCGGCAAACAAATCACATGCGTTATAGCATCAAATGACATCCAAACGTAACAAAACTTCTAGGAAATATTTATAAGACCTAAGCGCACACATGCTTATGGTCTTAAACCCCACTTTAGGTCAAGTTCCAAAATTGCCATTATTAACAGCAGTGGATTTTTGACGTAGTCGTTTTCGACCCAGAATGCATCTAAATTCTTAGCATTGATGCTCCAATACCCCGCCTATGCTTAGTTTTTTATTTGAAAGTCTAAATTCCTAGTTATGATGAAATTATACCGCGGGTCGGCGATGCCAAAAGCTACGAAATATTGTGATGTGTTTACGTCTAAGCGTAGAGCTCTTACCTGTGGTTGCAATGCAACAAACACGACTGCAATGTGACAACCGGGGAGGCAGTAGGAAGCGCGAGAAGGAGAGGAGTGAGTGCCGTTAGCTCACGCTGTGTATTTCATTATCCAAAACTTAATAAAATCTTTAAAAAGTTGGATTTTATACTTTAGCCAAAGTGTGTAACTCCAATCTTCATATTCATCTTTGATGTGCATTCATAAGGCTTTGATCTTTAGTAGATCCTGTTAACTGCCGTCGGTTCAGTTAACAACTATTGGCGTCTTGTAAACATTGAATTTGTAGACATTCTCGTCAAAAATCAACAAAGGTATGCTAATTAGCATAATGTTTATGCTAACACAACCAAAACAATATGCTAATTAGCATACCATGTATGCTAACTAGCATACTCGTAGTAGGTAATTAGAATATATTCTAATTAGCATATTCAACATTTTTTTTGTGCTACCTTCCACTCACAGTATGCCATAGTATGCTAATTAGCATATACATTATACAGAAATCTGCCATGTTTTCTCCTTGAAACCAGCAATGGTATGCTAATCAGCATATTGTCTATGCCAACTGGGTGAAAGCATGCTTTGGTGGTACAAAAAAAGGACCCATTTCAATTGTACCAATGAAAAAGTGGGGACTGGTAAATGTTTTGTAATTTAGGTCAAAACTTGTCGGACCTTGTATTTTTAGATTATTCTTTCAAATATCTATCCAGTGATATACAATATGATAGGTAGTTTTTTATGTAACTTGCAGAAATTGTAGCTCAAAGATTTGTCAAAGGTATTGTCAAGGACACTCCTTTTTGTACCACCAAAGTGTGCTTTTATCCAACTGGCATAAACAATATGCTAATTAGCATACACAGTATATAGAAAGTTGCCATCCCTTCTTGAAACCAGCATACATTATGCTAATTAGCATACATGATATGCTTATTAGCATACACAGTATACAGAGAGTTGTTATCTCTTGTCCTTAAAACCAACAAAGGTATGCTAATTAGCATACTGTCTATGCCTACTGGCATAGACAATTTGCTAATTATATTAGCATACCTTCAATTGGTATACTGTACATTTTTTTTTTGTGCTAAATTCCACTCAGTATATTATGCTAATTAGCATACAGTGTACACACAAAGCTGCTATCCCTTCTCCTTGAAATTAACCAACAAACCTGTGCTAATTAGCATACTATTTATGCCAGTTAACTATGCTAAATATCATACACACATAATGCACATTGGCATAAACAATATGCTAATTAGCATACACAAGATGCAGAGAGATCTGTCATCTCTTCTCCTTGAAACCAACAAAGATATGCTTATTAGCATATTGTTTATGCCAATTGGCAAAAATAGTATGCTTATTAGCATACATAGTATGCTAATTAGCATACCTTTAATTAGCATACATTGCACTTTTGTTTGTGCTAACTTTCACTCACAGCATAGTATGCTAACTAGACACAGTATACAGAGAGATGTCATCTCTTCTCCTTAAAACCAGCAAAGGTATGCTGATTAACATACTATTTCTGCCAACTGGCATAAACAATATGCTAATTAGAATACATAGTGAACTGAAAGCTGCCATCTCTTCTCCTTGAAACCAGCAAATGTATGCTAATTATCAAACACAATATACAGAAAGCTGTCATCTCTTCTTCCCTAAACTAGCAAGGGTATGCTAATTAGCATACTGTTTATGCTAACTAGCATATATAAGTTTATGCTAATCAGCATAAACAGTATGCTAATTAGCATTAGCATACACAGTATACAGGAAGCTACCATCTCTTCTCCTTGAAAACTAGCAAAAGGTATGCTAATTAGAACATTGTGTATGCTAACTAGCATTAGTAGTATGCTAATTAGCATACCATTTATGATAACTAGCATACCCACAGACCACAATTAGCATACCTCTTATTATCATATTGTGCAAGCCACTGGCCTTCTTTGTACACATCTTTCCAAACCCTGATGCCTTTCTTATAAGCTGGGTGTGCCTTCTTTTATAGTTTACATTTATATTTGTTGGCTACCTTCCCAAACCATATGGAGTCCTGCTGTTAAAAGCGTAAATTGTAAGAGACCAAAGGAGGCGGACTTTGAGCTTGTTTGATCACCTATATAGAGTTCTACATTTTCTTGATGAGCTTAGATCCTCTATGTTTAATGAGATAGGTTGTGCTAACTTCCACTCACAGCATACCATAGTATGCTAATTAGCATATACAGTATACAAGAAGCTGCCATGTTTTCTCCTTGAAACCAGTAATGGTATGCTAATTAGCATATTGTCTATGCCAACTGGCATAAACAATAGGCTATTTAGCATACATGGTATGCTAATTAGGATTCCTTCAATTAGCATACAATGGATTTTTGTTTTTGCTAACTTCCACTCACAGCATAGTATGCTAGTTAGCATACACAGTATATAGAAAGCTGCCATCCCTTCTTGAAACCAACATACATTATGCTAGTTAGCATACATGATATGATTCTTAGCATACACAGTATACAGAGAGTTGTTATCTCTCGTCCTTAAAAGCAACAAAGGTATGCTAATTAGCATACTGTCTATGCCTACATGCATAGACAATATGCTAATTATCATACCTTCAATTGGTATACTGTACATTTTTTTTTGTGCTAACTTCCACTCAGTATAGTATGCTAATTAGCATACACTGTATACACAAAGCTGCCATCCCTTCTTCTTGAAACTAGCAAACCTGTGCTAATTAGCATACTGTTTATGCCAGTTAACTATGCTAAATAGCATACCCACAGAATGCACATTGGCATGAACAATATGATAATTAGCATACACAAGATGCAGAGATCTATCATATCTTCTCCTTGAAACCAACAAAGATATGCTCATTAGCATACACAAGATGCAAAGATCTGTCATATCTTCTCCTTGAAACCAGCAAAGATATGCTTATTAGCATATTGTTTATGCCAACTGGCAAAAATAGTATGCTTATACATAGTATGCTAATTAGCATACCTTTAATTAGCATACTGTGCATTTTTGTTTGTGCTAACTTTCACTCACAACATAGTATGCTAACTAGACCACACAATATATAGAAAGATGTCATCTCTTCTCCTTAAAACCAACAAATATATGCTAATTAGCATATTGTTTATGCCAACTGGCATAAACAATATGCTAATTAGAATACACAGTGAACTGAAAGCTGCCATCTCTTCTCCTTGAAATCAGCAAAGGTATGCTAATTAGCATACATAATATACAGAAAGCTTCCATCTCTTATTCCCTAAACTAGCAAGGGTGTGCTAATTAGCATACTGTTTATGCTAACTAGCATATATAGGTTTATGCTAATTAGCATTAGCATACACAGTATACAGGAAGCTGCCATCTTTCTCCTTGAAAACCAGCAAAAGGTATGCTAATTAGAACATTGTGTATGCTAACTAGCATTAGCAGTATGCTAATTAGCATACCATTTATGCTAACTAGCATACCCACAGAACATAATTAGCATACCTTCTTATTATCATATTGTGCAAGCCAGTGGCCTTCTTTGTACACATCTTTCCAAACCCTGATGCCTTTCTTATAAGCTGGCTAGTGTGCCTTCTTTTATAGTTTCCATTTATATTTGTGGGCTACCTGCCCAAACCATATGGAGTCCTGCTGTTAAAAGCGTAAATTGTAAGAGACCAAAGGAGGTGGACTTTGAGCTTGTTTGATCACCTATCTAGAGTTCTACATTTTCTTGATGAGCTTAGATCCTCTATGTTTAATGAGACAGGTTGTACAAATGATCTCTCTTAAATTGAGACCCTCTGTGATAGAAACCAAAGCCATGTATACACAAATCACACAAGAGATACAAGAGACAGAAGATACACAAGTTTTTTATAAAAGTGCATTATCTCCAAGCAAGAAGTATATTGAAGATGCAGTGATTACAACTTAAAAGCTGAAGGGAATGCTATTATAGATTGCTTCATAGCTTTTTGGGTTGATTGTGTACACCTGCCGTCTCCTTGGGATGTGGTCCATGGGTATTTTGATACATCGTACCAGATGTGAAAGTACGTGGACGATGGGTTGCTTGTGGTCTAGCTTGAAGGCGTATGCATCCAATTGCTCATAATACAAACCTTGCACAACATATGAGCCTCTATCAATTGAATTCACCCACTCATTGAGGTACCCCTTCTCCACCTTCTCCTTTGCTGCAACACACTCGACCAGGTAGATCCACATCCTCGACGTTGCTCAAAAATTCTGGATTTACAGCAAATGTGTCACCAACACATAGAGCGCTACTCAACACATCATGATGACCTTCGTATGTGAAGTCATCATAGGCGGCTGCTTCATCTTCCGGCTCAGAATTTGACACAGCCTCATCAGGTTATGGCAGTAGAGTATGATAATCCCAAGGCTGCACATGAGCTTTATTGACACAAAGATTCCATCTTTCGTGCATGCATGCATCACAGAAGCATACCAAGGATCTTGTTGCAAGGGCAGTTCGATCCGTAGGATTGTGACCACAAAAAGCATGCAGAGAGCGAGTTTTTGACACAGTGGCACAATTCCACTTCACCTACCTATTCACTTTCCCCTCTTTAACCTCCCAGAACACGTAGGCACATTCCCTTTCTTTTGAAGGATAGTGTGAAGGTGCTCCCTGCAACTTGTTGGCTTGGCAATAAGCAACCACATCAGCTGCACACCACAAAATAGCTCCATTAGGTTTTATCTGTTCATGGGTCAAGGTTCTTTTCACAAATTCTCCTGCACCATCAGCTCTCCCTTTCCGTAACATGATCGAATGAAGAACCAGCTCGTCCCCATCTATGTGAGTCTACCATATCTTGCAACGTAGTAAAAAGGCCTGGCTCCATTGAACTCTGAGGCCGCATCATCAGACCACACCCAATGTTTCTTAGGAGTGAAACCCTCTTGTTGTAACCAGTCACGGTGTAGCATGAGGCAATGTTGCACGAACAATGTGTCATGTACCTTGTCATCTGATATGAAGAAGTGGATGGTTTTCACTACCTCCCCTGCCCTGCGCTAGTATGCTATGTGTATAAAAATGGTTACTTGACTAGAGTGCCAATGCATTGACTGAATCTCATTTTGTTCCTTGAAGGCATAATTCTCTGCAAAATCAACAATTGACACAACGACATAGTCCGATAACTGAAGAAGGAAATCCTTGAATTGTTGTCCTTGCCATCGAGCCACATAGTTATGAGTGATAAAGATCTCTAGCTTGGTCTTAAAGAGTTGAAGAAATTCCCATCATTGCATTCCTTTGTGCAAAAGATCTTTTCTTTTGCTACTATTTCCATGCTTGTCTTGAGCTTGTACATATGCAAATACTTTCACATTAATACTATTACCTGGCTTTGCTGTCTCCAAGCAGCATAATTCCAACCTATGCACTCCACATGTCAAACACTCTCCCATTAGGGATTCCCTTCTATGGAGAACTGCATCTGCGGGTTTTGGACAGAGAATAGACTCCCACATATGTGTGACACCTTTGAATGTTTTCGTGCCACTTTGCGGGCATGGGGTGAAAGACAAGAATCTGCCAGCATTTTCAAGGTCTTGCCAAACTGGTGATTTATGCCAGATTCTGCCATAATATCAGGAGATGATTGGAATGTATGCATTATGTGGATTTTGTAGGCCAAAAGTTCCTCACAGTGAGCCAATTGGGCTGACAGGTGACGATTGAATGAAGGGCTGGTTTTCTACTTAAACATGTAGAGCTTGAAGTGCTGAGTAAGCAGGTCCAGACGGCTTGTCAAACAGAGCCGCGAAGCCCAGGATATTGAAGTATGAAGGTGCACTGCATTGTAGATTCTTGTCCGGCAGCGTAGCCGAGGACATGTGGCCCAAGTGGATGATGGTGTATAGACCCATAGTGCTTGATTTATGAAGTTTGCTAGTCTTTTCAGATCGGCAATTTGAGTTCTGGATGTCAAGTTACTAGTAGTCAAAGTTTTGCCGGGGGCCAGGTTTGTGTCAGTTTTCCAGCTTTGGAAAGTGTGCCTACATAGGTTTTTGGAACTTGGTGTAGTTTGTAAAGGTAGTCGACAACGTATGAAGCTAGTAGGAAGAAATGGTAGCCTGGAGCACCTAGTCATGGCTTGTCAAAGTTTGGGCATTTACTCGAGGGAAGGCTGCATATGATTTTAAAGTTTTTGATCAGTTTGGTTGGAGGGCCATACAAAGTCCAAAGGCAGTGGGTTTTGCATTGATCGAGGTCTAGGTTGAAGGCTTTTGGGTGTTTTATGGTTCGATTTGGCCTTGTGAGCAGCCATTTGCAAAGATTCAAACTGAGCGAAAAAACAAAAATAAAAAGATATTTTTTTAGAGGCCTTGAGGCCTTTGAAAGGTTAACAATTTGAGAAGCTTCCATGTGGCCGTCCATTAGGCCCATATGCACAGTGCAACAGAGCTCCATTTTTTTTCTTTTTGGTGGACTTAGACCTCTATAAAAGGGGTATTGTTTTCACTTAACAAGGGTTCGGTTGGTTCTTTTTGGGAAGGGTCAGTTTTCAAGCATTATTGGGAGAGCTTTTTGGGGAACCTATTGGAGCAGTAGGGAGTTGTTCTGCTTGAGATCAATTGGAGAAGCCAGAGCACAAGGAAGCGAGATGGTGGGACAGAGTGGGGAAGATTTCTGAGGTGAGGGTTGCAATTCGAAAGGCATACCAAGCGGGTGTATGCAATTGGATTGTAAAAGAGCAGTTAGAAATCTTACAATGTATTTGTTGTACCGCATCTCTTGAGTTTGGAAGCTTTGTTGCTTCATTGTATCAATAAATATTGTTCTTATTTACAGTCTACTCTCCTAAAATCTCTTAACTCTTCAGTATTATGTGTATTAAACTATTAATTACATCTATCTGCACTCTATTATCCTAATTTGAATGTCTACTAAGCGCTGTCTCCAGCAAGAGGCCCGGTGCTTTTCCGATCAACCCTGGAGAACCGCGCACTCCGACAATTTGGTGAACCCGACGTGAAACCAACCGGGGTAGACGGATCCATCCATGGTGATAAGCTAAGTGAAAGAGATGCAGCAAATTGTAGAGCTAATGGCTACTCTTTTGTAGCAGAAGAATTCCAATCAAGTGCAGTTTATGCACCAAAAATTTGGTGCCGGTTTGAAAATTGAGAACTAGGAATTGCAGTAGTTTGTAGAAGGTGAATTGGGTGGATTTCAAGAGCAGCGCAACCCAGAAATTTTTCAAGTGTCAAAGTTAGTAATTTCAAAAAGGGAATTTAACGAGGCAAAAAGCTAGAAGCAGGAGATGGTGGAGCAATTGGCACTTGAAAATGCCAAATGCTTGGTTTTTGATCAACAAGGAATTTTTGATGGCTATGATCCTGCAGGTTACTTGTAGTGATATGAAGAGGAACTAGAGCTGCATGGGGTGCCAAAAGAGAACCGGATTCTAAAGTTCAACAGGTTTGTGATTCCAAATTTTATTGAGCACGTACAGGAACTTCAGCAAAAAATTTGCATAACTGGAGAAAGTTTAACGCTGCTGTTATCCATGAATGATGGGATCAATGCTCCTAGCCGTGATTGATGATCAGCCAATTGGTGGATCAGGTTGCACAAGGGATATGGCTGTATCTAATGATGCCTAATGCTTTATGGGATTTGTTATTACCCTATAATATAGTGGAATTTTTGCTAGCTTTTGATCCAGCGGAGAGGGTTATATGCATAGTCCAAAGAAATTGATGGATATGCCATTTGATTCGGGTGGAGATGGAGATGTTAGTGACCTGGAGCAGTTTACTTCTATGCCATATGATCCAAGTGGTTTTCACTATGGTTTATGGGCCGATTCATACTTATGTTCTACTATTGGGAAATTCTTATATTTTCCCTATGATCCTGGAAGAGGGCATATTCTAATGAAGCCACAGGTTGGAAATTTTTCAAAGCATTCACGCAGTGGGGTAGTAGTAATGTGCTAACAGGTTTATGTTTCCAAGTTGAAAAGGAATTGGCACATACCGGAGGATGTGCAGGTTTAGAGGGGGTGGATGTCTCGCCACTTTTCGAGCACGGGGTGAAAGACAAGAATTTGCCAGCATTTTCAAGGTTTTTCCAAACTGGTGATTTATGCCAGATTTTGCCATAATATCATGAGATGATTTGAATGTATGCATTATGCAGGTTTTGTAGATCAAAAGTGCCTCAAAGTGAGCCAATTGGGCTGACAAGTGAAGATTGAATGAAGGGTTGGTTTTCTGCTTAAACATGTAGAGCTTGAAGTGCCGAGTAAGCAGGTCCAGACGGCTTGTCAAACATGCTGCAAAGCCCAAGATATTGAAGTATGAAGGTGAAATCCATTGCAGATTCTTGTCGGGCAGCATAGCCGGGGACATTTGGCCCAAGTGGATGATGGTGTATACACCCATAATGCTTGATTTAGGAAGCTTGCTGGTCTTTTCAGATCGACAATCTGAGTTCTGCATGTCAAGTTATTAGCAACCAAAGTTTTGCTAGGGGCCAGTTTTGTGTCAGTTTGCCCGCTTTGGAAAGTGTGCCTACAGAGGTTTTTGGAACTTGGTGTAGTCGTTGACAGCGTATGAAGCTAGTAGGAAGAAACGGCATGTTAATCAAAGCCTGGAGCGCCCAACTATGGCTTGTCAAAGTTTGGGCAGTTACTCGAGGGAAGGTTGTAGATGATTTTTAAGTCTTTGATCAGTTCGATTGGAGGTCCAGACAAAGTCCGAGCGTAGTAAGTTTTGCATTGATTGAGGTCTAGGTTGAAGGCTTTCGGGTGGGTTTTATTGTCTGCGACAATTGGCCTTGTGAGCAGCCACTGGAAAAGCTTCAAACTGAGGGGAAAAACAAAAATAAAAAGATATTTTTTTAGAGGCCTTGAAGCCTTTGAAAGGTTAAAAGTTTGAGAAGCTCCCACGTGGCCGTCGATTAGGCCCATATGCACAGTGCAAGGTGAACTCGAAAGGCTTTATAGCCTAAAACATGAGCTTGTATGGGGTATCCAATTGTGATGAATCTTGGGTCGCGTTGTGGCTATGGCGTGCTCGGAGTGGGCGCTATTTGAGGTGGCTTACGGCCCTGCAAGGGCGGTGGTGGCGCTATTGGAAGGTTATGGCGGTGCGGCATTGGCCGTAGCCAGACGTCGATGGTGATGACATGGAAATGTGATCCTAAGATGGGCTGGGTTTGCGCGTCCGCTAGGGCCAAACATTTTGAAGACAAAGTGAATGCCCCCCCCCCCCCCCCAAATAGAGAGGCCGCTATTGCTCGGGGAGGGGAGGGGTCTCACAACATGAGTGAGAAAGAGAGTTCTAAGGTGTCAAAGGGGCAAGTCAAGTGGCCTATCCTGCCCGCCACAAAGGCCAATGGAGCAAGAGGTGAAGAAAGAGAGAGAAAGAGAGAGAAAAGGGTGTTCCCAAAGAGCTATGCAAAGGG
Organism: Adiantum capillus-veneris; assembly: GCF_014529385.1. Lineage (NCBI taxonomy): Eukaryota > Viridiplantae > Streptophyta > Polypodiopsida > Polypodiales > Pteridaceae > Adiantum > Adiantum capillus-veneris. The sequence continues at coordinate 107,488,551 of NC_140958.1, forward strand.
AAGTCGGACGGTCAAGTTGAGCGGACAAAGGGCAGAGGTGTGCATCATGCAGAGTTGTCAAAAGTGGACTAGACAAGTGCAAGCAATGCAAGGGAAATTCCAAAAGGAGCGCAATGAGAAGTGCATGAGGAAGAGAGATCCATTTTTTTTCTTTTTGGGGGACTTAGACCTCTATAAAAGGGGTATTTTTTTCACTTAACAAGGGTTCGGTTGGTTGTTTTTGGGAAGGGTCAGTTTTCAAGCATTCTTGGGAGAGCTTTTGGGGGAACCTGCTGGAGCAGTAGGGAGTTGTGCTGCTTGAGATCAATTGGAGAAGCCAGAGCACAAGGAAGCGGAATGGTGGGACAACTTGGGGAAGAATTCTGAGGCAAAGTTTGCAATTCAAAAGGCATACGAAGCGGGTGTATGCAACTGGATGGTAAAAGAGCAGTTAGAAATCTTACAGTGTATCTGTTGTACCACATCTCTTGAGTTTGGAAGCTTTTTTTCATCATTGTATCAATAAATGTTGTTCTTATTTACAGTCTACTCTCCTAAACTCTCTTGAATCTTCAGTGTTATGTGTATTAAACTATTAATTACATCTATCTGCACTCTATTATCCTAAGTTGAATGTATGTTAAGCTCCTGTCTACAACCAGAGGCCCGATGCTTTCCTGGTCAACGCTGGAGAGCCATGCACTCTGACAACGTGTGATGTGAAGCCAAGCAACCCTTGCTAATGTTCTCACCTGGGGCACAAATACTACATATACAGTCACAACCTGCTCTATGCAGCCCAAAAGCACGAGAGCGCATGTGGTTCAGTGTGTCCTTCAAAAAAAACATTTGCACATGGTATTCACAACAGCATGTGTATCTTTCCTTCAGCCGCCTAGAAAAGAATGGCTTCAACATCTCAAACATTCTCATGCCAATCTTGCAATCTGGATGTTTTTCCTTGAATCTACAAAAGAACTCAACCTACAACATCCAAATGATGATCAATATTCAAATTGCTAACTAGGACATCCAACAATTTCATGAAAACAAATCATAGTGTTAAATAGCACAATCAACATCTTCATGTGCATGCAACAACGTATGTTAACTAGAATAACGAGTGTTAGTTACCATATATCTTGTGTTTACCAGATAAATCTGTATGCGATGTAAAGCACAAGGCATGCTAACTAGCACAGATCATATGCTAACTAGCATACTCATTAGGACACCCATCATGCATACTAGCAGAAATTATGTTAATTAGCATACATCTTGTGATGAATAACTAACTCTCTATGCTAGGTAGAACACAAGGCATGCTAACTAGCATACTCCATATTCTAACTAGCATACCCATCCCAGTTGTTAGTTCTAACTACCATAACCCTTGTCTTAAATAGCATACCCATCATGCTAGTGAGCATACTAGTTGTTAACTAGCATAAGTGGTGTTAACTTGCATACTTTTTGTGTTGACCAACTAACTCTGTATGCTATTTGTAAGTCAAGGCCTGGTAACTAGCATACTCCGTATGATACCTAGCAAACTCCATGTGCTAACTAGCATAATCACTTTCTGTTAGACAATGTACTTATCATGCAATTGAGCATACTAGATATGTAACTAGCATACTAGGTATGTTAACTAGCATACCAGGTATATTAATTAGCATACATATTGTGTTAACCAACTTAGCTCTGTATGCTATTTAGGACCCAAGGCATGCTAACTAGCATACTCCATATGCTAACTAGAAAGTCCATATGCTAACTAGCAGAGTCCATATGCTAACTAGAACAGTCTATATGCTAACTAGCATACTCCATATCCTAACTATCATACTCACTATGCTAGCTAGTATATGCATTAGGACACCCATCATGCTATTGAGCATACTAGGTGCTAACTAGCATAAATGATGTTAATTAGCATACATCTTGTGATGACTAGCTAACTTTATATGCTAGGTAGAACACAAGGCATGCTAACTAGCATACTCCTTATGCCAACCAACATACTCCATATGCTAACTAGCATACCTAGCCCAGCTGCTAGTTCTAACTAGCATAACCCTTGTCTTAAATAGCATACTTATCATGCTAGTGAGCATACTAGGTGTTAACTAGCATAAGTGGTGTTAACTTGCATACCTTTTGTGTTGACCAACTAACTTTGTATGCTATTTAGAACTGAAGGCCTACTAACTATCATACTCCGTATGCTACCTAGAAAACTCCATATGCTAACTAGCATAATCACTTTCTATTAGACAATATACTTATCATGAAATTGAGCATACTAGGTTTGTTAACTAGCATACCAGGTATGTTAATTATCATACATATTGTGTTAACCAACTAGCTCTGTATGCTATTTAAAACCCAAGGCATGCTAACTAGCATACTCCATATGCTAACTAGCACAGTCAATATGCTGACCAACAGAGTCCATATGCTAACTAGCAAAACTCTACAGATCAGTATGCTATTGATCAACATATACAAGTTACTAAGCACTAGAGATGCAATGCATAAGTTATGGTACAAGTATTTGATTGATCACCTTAGGATCGTCTAGGAGGTGCACAGGGTGTTCTATGTACCTTTTTCTCTCCATCCTCTTTCGATAAACATCCTTCTTGTTCGGTGAAACGCGAGTCTCCACTTTCCAAAATGTGTAGACCAATTCCTTAATTTCATCTGTGATAGGGCTATGACGGTGTTGCTTGTGACATGCAACCAATGAAAATAATTGACCGTCAACATCAGGCTTCACCTGTCGTGATCTCGCCTTGTGCAAGGTGCGATGATTGACATTTAGGACCCTAGTAATTTTTGTAATAGGCATGTTTTTCTTTGAATTCAACATCATTTGCAATGCTGCATTCTTCGAAAACAACTCCTCATTGGAACCTGGCTTCTTGACGGTAGCGAGTGTGCTGCGAACATTGGAGACAATTGCGGTTTGTACAACAGCCTCCTCCTCGAAAGACTCATCATGGATCACCCGAACATGTGGATGTTGAGCAACAAGACTCCATATTTCCCATTTTGCTTCTGTACTAAAACCTTCAGTCCTACTCTTGAAAGCTCTCACAATCTTGGAGGAGATTTTCTTTTTCTCCTCATCGTTGAGGAAAGATGTTGTCACTCAAATTTTATTTGTTTCTACTCCTGTTGTTTCCTCTTGCTTACTCTCTCATATTCCCTGATTACAGAAAGAGCTGGATCTTGGGAGTTGTAATTCATTGCTTGTAGTAGCTCTCTTCTGCTTTTTCTTGAGAATTTTAGACGTGCATAATATGTTACTTACTTAAAATCACTTAAATGTATAGCTGTCAACACTTGATGTTGTAATACACACATGCTATGAACAAGTGCCCTCACAAAACTATAGATGTGACCAACAAAACCAATGACTTCATTTGGAGTGGGTGGGCTACACATAAGATTTGCTTACCATCCATCACATTACAGTACGGCTCCACTGCTGGTTCTCCATTTTTGTAGGTCTGTGTTAGAAAGAGAGAAAGAGCTCAGCTTTGACAACTCATCTCTCAGGAAGGATTCCCGGTGCAAGGAAAGAGAGAGAGAGAGAGAGAGAGAGAGAGAGAGAGAGAGAGAGAGAGAGAGAGAGAGAGAGAGTTAGAGAGAGAGAGAGAGAGACTCCCCACATCATTTTCAGTAATTGAAAACAGAAGCACATGAGGAGGGAAAATAATTTTCTTATGGAACATTTGAAATTCAAAGGACTTACCCATCAGTTTTCAGTATACGCTAACAAGCACAAGTAACTAGAACTGTCCGGGACAACATATTCAGTGACACCTTAAACATGCTTCTACCCATTACACAAGATGCTGATATGAGAAAAAAAGAGTAGGATGATATTGTTAGTCCGGGGTTGTTGAAAGAAAAGTTCATGCGTGGCACTACCTGGATCGACATGGATGCCAAATGGTGCACTTCATAAAGCAGAAAAAGTGTTAGAGGAGCTTCTTGTTTGGGATGTCATCTTTTGGAATACATTGATCGTGGGATATGTCAAACTTGGGAAGAGCCAAGGAGCTTTGGGCACTTCTCAAAGGATGCGGAGTGAGGGTTTATCTCTAGTTGCAATCACATGCGATCTGGGCCATTTATAGCTGATGTAGAGAGAGGGCATTACACAAGATGTTGATATGGGCAAAAGAATCCATAAAGCACAAAAAGTGCTCGAGAAGATTCATGTCCGAGATGTCGTCTCATGGAATGCACTGATTCCAGTATATGCCAACTTGGGTAGGACCAAAGAGCTTTGGGTTTTTTTCAACGGATGCAAATCGAGGGTGTCTATAGATGCAATCACATATGATTTGCATTTTTTTTAGCTGATGCACAACAAGAGTGTCTCTCCTTATTGTTTGGCGGACGAAGCAACAAGCGGCTATTGCCAGAAGGACCATATTTTTCTGAGAAACCATTGTAGAATTCTTCTGTAAAGAAGCATCTCTAAGCCGGGAAATTGTCAAGAATGTATGATTATTCTTATGGGAGCAATTGTATATTACAGAGCCAGTTAGAGGTTTGGGAGCTTATGGCCGAACAAGCCATTTTGTAAAGACCTAATCTATAAAGGTCATTTTTTGCAAGTTTGGAGGGATCCTCTTTTGGAGAACTGAGAAGACAGCGTACGTTTGAAAGCTCCTTCTTGTTCAAACTTGTAATCTTTGCCATTGCGGCTACCGTAATCCAAATTCAGATTTTCTTATTGCATTGTGTTCCTCTCCTCTTGCTCTTTCATTCAAGTGTAATCATTCAAGATTCGGTGTAGGTTTTCAAGTACGAGTTTGAGGCCTTAAATCGTTGTTTTGAGTGTCTATATGCGTGTTTTATGTTGTTTTGACCCTAGGAGAGGCTTTAGGGACCCTAAAATGATCCATTAGGATCACCTCTTTGCTGTTTTTGCTGAGTTTGGGACAAACAATTGCGATCGTTGTACCTGTCCAGAATGCTGTGACAGTGATAGGATATGTTCCTGATAATCCCCTATAGCTTCCCTTCAATTTTTGTGCGATTTCGACATGATTTGCATGGTAAACGGGCGTGATGACTGAAGAACGGTGTAGGAGGACATAAGTAGATTACTTGGCGGTAATGCATTTGATTTACTTGTAGAATTAGTAAGTTGCATCTCTTCGAGTTCACTTCATTAGGATTGACACCCTAGTGAGTTCCCATGCCTCATCTGAGTCGCTTCCCTTGTATTGATAAATATGTTGATGCTTGAGAGCTATACTATGGACGTCCGTCGCGGCGACCCGCAAACATTGGCGCCGTTGCCGGGGAATGCACCTTAGGTGATGAGTGACCGAGTGCGCAGTTAGACTCCTTAAAAAATATCAATCCACAAATCCATTTTACACCTCAGTTAGGCTGCTAGACAAGGGTTTAGAGCTTAGTCGAGTCTAGAGCCAGTGGACCGGCTAGATCCTCTCTTAGGAGATTTAGGGAGATGTGAGTGAGTGTGTTAAAGCATTTTTTCTCTTCAATTTCTCTAATTCGATTGAGTACTGAAATCTCACCCGAAATTCGTCGTGTTTGTTTTGTTTGATTCAATTTCTTATGTTTTTTCATTTCTATACTTAGGAGTAGGATAAGTGAATCACATTCCAGTCAGATTTGGGACAAAAGTCAGAGCCGAGAAACCAGAAAACCATAACTTTGGCCAAAAAGCCATAAGACTCTGAAATTCTGAAAATCTGACCAAACAGGATTGATATTGATTCAAATCACAAAGTGGTAGCACAAAACACTAGGAAACACTTGTTAGAGGTAGCAGACAAAATCTCATCAGATTTGGCCCAGGTACTACGATCGCGATCGGTGTACCTCAGTGTCTGATTTGGACAAGATTTGATATGTGCCTTCCTGATAAGATTCTAAACAACTTTGTCTAAAGCAACCACACCCAAAAACATCAAAAACCAAGGAAATCGGGCCACTTGGTTAAAAGTAGCATGACAGACCCAGAAACTGCACAACCTGGACTTTTGGTGATCCAAATGCAAAAAGACTTTGGAGATAGCCTTAACACACTAGTGTCTACAAGCATGCCAAATTTGGTCTAATTTGGGCTCAGAAGTACGATCGCGATCGGTGTACCTAAGTGCCATATTTGGACCAGATTTCATATGTGGGATCCCCAGGTGTATACGGACATAAAATTCTAAAGGACCTAGAGCCAAAAACCTCAAAATACCTATCAAACCATCTGAATACAGATCCAAGTCAAAAATTGCTAAACTGGCTTAGAAATTGACTTTCAGTAGACCAAGACACATAAAAAATGGGAAGGAACCATACAAAGGGATAGCCTATACAAAGGACAACCCCATGTATCTCTCAAATCCCAAATCAAACATCAAAATCCAGTCAAACTGATAAATTTGAAAAAACAGGCACTTCCAACCAAGAAATGGTAAAAACTTGACTTTTTTGAGTCAAAATACAAAAGTGTCTGGCAGGTAGTCTTAAAATAGCCTAGTGAACAAGCTGGTGAAGTTTCATCTGATTTGGGCTCAGAACTACGATCGCGATCGGTGTACCTCTGGCCCAGATCCAGCTCATTTTTGACCTGCTCATAGACCTAGGTTATACAAGATACTAGGAGTTTTCAAAACTCAAATTGGACATACTGTCAATAATCTGCAAGCAAATTTGTGTTGATATCATTTTGAAGTGTTGAATCTGCTGACAGTTGGAATGATACAGTGATCTCATAGCCATCCATTGTATTCATTTGCAGAGACTGGTCAAGTAACAGTCCATGCAGTCGCAGGAATTGGAAGATCCTTCCATCTCTAGGTAAGAGGTTTGGATTCAGTCACTAAATCCCACTTTCTTCATGTTTTTGAGATCGGGAAAACAAATCAACACTAGACACCTAAATTTAGCGGATTAAACGAGTGTTGCATCAATGAAGGAGAGTGTAAACCAAGGCCTAGTGCAACCGTTAGAGCCGATCCTTGAAGAAGTCATCTCCGACACTTCTTCAGAGACATCTTTTCAAGTATTTCACAGAACACTTGGGACAAATAAAACTAAACGGAAGAGAAAACATGGCAGCATGACCATTGGACCCCTCGGCCACACTAAAGCTATTGTTCATCAAGTATCAATATGACAACAAGCAAGGTGCCAAGATATACAAAGATGGTATGGACCGCTACTGTGTGAAAATAGAAGATAGACCAAGTGAGTTCAGGGACTTAGTTCCTGTGAGCTATAGCGGAGACAGGTACCTAGATGACGAGGGTATCATGTACTTGGTAGTCCTGAATCCTAACATTGTAGACAAGTGGGGATTGATGGGCACAAAGGCCAAAATAGACGAGGAACATGAGGAAAAGGCTCCAACAATGAGCTTACCTAATGCGAGATTAAGGCGAGAAAACGAAACGTCGAGAGTCAATACAGATAATGGCTACTTGGGGTTATACAAGTATAATAACGGAGAGTAAGATCTCTATTATAGATGCGAGGAACCCTACGTCGGAGAGATGACTGAGCGGAAAAGACTTTATGTCTTCACCTACACAGAAGGAGCGGAAACGAAAATTGCAGCTTACGACAAGTATGGAAGACGATATGCAGCAATCGATAAAAAAGAATTGGAAGGATATACATACTTTGGGGGACCACTTCACCAGTACTATGTCACTCCAAGGCCTCTAAGACCAGCTCCTACAACTGTCGTGCCAGAACCGTTAACCACAGGCAGAGGGAGGACTCATGTAGCTGATTCTTTCAGTCAACCTCATTATTCGATGCCAATCCCCATGGGAACGTTACATTCCAGAGAATCAATGGCTACGAATTGAGGTAGTGCGGTTCCTATCTCTACACATACGGCTGTAGGTCCGACATTTGCAGCCACCCCATCACATTTGCCTCCTAGTAGTAGATTTGGGGCGGGGGAGCCAACCAGAGCAACCTACGACCTCCTTGATGCGCGAGAACGATTAAGTCGAGACATGGGAGCAATGAGATTGACTACAGACCATAGACGGATCAGACCATCCCAAGTAGCGAAGTGCATGCCAAAGAAGTATAGCGGATTGGGGGATCCATATGTCCATGTATCGATCTTCAAGCAAGTCTTAAGAGCAGAACAGATCACTGATTTCCACACTCAATATGAGGGATTCGGGCTGACCTTGGAAGGGTCGGCCTTAACCTGGTTTCAACCTTTAAACCCTGAAACTTGTCCGAATATTGAACATGTATTGCGTGAGTTCGCTGAAGAATTCTCAAAACGGGGTATAAAGCATAATACTGTATCGTAGATATACGCTTTTAAACAAATTAAGAATGAAAAAGTGAAGGAAGCAACCTTGAGATTCAAGCAATACATTGAGAGATGCCCGAGGAGAGAATTACCGCAGGACGAAAGATTGTCTGTGCTCTTCGTCGAAGGACTTAGGAATGAAACCTTGAAAAAGGACCTTCACTTGAAAGCCTGTAGCACGTTTCAACAGGTTACAAGGGAAGCATTATATCTTGTCGATAACTGCAAAGCATATGGGGAAGTGTCAGAGGATACTGATTCAGTAACCAGTGGCTCTTCGTCGATTAAAAGCGAACCCTCTACGAAGAAAGATGCCCAGGCACCCTTGATGCCGACAGCTGATCAAATTATAGAGGAGGTAATGAAGAGAATGCAGCAACATATGAGATCAAATCCGATTATGAGACAGTCTCAGACGAGGAAGTGTGACATATGCGAGGGGGATCCTCCTACGCCGTGGTGCACACAACAGCCAAAAGCACCAGCTGCGAATGGACGAGTACTAAAATGGTGCGCAATAGAATAAAAATGGACAAATCATAACACGGAAGAGTGTTTTTATAACAAAAACTATGTTAGGGAAAGACCGTATGGGCCTCCAGCAGGACCATCCCAACCACCTCCTCCAAGATATCAAGTTGGACCAAATATGAATATGGTAGCAGGAGCAGACAGACCTCAACTTGTATTGGGTCAACAACCTCCATTACCACAGGAAAATAGGGCCATGATTGGGTATGCTCAACCTTGTGAAGCATCACCAGGAACAAATAGTACACTTCAAGTTTCTTATTATGAGGAACCGAATGAGCCTTACGCAACAGAACCTGAATCACAAATGTACGCAGACGAAGCATATCAACCATGGGAAAATAACGAGGGTATGGCACCACCAATGTATGTAGCACAACCTTCGAGAGATCAATATTTGGTAGACGAAAGAACGTTAATGTTCATTGCGAACCAAAATTACAAACCAAGAGGATATCCTAATAGAGCAGGACAACCTATGGGACCACCTCCTCAAAATCAAACACCAATTGGACAGTGCTATAGCTGTGGAAGTACGGATCATTGGGAGCGTAACTCTCCTTTCAAAGGAGAAAGAGTGAAATTTTTTGGGTTTTGTGATGGATGTGGTGTGAATCACATATTGCCAGTTTGCCCAAAAAATCCGGACAGCAAGGGAAAAGCGACTATGAATATTGTGGGGGTAATACCAAGTGCAAGCAGCAGATCGGAAACCGATCCCATGATGCAGATCAATGCGATAACAAGAGCCCAAGCCAAGGACTTAAGGAAAAACGAGTCCGGGGAGGAAAAGGTCGAGTTGCCGATACCCACAGAACACGAGAGTTTATCCGTGAGAACCCAACGAAAATCCTGGAAAGCGAAACGAGACAGGATGAAAACAAGAAGATTGAACATCCAAATTGCCATGTAAAATGAATTGCAGGAAACGAAGGAGCAACTCAAACAAGAGAGAGAGAGAGAGTAGAACTGTTGAGGTTAACAACAAGCCGAGGAAAGAGTCCTCGGGAGGATCGGTCTTGGTTGACAAAGTGCTAGAGCCGTTAGATGCTCTATTATAAGCGTACGAAGCAAGGCTAAAAACAAACCAAACTTTAGAGCAAAGATGGTTAACTTATCCTCAACCAGAAGTGGAAACGAAGCGTTTGGAAATGTGTAAACACCTCATTGAAACAGCCCAGGCGTTGATGGAACCTAAGATGGTTAGAACCCCAGAACAAGAAGTGTTGATTCACAAAGAGCGAGAAAAACTAAAAATTGATGAACCAAAACAAGTAAACGAACCCAGGCCTGAAACAATATTGCCACTGGATCATCAAGTGGTGCCGAACACGACTGATGACGCTAAGTCAATGACGATGATACCAATTCCAGAAGTTGAAGAACAATGGCCACAACACTTATGGAAAACCATTAGAAACAGAAAGAGCGAAAGCACGACGTTACATTCTGCTCCAATTCCTGAGATTAACCTGGATAAAGGATTTTATCCAGTTGATATACAATCGCTGTATGGAGGTGCAGGAACGGAGATTTTGGTGGAAAGCAAAGCCCAATCCTTGAAAACCCTGCCTTCATTTATAGGTGAACATGAGGCACAATCGGAGATAAGGTTAGTTCCATCCGAGATGAGAACTATTCCACATATGGTTGACTCAAAAAGTCTTCAAGATATGCTGTCGGCACCTATAACATGCACAATCACGCTATCCGAACTCTTAAGAGTCAGACCACACTTATGGGAAGACATGGGGAAACATTTAAAGCACAAAGGAGTAAAGATTCCTCTTTTGACAAACCCCATGGGAGAAGAAAACAAACGGGAAAGTCAACCCAAAGCCCAACCAGTGCCCATAAACAAGGTTGGAGATTACTGTGAAGGTGAGGAGGGTAATACAATCTTACCTGTGGAATATCAGGATATAAAAACGATAGCTATCCTAGACAATGGAGCGGGAGTGGCGATTGCTATCAAGCAAATCTGGGAGAAGTGGGGCCGACCAGCTCTCAAGAAAACGAGAATGAAACCACAACTCGCAGATGGGTATGTAGAGAGATCATTGGGAATCCTGGACCAAATAGTTGTAACTTCGTGTGGAATTAATTATGAGCACACCTTTGCCGTGGTGGATTTCAGAAAAACAAACAACTTTGATATTATTTTGGGATGACTATTTATGCGTCAACTCAAAATGATACAAGATTGGGGTGGGGGTACAACCAAATCTACCTAAGGCACGAAGAGCTAATAACAAAAATCAACATGAAGGATCACAGCTATAGAGACGTTGCAAAAACACTAGTGCAAGAATTTAATTCAACCACTGTAAATGAAAAAGAAATACCTGCATGGATGCAAACAAAAGCACATGTCTGGATGTGTGGAGCATCTGATTGTGGAGAGAGGTTCAAAGAGGAATGCGTTGTGAGCGGGATGAAAACACACACAGTGCCTCTATAACGACCCGACACACACTCTTGGGAATATACACACACACACACTATGGGGCACCACTCGGCTTACACAACACACCTGGCCGAGACAGGGAACACACCTCTGGAGTGAGAGGAGAGAGACTATCCACTTGCCCACTCCACACAGACACACACACACACACACACCCAAAAAACTCAGCTCAAACGAGGATAATTTCTGATAGTTAGATACAAATGAGCTTGGGCCAACACCAATGGGGCAAACAACTCACACAATATGGGTAAAATATGCCAGATACAATCACAAATTGGAGAAGAAGCTTCATTCATAGGAGAAACTTACACAGCCAAAACAGCAGAAAACTAATGAGGAATTTGGCAAAATGGACAGTGCCATCGCGTCCGGAACGACCCAAAACCCCAGTCTACAATGTCAAAGTGCTCAAATCCGACCTCGGATGAGCAATTTAGGGCCAAAACAGGCTCCAAAAACACCAAAAACACACCTGTGGCTGCTCCTCCTCTTCTCTCCACGTTTTTTCTGGTCTTTTCTCTTGTTTTTTCAGTTCCCACACTTAGCTTTATTAATTGGGCACCCTTGGCCTTTTAGATGACCTCAAACGGACCCCGAATAGGCCATAAACTGACCTCGCAGTGCATAGTTGTCACCTTTTTTGCATCATCCGCACACCTGGCACTCAGCTTTTTCCAATAATGCATCCTGCCACCACGTGAAGTAGCCCCAAAAGATGGTCCTCATGATGACCTTTCTGCATAATTCTCACAAGAAAACACCCACGTTGTGTCCGTACTCATCCACGTGCAAGTATTGACCCCATTCGGCCTCCTGACGCCACTAGATGCCATCTGACGCACCTGCTTACCTCATGTCGTCGGCCCGCGGATAGCTTCCTCCAGAAGTTTTACGTGCTACCAACTCCTCATTATTGTAGAAAAAACACACTGGTACTGGTAATAGTGAAAATCGATGCACTATATACACCCTGTCCTACCTGTACACACGTGGGCCCCACGTAACCACCTGGCTCTGGAAAATGGGCAATCCTTTATTTGATGCACCATGCATGTGTATGTACATATGCGCAATCCCTTGCTCCAAAAAACTCCTGACATAATTTGCCCACCCCCTAGCCTGCTAGAGCATACATGCTCAACAGCATCACTAGTAGATGCTCATTCCACCTGGATCAAAAGGCCAAAGGCATATCGCCTGATTCACAAGAAGCATCATAACACCACACGTACATTTGTCAGCAATCAATCAAAATGCACCATAGGCATATTCAACTAACACATCCGCCGTGTCTGGAGTTCCAAAAGCATAAATATTGCATGCCACATTCAACCCAACCGATAGAGACAACTCAAGTGACTCATCACCTGGCATCTTGGCTTCACCAGCCATAGCAACAACCTGCAAATCATGCACCCAAGTAGCTAAAATCATTGTGTGAAGGTAATGTTGTTGATATCCAAAGCACAAAAGTATCCCCGCAGCACACATATCCCTAGCATAGGCATCCACATAGCTGAGATTGGACTCATATATGCCAAACCCCTTCTCATCATCATAAGCATACTCATCATCACACATAACTTTATCCACATCATAATCATGGCTAGCACCACTATCCATAGCTTCTAGCATGGGTTCATCAGTCTCCAAGAATACAGATCCCTGCTCTAAACCACAATCATGCTCATAAATCGGTTCAATCACTGCACATACATCAAAATATGGCTTCAAAACAGGCTCAACCTCACACTCACACCCAGAATCACAAGGTACACAAGTAGCCAATGCATCCTCTTCAAGACTTTTCAATCCTGTATGCAAAGAATTACTCACCTCTTTAGGCTCTTCCATAAACTTGTCAACCTGCAAGACCTCTTTACGCTTCACAATAGACCTTGGGAAGAAACGAGAAACATCATACGATAGGCTACTTTTCACCTGCTTAGGCTTAACTTCATCTTCCATGTCAAATCCATTTTGCACATGCATACCTGTACTGATACCATGTTCCTCAAGACGCTTAAACTTCCATTCCTTGTGCTTTGCAATGCATACTGCATCTTCAAAAGACTCGGGCCTCTTCAACTCAACCTCGAACCGCAACCAAGGTGACAAACCATCAACAAAAGAACTTTTCTTCAATGAAGAAGGGGGGGTCTCATCCTTAAGAGCAACACACCAACGAGTCCATAAATCTGTAAAAACTTGTATATAGGCATCAACACCTTGACAAGAACCTTGCTTAAGAGCATTGAGCTCATTCCATACTGCATTTGTATCTTCAAAAACTTGGAAGCGCTCTAAAAAAGCTTCTATAAACTTATCAAGACTCAAACCATAAGAAGAAGCCACTACTTCTTTAGCTTCCAAATCCCTGAACCAAACACGGGCCTCATCTTTCAAAAGCAATCCAAATAGCCTCAAAATCTTGTCCTCATCACACATATTGTTGCTTATGCATGCCACGCTCTAGAAAGTCTTCCGCATCTTTACCACTTCTTCCATGAAATTCCGGATAAGAGAAAGCCATGGCTACTCAAGCTACTATGCTTTGAGAACCCCTTCAAACACACGTACAAGAACCCAAACTTTTTGACTGACTCAGTTCCCAGAAACTTCAATGGAGCTCAAGCTTTAGATAAGGACAAACACATGCACATCAAATGATTTTTCATAGTTAATCATCGGAATTACAACAGGCAAAGGACATTCCACGATCTCTCGTAATCTTCTTGGCCCGAACATAAAGACTATGCGCTGCTGGAAAAAAATCTTCGTGGACACATGAACATTTATCTGGATTCTTTGACTTAAATGAAAAGGAGTGAATTGAGGTCCATTTTGATCATCCACTAAAGCCAACCATGAAGCTCCCAAGAAAGAACACCTGTCTTATCCTCTGATTTTGCCAAAATTTCAGCAGCATAACAGCATAAATGGCTCAAAAGACCAAAAAACCAGCCATCACAATTTGGAAAAATTTTGGCAGAGTTTCCCCAGAAGTAGAGTAGTAAGAACCCAAAATATAGACTGTATATGTATGCATAAACTCTCAACAATAGAACCCGAGCATCAAATAGGACTCACTAGTACATAGCCTATGGCGAGGTCACGAAAAGGGTGCTCTAGCTACCTGTATCACCGAAAGGATCTCCACATTTGAGAATCCCCCAGCTCAAAAAAAACTCACGCTATCGACCCTCACACGAAGGCTAATGCAAATCGCGTATAGTCAAGTCTCAGAAATGACTATCTTCCAGACCAAGTCTCAGAAATGACTGGAACTGCCAAATAAAACCATATATGGCTCCACAAAGGCGTACAATGGCAGTTTCCACAAGTAACGTACAATACCAATAGACAATGCGCTCAAACAGGCGCCAAATGATGCATACCCACAACAACTGCAAGTGACACCACTACTAGTATATCACTGTACTCGAGCTACCTGTACTTGTGTGAATCACTTGTACATGTACCTGTCCCTGTAACCTGTAACCTGTAAGTTGCAACCTGCAACCTTTAATCCCGAATCTCGAAGCTTGAAGCAGAAGGTACTCGAAGAAGATCCTCCGTGGGGGCGCCAAAAGAATGTGAGCGGGATGAAAACACACACAGCGCCTCTATAACGACCCGAAATACACTCTTGGGAAGATACACACACACACACACTATGGGGCACCACTTGGCTTACACAACACACCTGGCCGAGACAGGGAACACACCTCTGGAGTGAGAGGAGAGAGACTATCCACTTGCTCACTCCACACAGACACACACACACACACACACCCCCAAACAACTCAGCTCAAAAGAGGATAATTTCTGATAATTAGATACAAATGAGCTTGGGCCAACACCAATGGGGCAAACAACTCACACAATATGGGTAAAATATGCCAGATACAATCACAAATTGGAGAAGAAGCTTCATTCATAGGAGAAACTTACCCAGCCAAAACAGCAGAAAACCAATGAGGAATTTGGAAAAATGGACAGCGCCATCGCGTCCGGAACGGCCCAAAACCCCAGTGTACAATGTCAAAGTGCTCAAATCCGACCTCGGATGAGCAATTTAGGGCCAAAACAGGCTCCAAAAACACCAAAAACACACCTGCGGCTGTTCCTCCTCTTCTCTCCACGTTTTTTCTGGTCTTTTCTCTTGTTTTTTCAGTTCCCACACTTAGCTTTATTACTTGGGCACCCTTGGCCTTTTAGATGACCTCAAACGGACCCCGAACAGGCCATAAACTGACCTCGCAGTGCATAGTTGTCACCTTTTTTGCATCATCCGCAAACCTGGCACTCAGCTTTTTCCAATAATGCATCCCGCCATCACGTGAAGTAGCCCCAAAAGATGATCCTCATGATGACCTTTCTGCATAATTCTCACAAGAAAACACCCACGTTGTGTCCGTACTCATCCACGTGCAAGTATTGACCCCATTCGGCCTCCTGACGCCACTAGATGCCATCGGACGCACCTGCTTACCTCATGTCCTCGGCCCGCGGATAGCTTCCTCGAGAAGTTTTACGCGCTACCAACTCCTCATTATTGTAGAAAAAACACACTGGTACTGGTAATAGTGAAAATCGATGCACTATATACACCCTGTCCTACCTGTACACACGTGGGCCCCACGTAACCACCTGGCTCTGGAAAATGGGCAATCCTTTATTTGATGCACCATGCATGTGTATGTACATATGCGCAATCCCTTGCTCCAAAAAACTCCTGACATAATTTTGGAAAGATCCGTAGAAGACGAGGCTTATTTTCCAGAACCTTTTCCTGAACATTTATTTGAGCCATTCGTGTAGACTCAAATATTGTCAACCTTGGACATATGTGTTAACGAATGTACACCTATGAAATTTTGTGACGAAGAAGGATACGACCTAGTAACGTTGCAAATGGCTAGCGTCATCCTTGAGTCAGGATCGGAGAGTGAGGAACAAGAAGAACCTCCACGTGAGACCGAGTGTAAAAGAATAATTGATGAGTATCTGTAGTGAACGATAGGAATCGAACAGGGGAGGAATTCACGGATTCACTATGCTGTAACCTTCCATCACTGGACGATGAAATCCAAGTGATAGAGGCTGATGATGAAAGATCAAGGGCATCAGAGATGAATAGGAAATACAGGTCGAGACAGGACAGGTTTTACGAGTTTCATAACCAAAAACCTAGTCGACAGGAGCGGTATAAATCCAAGAGAACTAGAAAATCAAGGGAAAATAAGCATAATCCGATGCCTCTTGTCAATGACAGAATGGGATATCTAAAGCTTGTCAAAGCTCAGGATTGTGTCAAAGACTAGGTCACTCGCCGGTTTATCAAAACTAAACCGTGGAAAAACAATAAGAAGAACAGACACGAGAAGCAAACGACTAAGTCGCAGAAAGGGGGGAAAACAAAGTCTAGAATGACCAGAACAGAGAAGAAAACAGAGTAGAATAAGCTCAAGCGAACCCTCAGAGACATATGGACGACTGACTTTGAAACGAATGAGGACACAAGTTCTGACAAGATGGATGCACTGTCCCATTTTAAGAAGTATACCATACAAGATAGGAAAATTATAGTGCAACAACCTATGAGGGAATTGAAGGAACCGGGTACATCGTACGATGGTCGTGAAAAAGCCAAACGAATAGATCTAGCCGAGCCAGGAGAAAATCCAAAACCTGCATATATTGCCACGGATCTTACTGAAGAAGAGGAAAAGCTTTTGGTAGCTACTCTTAAACAGTATAGAGATGTGTTTGCATGGTCATACAAAGATCTTAAGGGGGTGGATCCTAGTATCTGTCAACACACAATACCCCTTAAGAATGATGCCAAACCCAGCAAACAACGTCCCTATACTTACAATAAAACGTTTGCCAAAAAGATCAAGGAGGAGATAGATAAACTTGAGGAGGCAGAGTTTATTTACGAAATTGAGCACACCGATTGGGTTTCACCGATTGTGGTGGTCCCGAAGAAAAATGGAAAGTTAAGAGTGTGTGTCAATCTCAAGAAAGTAAACGCGGCTACAATTCGCGACAACTATCCCCTACCCATTACTGATCATGTAATAGAAAGGGTGGCAAGCAAAGAGGCTTATAGCTTCTTAGATGGATTTTCGGGTTACAACCAACTCGCACTAAAGCTAGAGGATCAGCATAATACGGCTTTCGCAACCGAATGAGGTATTTTTGCATTTCAGGTAATGGCTTTTGGCCTAACAAATGCACCAGCCACATTTCAAAGGCTGATGGGTCATGCTTTTAAAGAATATCTAAGACAGTTCTTAGAAATTTACATGGATGACCTGTGTGTTCACTCCCTTGTAAAACTGGAGCACATAGAGCACTTGACTAAGGTGTTCGAAAAATGCAGACTGTATCGGATTTGCCTGAATCCGGAGAAATGTGTCTTCATGGTAAGACAAGGCAAAATATTGGGACATATAGTGTCCAAAAACTGTATTTCGACAGACATGGAGAAGATCAGTGTCATTGTTGATCTACCACGACCAGTAAAGGTAAAGAAGTTACAGGCATTCATGGGCCATTGTGGATATTATCGCAGATTTATCTACTCATACACTATAATTGCAAAACCACTTTACGCTCTGATAACTAAATTTGAGTGGACAGAGGAGTACGAGGAAGCTTTTCAAACATTGAAGCAGAGATTAATTTCCGCTCCAATTTTGAAGGCTCTTAATTGGGAGAAGATATTTCACATCCACGTAGATGCATCAGCTTATGCAATAGGATGCATACTTGCACAACCTGGAGAGAACAACATGGATTTTCCAATAAGTTACTCCAGTAGAACAACCAAACAATGCAGAGAAGAATTACACAACAACTGAGAGGGAGGGATTGGGTATGGTCTACGCAGTGAAAAAGTTTAGACACTACTTACTTTCCAATAAATTTGTATTCTTCATTGATCACCAAGCACTGTTGTACTTAGTAAACAAACCTTGCAGTACGGGGAGAATTGTTCGATGGTTCATCATACTGCTTGAGTTTGACTTCAAGGTAGTAGTCAAGAAAGGAACTACACACCAAAGAGCGGATCATTTATCTAGAATGATGCATGGAGAAAACCTTGCAGGAGTTGATGATGATTTGCCAGATGCATATCTTTTCAACATAGAAATGGTTCCAAGATGGAGCGAGGATGTAATTCTTTTGCTGACTATCGGGTCAATGAATGTGACAAGACAACCATCTACCATTGCAGCATCCAGATCATTGGTAATGTTGGCGGGAAGGCTATACAAACAAGGATCGGATCAAATCCTTAGGCTTTGTGTTGAATCGAGTGAACGGGAATTTTACCTAAACCAATCTCATGTACAAACAACGGGGATTCCCAATGGGCATGCACAGATGTATCAAAGATTGATGAGAATGGGTGTGTATTGGCCGAAAATGCGACATAGTGTTCATATGCATGTCAAATATTGCGTTAAATGCACGCTTCAAAAGCCAATAGAGCACGCGACTCTATTCAGATTATCTGTAGCACCCCGATGGAGTAACTACATTGTTGAATACCTCACCACCAGGATATTGTCTGAGAGGATGAGTAGATCACGAATCAAAACAATCATGAAAGAGGCAGAAAACTATGTACTAATTGAGGACATTCTTTACAAGAGGGGAAAAGACAATCAATTGAGAATGTGCGTGGCTGAAGAGGAATACATTCCTATCTTAGAGCAAGCACACGGTGGACAAGCTGGTGGACATTTCTCAGCTGACAAAATGGCCAAAGCAATTCTTATTGCAAGCATATGGTGGCCTACACTATTCATGGACGCTGAAGAGTTTGTGAAATGATGTGACGATTGCCAGAAAACAAAAATTCCTAGAGCGCGAGATGATATGCTCTTAAGGCCAATGATGGGGGCAAGAGCGTTTGCGAAATGGGAAATAGATTTTGTAGGACCGATAGCGCCTCCGGGATATAAAACGCACGCTCAATACATTATTGTGGCAACAGATTATCTAACAAAATGGGTGGAAGCTAAAGAAATAGCCAGAAATGATGCAAAAACGACAGCACAATTTTTGTATGAGAACATTTTCACCAGATATGGCTTACCAATTGAGCTCGTGAGCGATAGAGGCACTCACTTCATCAATGAGGTGATCGAATTCCTATTGGATGAATTCATGGTAATTCACAGGAAGTCCGCCCCCTATCACCCACAAGCAAACGGCCAAGCAGAAAGTACGAATAAAATTTTGGTGACAATTCTCACCAAAATTGTCGGCGAATCGAGAGCTGGCTGGGATCAAAAGCTACATTCAGCTTTATGGGCATATAGAGTAGCTTACAAAACATCGATCGAAACGAATCTGTTCAACATGGTTTATGGAATTCAAGCAATTTTTCCACTTGAATTCCTTATCCCTACGCTTCGAGTCACTAAACAATTAGAATGGACAGGCCATGAATTATCCAATCAGGTAGATGTCCTGGAAAGACTGGATGAAAGTAGATTGAGAGCCGTTGCATCAATCTACACACAAAAACGAAACATGAAATCATTCTTTGACCAACATGTTATCAGCAAGGAATTTGCTACTAGGGATTACGTCTTAATGTATACCCTGAAACAACATTCCCGAAAACTCAAAAAGTGAGGAAATGGACCCTATGTGATTCATGACATATCATCTAGCGGTGCCATCAAACTTGCGACATTAGAGGGAGAGGAAATGCCTAACTGGATTAGTGGTTGCAGACTAAAGAAATACAACATACCTCTAACCACAAAGATGCTTGCCAAAATACACGCTGCGAAGGAGCGCAAGAACAAAGCAAAGGAAACAAAAGCTCAAGCGCAGGAGGAGGCCAAAGTCAGGATTTTAAAAAGAAAACAAACCTTACAACAACAAAGACTTCCTCCACCAGTAGACACACCTCAAATTCCTTTGTCTATAATTCAAACTAATGAGCAATGGGAAACAGGAATCGATGTTCGCATCAATGTCAGACTCCCGCATGGCAGACATCAGCGAGCATTGATTAACACAGGAGTAAGAGTCAATGCGGTCAACTTCTCCACTTACAGGATGCTTACAGATGAACCCCTCGTGCAATCCACACGTGATCTACAAGCAGCAAACGATGCAACAATGCCAACATTGGGGATAGTAAACTTACCAATCAATCTTGATGGAAATAGTTGTCCTCATCAATTTTTCGTAATGAAAGACGGAGAAATCAGAGAATCAATATGCTTGGGAGTTCCATGGATGAGAACGTACAATGCAGCCACTGAATGGTCAGAACATGCGTTAAGGTACACACATGACTCTAACGTGTACATGATTCTATTCTCCAAAACAGATCACTCGTGGCCGAGTATCCCCATCGACAATAAGCAACCGGATAATCAGCCAAAAACACCACCAAAGGTTATTCAGAAGGTCTGGATAAAGAAAACATTGCTAACCAACAAACCAAGCAAGATCTGGCTACCTAAGGACAAACTCCAGTCGGAAGTAGCATCATCTCCAAAACCTTCAGAAGTTACTACAAAGTGGAAATGGCAACCAAAACTAGACAACACTAAAGTTTCAACGTCAGAGCTCGAAAGAAAACCCAAATCTCAAAACAAGAAGCCTGAATCTCCCAAATGGCATTGGAAACCGGTGAAAACTAAAGCAGAATCTGTAAAGATGCAACAAACCACATATAAATGGCTTCCAAAAATAGTTGCGATCACAAAACCAACAATCAGGGAAAGAGCAATTCAATTGCAAGCTCTTATGTTCCATAAACAGCTACCCTCGCCATCAAAAGCCATTGGAAACTACTTTTAGTCCCCGCATCTTGCACAGAAAATTGTTACCCAACGCATTACCTCAAACATCAGAATAGGGCCACATTACAAGGCCATGCATAGACACAGATTTCAACACCCATGCACATGCAACCAACCTTCGTCCGAAGCGACTCAGACAAGGAAGGGGGGAGTAATTGATGAATCTAGCAACAGTCAAGGCCATTAAGGGGTCCAACGTGTATATATGTACATAATGTGTGTGTTTTTTCATTATTTAGAGTTCAATTTCGAACATATGCGATCAAAACCTGGCAATTTTAGCGTTTTTTGTATCATCCGACTAGCATAATAATGAGCTATAATGACAAAATCCGGAGCATTGGGATGCTTCTAGAGAAAATATATGCTTAGGGGTGAGTATAATAATTTTGGGCTAATTTTTGCCAGTTAATAAGTATTTTCAATTTATTTTGTTTGACTTTTGTTAATAAACATCAAAATTTAAAAAAATTATCGCTCATAAGTGTCGGAATCAAGTTCTGGAAGCAAACGCCGAAGTGTCATGATAAGGTTATCAAGCATGGAAGATATGAAGCTAATATGAAGATGTCAAATTTTGGCCTTACTGATCATGACTACATTTCGCCAAAATTGCATCAAATGGTCATACGACGCCGGAATGACAAACGGTTCGACCCACAAGTTGTTAAGTATGGAGCCTGATTTACCCTTGTAATTTTCTGTGGTAAAAGCGCACATTTGTAAGGCCCCCATTATGAGGAGAAGCCATCGTGCGTGGAGGAAAATCACTCACCGGAAACCAAAATTTTCACGGACAAGAATCAGGGGCAACTTTAGAGGCCTCGAGGGCGGAGGCCCCCGAGACTTTTTTTTTTGCCGGAATATTATGGCCGGACGGCGGTCGGAAAACAACCGGTCGGTTGGCCGGTAGTCAATGGCCGATGGCCGGTGGTCGGAAGTCAATGGCCGGTGGCCGGTGGTCTGAAGTCAATGGCCGGTGGCCGGTGGCCGAATTCAAAAGCGGACTTGTCTTCTCAAGGGTGGCCACACATGGGCGGATTGGAGGGTCCGATTTGGACTTATTCGCACAAGGGCGGCTACACATGGTTGTCTCTCATAAGAGAGGGCAGCCCTTTTGGCCTATAAAAGGAGGCCATTTCTACACACATTTCAGATTGTGAAGTTGATGCAACAAGGTGAGTGTGAGGTGGTGAGAGTGAAGAAAGGCGGGAGCTCTATCAAGGGTTTAATCCCTTTGTAAACTACTTCTTCTTTTGAAGTGCTAAAGCCATTGAGTGGCTGCTTTCCCGTGGACGTAGCCCACATTGGGTGAACCACGTATATCGTGTGTACTCTCTCTCTCTCTCTATCTACTCTATAATCTCTTGTGTGTGAAATCTATCTCTCTCCATTAAGTAATCTACTCAAAAATCTATTTAGCTACGTCTTATTTCCTAACACAAGTGGTATGGAAATTATATCGGGATCAAAGGTGAGAAAAATCAGCCCTATTTCACGAAAATCTCAGGAAGATATAGGTCAGGTAGGCCAAATTCTAGCTCATTGTTCATTTTCACCTTTTGAGAGAGAAGGAGAGAGCTTTTTGACCTAGAGCGAGCTGCCACATTTCTACCCCGTACGGACGGTTGGAGCCAACATTTCACACCTGATTTCACAGGTATGTTCCCTCTCAAGTAAAGATCAAGTCTATTATGCATGCAAGCGCGAATCATTGCACAAACGAGCGAAGGGATCAAATCAAAGTCGGATCGGGTCAAAGAGGTCAAGGGCCCTTAGAGGCATCCATACAAAACTTTTTCCAGCCACAGAACACATCAATGTGCTCCCCACAAGGTTAGGAACAAATCCATGTGGTCAAATCTAAGTTTGGTGGTGGTACACCGATCGCGATCGGTGTACCTCACTAACAAAATTTGGGACAGATCTTGCAAAACACCTCCCATTAGCATTGCCTACAATCTGCTAGTGTCAAAATCAATTTTGGCCTCCATGGTACGATCGCAATCGGTGCCCCCAGATGCAGATTTTGCAACTTTTGACTTGGCCCATGCTTGGAACTCAGTTAAAAGTACACTCTCTTGAATTTTCAAGGAAAATGCACAAATTTTGCTCATGGAATGGGCCCAATTTGTCAAACACAACCAAAAAGGAAAAAATTGACCTACAACTACCAAAATCCTGTTAAAAATAATGATGGATGGTTTGAAAGGTACACTTGTCTGACTGAGAGTCAGAACAGTTGTAGAAACCCTCAAATGGATCTCAGAATCTCCTATAAGTGCAAATATAGTCGTTTTAGTTTCAAATGATCACACAAAGATAGAATTGGAACCGAGCCAATGCCAAAGACCAAAAGGTTACTTAGGGATGCTCAAATATCACATGGATATGCAAGGAATGCATGAAAAATGCACAAATCTGGAAAACCTCCTAAGACAGGGTATAAAGTTCCTGCTGAGGTCAAAATCAGACAATGGAGTAGGCTGATGGTAGCAAAACATCATAGAAGCAGTGGTAGCTCTTAAACTAACTTCAACTAACTCCAAGATCCATCCAAAATTCATCAGGAAAACCCAATATGGTTAGACTTAGTAAAATATGGTCAAATAGTGAAAAATTGCTCTAATTTGTTCATTTTAAGTCCAAACTTGGAAATAAATCATCAGTGGGCTAGGAAAGCTTAAGGGTTCATGACCATCTAGTTTTCACCAAAACCAGGCCCAGAACACCGATCGCGATCGGTGTACCTCAGCTTCAGATTTTGACAAAAACCTATCAGATCCCTTGAATACATCTTGTTCAAGTCACCTACCAAGTTTCAAGCCATTTGGATATCAAAACCTCATGAAAAGTCAGAGTCTAGTCCAAAACCCACTTGTAACCCAGAAATGGGACTTGTAAACTCAAAAAGTGGTTCAAATGACACACAGAGTGGATCAAAATGATCCTCCAACTATCAGCAACCCACTCATGTGATCAAATCTAATTTTGGCATCCATGGTACGATCGCGATCGGTGTACCTCAGACCCAGAACTGGCTCAGATTTTTATCAGTCATAGCTCTAGTCTCCCTAGTCCCACTGGTGAAATATGGACAGAATGGATGAAATTTGTTCAAGTTATGATCAGTTTTAACTTTTGAACTGTTTCTTACTAAAAGTCTAAATGCGATTGATTGCGAAGGGAAAATCCTGACAGCTTGTGATTCTCCTGACATAGAATGCCTCGCCAAAAGAAAGAAAGGCAGTGGACAGCAGCACCATATGAAGTGGAGGAGCTCGCCACAAAAGAAAAGGCTCACATCTCGGATGAAATACTTGCTCAAATCCCTGCCCACATATTCATCTCGAAGTTTAAGGATGCGGATGGTGACTTGGTAAAGACAACTATCATGCCATGGGAGATATGGAATCTCCACCAAAGGCCGGAGATAATAGAGGCAATGTGAGTTGTACACTTGGAGCAATTTTTTAGATTACAGCCATGGGGAACAGATTGCATGAGGGCCCACGAGCTCATGAGATTGATACAATATGATGGACAGGCAATGCTCACAGACAAGGATGGGTTGAAGGTGAAAGTAAAGATCACGAAGGAAATCATCAACGAAGCTTTACATTTCCTCCCAAGGCAACACGATTTGCTGGCGAAGGCAAAGTCACTAGACAATGAGAAGGCATTCGTCAAATCAAAGGTGAATAAATACAAATATAGTGACATGATTTACGGAGAGCTGGAATTGCCGATGAGATTGATATCTCAGCATTTTAGGGTACAAAAGCCTCCTCGCTACACCGAGCCAATCCTGCACATTTCCGTAGTCATGGCTCTAGCGACGACAGAAAATAGAACCATTCGCTGTGACTACGGTTCTTACATTTTGGACAATCTGATTGAAGAAAATTTGAAAAGCTCGGCAAAAAACAAAAGCTACATGAGTGCAGGGCCGATGCTAACCAGAATAGCATACCAGGCTTTGGGAATGATCGAAGATTTGTCAACTGCCAGCTCTCAAACGGCCCTAATCCAGAAAGCCAAGCTGGTTGCTCATTCCGTAAGGACGACCCCTGGCACGACATCATCGCGCTCAGCAAAGGCCACCAATAAAAGTTCGAGTGATGAAGAAAAAACGGAGACAGATGATGAAGGAAAGTCTCAAGATTCTAAAGACAAAGTGCCTTCAGAGTTTGAGGAAAGCAAGGAGGAAGACTCCACAAAGCCGCTAGAGAGAAAAAGAAGTGAGAGAAGTGCAGTACCGTAGTCAGACATGCAAAAAGCATATGCGGAAGCTCAAAAAAGAGTTGAGGAAAGACGAACCAAATTGCGGGCTGACAGACAGGCTCGAGTGGCTGAAACACAACAGGCACAAAAAAGAAGATTCGAAAGGGAAAGGCAAGAAAGGATAGAAAATGCAACTCGCCTACGAGCTGAGAAGCAAAGGTTAGAAGCAGAACAGAAGGCTGTGGAAATGGAAATTTCTTCGCAGTCCACAGAAGGAACGAAGGAGAAAGACGCGGCTGATGAGACAAATTAGGCGAAACAACTTAAAAAGATCCAAAGAGACAGGAATCTGGAAGCGTGAAGGGCGGCGGATCTCACCCACCAAAGAATAATCAGGATTTTAATGAAAAGAAAAGCGGAAGCATCGGCTCCACAACAAGGAGAAGAAACTTCCAAGAAGAGACATGTACGAGAAGAATCAAGTCCACCTCCTCCCTCGCCCAAATCACCTCCTTCTTCACCTAGAAAATCGCCTCTTCCATCACCAAAATCTCCTCCTCCTCCCCCTTCTCCATTGAACAAAAAACAGCCAACTCCTTCCCCTTCAACCTCACAAAAGGAAGTTATACCACCTACAAAATCCATCGGATACCAAGAAGCCTGCCAGTAGGTGGCTGGATTTGATTACAAGCAAACTCTACGGGAATTAGAACGACAATTCCAGTGTCAGCATGTGGTGCTGAGTGAAAAGGAAAGGCAGGTACAGGAAGCCCAACAAAAGCAAGCATCAGGGCAAGAAGAGTTAGAGAGCCTGAGGACGCAAATAGAACGCACAACGGAGGAAAGAGACCTTGAGCGACAACAGACTCAATCTCTAATCAAAGACTTGGTGGATGTCAGGACAGACTTGACAACCAACGAGAAGGAGTGCCAAGAGCTGACGACAAGAGTCCAGAAAGCAACAGAGCAACTTGCCTATGAGAGTGCAAGATTCAAAAGACTCAGCAGTTCCTACAGCACTGTCAAAGGCACTCTGACGACTTTAATGGCGAATCACGAACCTGCTGGGGCATTGGTCTCCACATCTAAGGATGCCACGGTAGTGAACACTATAGCAGTGCTAAAGTAGAGCTAGAGCAAGAGAAGCTTCAAAGGCAGCTGCTCGTATCACGGATGGTGGCCTAGAAGACGGCAAATGAGCTAAAGTTAAAAGAAATGGAGCAGCAACTAGCTCAAGCAAGCGCCGAACTACAGATTCAGAAGCAGATCGGTGACACGCTGCTAAAGGAAAAAGAAGATCTGGTTTTTCAACAGCAAATCAAAGCAGACAAAGCCCAGACTCAACCACAACTGCTGCCTGGACAACACGCGCCAGATTTGCCCGGAAGATCACACCAAGGGCAACAAGAGCAGGAATTTGAAGGGACCGATCTGGATATAAGAGATGAGCTCAATGAGAGCATTCAGGACATGCCAGAGGGGCCAGCCAAGGAGTACATTCTCTATGAAAAGAAGATACTGGAGTTAGCAGCCCTGGCATACTTACAACCAAAAGAGCAGGTGGAAGGATTTGGCCATGAGTACCTCTCGTTTCCTCTGCTATGCCATGAAGCAATTTTGTGGAAGGAAAATATGCGGCCATCCTTGCCACGAAACAAAGAAGGGGGTTACGAAGGCATTGCACTCACAGTGGAAGAAGCTCAGGTGCTTGTCGATGACCACCCCAAGTGGAGGCAGAAGTGGTTGGACAAAAGGCCACATGATCTAACAAATTACCACAGCTCTCCTCCACATATACAAATAGATCCTACATTCTGCCCAGTCCCTCGAAGACGCACTTGGAAAGATTTCACCACATGGAAGGTGTCATAATAATCAATATCTAATTCTCCTAAATGATTTTCTCATATTAAACTGATCATTTAATGTGGGGAAGTGCCAAGGGAGAAAAAGCTAGAATATTGGTTAAGTTAGCAGACCGGTCACAGTAGGGATCCAAAGGAGGGAAAATAGGGATCCAAAGGGGGGGGCCATCTGCAAAAGAACCATGTGAAACAATGGGCCAAAAAGACCCTAAGGTTTAGCCCATTAAGACTTCCAAAATGCTAAGGTTCCAAAATTCAAAGGTTGTGTCCAAAGGTTAACCCTAGGGAAAAATTGGATGCTTAGTGTGAGCTCAAAAAGTCTTTGCATATCCCTACATGGGAGGGGGCGAGCCCCAAAGCTAGGGGATGAGAGAGAAAGCCACACACACACACACAGGCTCCCTTTGCACAAAGGGAATGAGGGACACATGTCAGCTCCCTAGGCCAGATGCCCACAAGGTGTGCCCAATTCCTATTGGAAGACCCTTGAAGTGGACCAATGAGAATTAAGCTAGAGTAAATCTAGTTTAATTAATTTAAAAACATTTAATAAAAGAAACCAATAAGAATTAAGTGTCCTAGAAGACTATTGGGCAGTCTCCCAAGGGGTCCAATGAGCATTCAGGAGTCCCATGGCTTGCCTGATTCCTATTGGCCAGGAGGCAAAGGGGTCCAATGAGAGTTTAGTTTAATTATTTAATTATCTAAAGCTCTCACAAAAGGGGAAAGGGGGACACATGTCAGAAGGCTATCACTTATGCTGCTTAATTCCTATTGGCTTGACCTGGGGAGGTCCAATGAGGAAAAAGCCAGCCTAACTTAGCAGCTAGGGCTCGCCCAAGAGAGAGGGGGGGCTGATTTTTGCTGGGCATTCACTCTCACACTCTCACACTTGACCATGTGTGAAGGGAAAAATACTCTATCTCCTCCCAAGCTTTAATGGAGAGCTCATCACCTACTCCAAGCTTGTGAGATAGAAGCCTACATCAACACTCTCTTGGCATGTGGATGCAAATCCAACCAAGAGCCAAGCTTCAATGCATGCTCATCTTCTCTACCAAGCTAATTACTAAGCTAAGCTATGCTAATATGAGTGATTATGTGAGGAGATGTACTTCTTTCTCGTAAGATACTTCTTTTTCCTCTCAATCTACTCTCATACCCTGCTAGCTCTCACCATCTTCGAAGGTGTGTGAGGTCTTGGGTCTGAGAACGGGGATAATTCAAGTTGTGTTTGATTAAGTGTTTTGCTTGGTGTATGAAGCTTCCATCTTCATTGCACTAGCTAGTCTTGAAGGAACACAAAGAATTGTATTGTACAATGTCTCTCTTGATGGGAGAAACCATAATACAAAGCCTTTTGGAGGGGGGACCGGCTCCATGCAAATCCGGTCCTCAACTGTTGTCAATAGCTTAATTGCTCTCTCTTTTGAAAGTATTGTCGATGCTATCTAACTAGGTGTTATGCTTTTTGTTGCTCTCTCCACCCAAGCACTCTTGTAATTCTCATTAGGAATCTATTCTAATGAAATGCCCACTATGTTCATGCTAATTTCCGCTACAAATGAGATTTTAGGCCATTAAAATGTTACATTGGTATCAGAGCTCAAGGTTTCTCTTTTCTTGCTCAAGAAGGGAGTCCTCAAGCTAGCTACAAATGGTTGGTATTATTAATTGCCTGTGAGTAAGTAGAATAGGGATTTTTCAGCCTTCAGTGCGCCTGCCTTTGTGCAGTTAACGGGGCATCACCGTCGAGAGCTATGGTCTTAATAGTGGAGTCCTACGGGGCTTGCCTACGGCTTAACCACTATTGAGCTATTAGAAGCTTGACAGGAGCCGGTGCTGTTTTGGTGTCGAAAGACCCTCTCTTCTATTCCTTGCAATTAATGGTATTCGAGCCGCGGGTACAGTAGCTTGAGTGCTTTTTCTAAAGGGGTAAAGAGGAGTAGCAACTAGGGCTTGAAGTGCCAAAGTACACCTAAAAAGTTTACACCTAAAAGTTGTTAGAATGGCTGACAATATTAAAGAGAGTGAAATTAATGTTGATAACTTTGATTTTGCTCATGAGCAAGCTACTAATGATGCTTCAATGCTTGTTAATTATCTTGTTTCTAGGCTTCAACAAGCCATGGGCAATCCATCTCTCCAAAGTGAAGTGCAACGGCAGCTCCGTGCTCACGGGATTCTCCAAGCTCATCACCATGACGAGAGAACACCTAGGAAGCCTCCTTGTGAGACTACCAAAAGAGGTCTCTCTCCGATTCGGGAAGAAGAAGAGAATCCATATGAAGGGCTCAAGAACTTACTTCTTGATGATGCATCTCTTCCCAAAGGAGAACTCAAGAGCCTCCACCGAAGGAACGAGAAAGAAGCGAGTCTCCCGCCACCTCGGCGGAGATGGCTCCACGAAGACGGCGGGCTAAACGCTCTCCATCACCACCAAAGCGGAGAAGACCATCACACTCTTCTCCACGCCATAATTCAAAGAGGGATGATAAAAAGCAAGAGAAGAAAAAGGCGAGAAAGAGGACACCCTCTTCTCCATCTTCTTCATCCTCTTCCTCTTATGAAAGCTATGGTGAAGACGACAAAGATCAAGACAAGAAAAAGGCGAGAAAGAGGTCACCCTCTTCTCCACCTTCTTCAAATTCTTCATCTTCTGAAGAAAGTGATGGTGCAACTTTTGAACCATCAAAAAGAAGAGGCCATAGAAAATCCTATGCCGCATGGAAGAGGTCGTCCAAGCTGAAGAAATTCAAAGAGGGAGGGAAGAGCATCTCTTTCCTTACCTATGATGGCACCTTCGGTGCTACAGACAAAGTTTTGGCCTTTATCCAGCAATTCGATGCGGCGTTTGGAGATGAGGGCTTCACGGAGTCCTCTAAGCTACGCCATGTAGCTATGCACTTTCAAAAGTCCGCCAGACAATGGTGGTCTAGCCTACGAGCCAACGGTGAAGCTCCACGAACATGGAAGGCTTTAAGAGCTTCCATTATGAAGCAGTTTTTGGCCACCGATGCCAAAGACAAAGTACTCACCGAATGGCGAAGCTTAAAGCTCTCTCCCAATGAATCCATCCACAAATATGTAGACAAGTTTTGGGACCTACAACTCAAAGCCACTGTCTTCAAAAAGTTGGATTTTGGAGAGCAAAAGCAACAATTTTGTGCGGGCTTAACCGAAGAAATGGCGGAGTATGTCAACTCCCAAAGGCCACGTACCATATCGGCGGTAATACACCATACTATGGTGGCCTCGCGAATCAATTTCCAAACGGGGGGTAAAAGAAATAATAATAAGCCCCCGGAAAACAAAGGTTCCAATGAGCCTAAGGGGAAGGACAATGTCCAAAAGTCTCCTAAGGGCAATTCCAACAAAGCTAAAGAGAAGGGAGTTTACAAAGGAAAGAATAAACTCTCTCCTGAAGAGCTTGAGCGTTATCGTAAAGATAACCGGTGTTTCAAGTGCGGCGAACAAGGGCATGCGTACCGCGCTTGTCCCCAAAAGAACAACCGCCAAGATCCTCCTAGAGCTTCTTTGGTTGAAATCCAAGAGGAGGAGATTCACCAAACTCACCACAAAGGATCTCCTCTATGCCATGCTTGGGGAAAGGTAAGAGAACATGATGCTTTTATTCTCTTTGACCCTGGTTCTACTCACAATTTCATATCTATGGAGTTAGCCACCAAGCTAGGCATACAATCCTACGAGATGGGAGATATCCTACCCGCAGACAGTGCCTTCAAGGGGCAAGAAGCTTCAGTCACTCCCTTAATCGGGAAATTGAGGCTTCATGTCCAAGGCTATGTGGACAAAGAGGATTTCTTTATCTCTCCTCTCAAGCATGAGGATGTAATCCTAGGGGCACCATGGTTTGACCGTCTGGCTGCCCATGTTAAATTTCCTGAAAGGAGAATCTCCTTTAAGTTCAGGGAAAAGGACATGTATATAGATGCTAGGGAGATGGGTAACACCATCCCCATTGTACATACACCAGCTTTCAACAAGTCAATAAAGAGCTCTATTTCCGTGTACATGATTTTTGTTAAAGATTCTCAAAATGAACCTAATGCTTTAGCAAAAGAAAATAAAAGCAACCAAAAGGAATTAGAGTTATCCAATTTTCTCAAGGGGTTTCAAGATGTCTTTATTGACGACATCCCTTGTGAGCTACCTCCTAAACGAGGTAATGAAGACCATGCAATTGAACTTCTTCCAGGAAGTTCACCGCCTAACAAACCTCCTTATAGAGTTTCTCAAGCTCAACAAGAGGAGATTATGCGGCAAGTGCATGAGTTAATTGAGAAGGGCATGGTTAGGCCTAGCTCATCTCCATTTTGCTCACCTGTGCTATTAGTGCAAAAGAAAGACGGCACATATCGTATGTGTGTCGACTATAGAGCACTAAATAGGATCACTATCAAGAATAGGTTTCCCGTTCCACGGGTAGAAGACCTATTTGATAAGCTACAAGGATCGACCTACTTCAGTAGGATTGACCTAAAAAGTGGCTATCATCAAATAAGGATAGTTGATCAAGACATTGTAAAGACCGCATTTCGTACTACATTTGGTCTTTACGAATACATTGTCATGCCTTTTGGCTTGACTAATGCACCAGCCACATTTAACCGCTTGATGGAGAAGCTGTTCAGACCTCATCGAACCTTCACTGGAGTGTTCTTTGATGATATTATCATCTACTCTAATTCATTAGAGGAACACAAGCAACACCTCCAGGTAATATTTCAAGTTTTAAGAGAGAATAAACTTTATGTTAATCGAAAAAAAAGTGAATTTTTCTTGCAAGAGATTCAATATTTAGGTCACATTATCTCTCAAGATGGAATCCAAATGGATCCATCCAAGTTAGAGGTAATAAAAGGATGGCCTAAACCAAGGAATCTTCATGAACTAAGAAGCTTTATAGGTATGTGTGCATACTATAGACGCTTCATAGAAAAGTTCTCACAAATTGCGGGACCATTACATGACCTAACAAAGAAAAATGTTAGGTATACGTGGTCTGCTAAGGAGAACAATGCTTTCGAAAAGCTTAAAGAAAAGCTTATCTCTCAACCTGTGCTTACACTACCGGATCTCTCAAAACCATTTGAGGTCCAATGTGATGCTTGTGGTGATTGCCTTGGGGCTGTTTTGCTCCAAGAAGGGCACGCCATAGGCTATGAGAGTCGAAGGCTCGACCCTGTTGAGCAAGCTCTAGGCATATACGAAAAAGAACTCCTTGCAGTTCTACATGCCTTAGACTCATGGAAGCACTATTTATTGGGGACTCCTTTCATTCTGCGAACGGATCACCAAAGTCTTAAGTACTTCATGACGCAGACCAAGCTCTCCGACAAACAAATGAGGTGGGCAAATTTCCTTTCGCAATTTCATTTTCATATTGCTCACATTGCTGGCAAGCATAATCAAGTAGCCGATGCACTCTCAAGACGACCGAGAGTGAATGCGGTTTCCATAGCAACTCACAATGATCTATCTTCAATGATAGATGAGTATGCTATTGATCCCGATTTTAGAGATGTGATTTCAGCCCTTGCATTAGGGAAGAAAGAAGAACCATTTACTTTACAAGATGGTTATCTTCTCTATGGCAATAGACTATGCGTTACTAACTCACTACGTGAGAAAGTAATGTATGAATCTCATGCTCCCCCATATGCGGGGCATAGAGGGATTCAGTCTACCCTAAAGGGAATTGAAACATATTTCTATTGGCCTACCATGAAAGTGAACATACATGAGTATGTTTCCAAATGTGTGGTATGTCAAAAGACAAAATTTGATAGAGGGAAGCAACTTGGATTGCTTCAACCCTTGCCAATCCCTAATTCACCTTGGGAGAGCATATCCATGGATTTTATCTTTGGATTGCCTAAGTCTATCCATGGGAATACGGGAATATGGACGATAGTAGACAGGTTCAGTAAACAAGCTCATTTTATACCTGTCAAAAAGACTATCAAAGCCCATCAAATGGCAACCCTCTTCATTTCACAAATTTTCAAGTACCATGGCTTGCCAATGTCCATAGTGTCGGATAGAGATCCTAGAATGACCAGTAATTTCTGGAAGGGTCTCTTTGAGAATTTAGGAACAAGGCTAAACTTCTCTTCGGCCTATCATCCACAAACTGATGGCCAAAGTGAAATAGCTAACCTAACTATTCTCGATCTACTAAAAGCCTATGTAACGGAAGTAGATCAAAGATCCCAATGGGAGAAGTACTTACCCTTAGTAGAGTATGCTTACAATAACACTGTACATACTTCTACAGGAAAAGCACCTTTCGAGGTAATTGAGGGAAGATCAAAAAGTCCCTTGCTACTTAAGGTACATGGGAAGATCTTCGCTGCAGATGAGTATAGCCGAGACCTACAAGAATCTTTCCAAAAGATTAAGGATGCTATCTCTATCTCACAGCAAAGGCAAAAGGCTGCTGCTGACAAGCACAGAAGAGCCCAAGCCTTTAAAGAAAATGATTGGGTCTTGTTAAAGTTTCCCAAGGCTCGATTAAGGCACACGACGGGCAAGAATCCTACGGGCCACCAAAAGTACTATGCTAAACTAGCAAAAAGGTACTATGGTCCCTTCCAGATTCTTAGGCCAATCAATGAGATGGCCTATCAACTTAAGTTGCCCAATCATTGGCTCATACACAATGCTTTTCATGTGAGCCTCTTAAAGCCTTACAAAGGAGAGCCACCTCAAGAACCAACTATTGAAGACCCACCGGAGATCGAGGACCACGAGGAGGTGCTGCAGCCCGAGTCCATTCTCCGACATGAAGACAAGGTATTAAGAGGCGGTAAGACTATCCGACGATATCTTATTAAGTTTAAGAATTATCCTTTTGAAGATGCTAGATGGATGCAAGGCATACAATTAAAGGATAACCTAAACCTTGTCAATGCTTACAATGCTTCCCAAGAGTAAGCAAATGTACAAAATGTTAAAAATGAACAAAAATTTTTGTCTTATAAGACTCTCTTTTTCTTTATTTGTGCACAAAAATGAAGTAGTATGCATGCTTAGATCAAGTTTGCGGAGACGACGTCTCCCGAACACCAAGTAGAGCTTGTCACTCTACTATGGAAGACTGATAGGACTAATGTGCAGACATGCTTGCGGCAGCCTCAGGCTCTCAAGCGCCAAATGGACTAGTCATCCATTATGGAATGATGTCGTAGGGTAACATAGGGATCCTCTACCCGCTAAGAAAAGGACTCATGCATATGCTTTATCTTCTCTACACCATAGTCGAGGACGACTATGATTTCAAGAGAGAGGTAATGTCATAATAATCAATATCTAATTCTCCTAAATGATTTTCTCATATTAAACTGATCATTTAATGTGGGGAAGTGCCAAGGGAGAAAAAGCTAGAATATTGGTTAAGTTAGCAGACCGGCCACAGTAGGGATCCAAAGGAGGGAAAATAGGGATCCAAAGGGGGGGCCATCTGCAAAAGAGCCATGTGAAACAATGGGCCAAAAAGACCCTAAGGTTAGCCCATTAAGACTTCCAAAATGCTAAGGTTCCAAAATTCAAAGGTTGTGTCCAAAGGTAACCCTAGGGAAAAATTGGATGCTTAGTGTGAGCTCAAAAAGTCTTTGCATATCCCTACATGGGAGGGGGCGAGCCCCAAAGCTAGGGGATGAGAGAGAAAGCCACACACACACACACAGGCTCCCTTTACACAAAGGGAATGAGGGACACATGTCAGCTCCCTAGGCCAGATGCCCACAAGGTGTGCCCAATTCCTATTGGAAGACCCTTGAAGTGGACCAATGAGAATTAAGCTAGAGTAAATCTAGTTTAATTAATTTAAAAACATTTAATAAAATAAACCAATAAGAATTAAGTGTCCTAGAAGACTATTGGGCAGTCTCCCAAGGGGTCCAATGAGCATTCAGGAGCCCCATGGCTTGCCTGATTCCTATTGGCCAGGAGGCAAAGGGGTCCAATGAGAGTTTAGTTTAATTATTTAATTATCTAAAGCTCTCACAAAAGGGGAAAGGGGGACACATGTCAGAAGGCTATCACTTATGCTGCTTAATTCCTATTGGCTTGACCTGGGGAGGTCCAATGAGGAAAAAGCCAGCCTAACTTAGCAGCTAGGGCTCGCCCAAGAGAGAGGGGGGGCTGATTTTTGCTGGGCATTCACTCTCACACTCTCACACTTGACCATGTGTGAAGGGAAAAATACTCTATCTCCTCCCAAGCTTTAATGGAGAGCTCATCACCTACTCCAAGCTTGTGAGATAGAAGCCTACATCAACACTCTCTTGGCATGTGGATGCAAATCCAACCAAGAGCCAAGCTTCAATGCATGCTCATCTTCTCTACCAAGCTAATTACTAAGCTAAGCTATGCTAATATGAGTGATTATGTGAGGAGATGTACTTCTTTCTCGTAAGATACTTCTTTTTTCTCTCAATCTACTCTCATACCCTGCTAGCTCTCACCATCTTCGAAGGTGTGTGAGGTCTTGGGTCTGAGAACGGGGATAATTCAAGTTGTGTTTGATTAAGTGTTTTGCTTGGTGTATGAAGCTTCCATCTTCATTGCACTAGCTAGTCTTGAAGGAACACAAAGAATTGTATTGTACAATGTCTCTCTTGATGGGAGAAACCATAATACAAAGCCTTTTGGAGGGGGGACCGGCTCCATGCAAATCCGGTCCTCAACTGTTGTCAATAGCTTAATTGCTCTCTCTTTTGAAAGTATTGTCGATGCTATCTAACTAGGTGTTATGCTTTTTGTTGCTCTCTCCACCCAAGCACTCTTGTAATTCTCATTAGGAATCTATTCTAATGAAATGCCCACTATGTTCATGCTAATTTCCGCTACAAATGAGATTTTAGGCCATTAAAATGTTACAGAAGGGGTCAAGGCTGCAAAAGTTGAATTACTCGGTTTTGACAGCGCAGCAACCCCCTACGGTGGCCTACATGGTCAGCACACTGAACTCAACAGTCACTTTGCTGCAGGATGTCCCCGATTTGGCATGCCAGATGTTAGTAAAGATAGCCTGGATGATCCTTACCTGCATCCAGGTGTTTAAAGACACTGAAGGCGACGATCATCCGTGGAATCTGTTCTTGGAAGGATACAGAGGCATCTGCTGGAATCTACAGGATTCACCGCCACGGCACATCTTGATGGTTATGTACTCCAGGCTAATGTACCTGCCCTCGGACTACTTGCAGACATTTGAAGAGGCCTTCGTCACAGGATTCTTCAAAATGGATTCAAGGATTTTCCATCCCATGGCGAAGGACCTCATGGCAAGGTACGTAGCATACCAACACGCCTTATCTGAAAATCCATTCAGACAGCATCAAGAAGCCCTCGAAGCAGTCCTGCATACAAGAAGTTTTTCAGCGACACTCGCTTCATTAGAGCCACATCAACAGCCAAAGCACTGAACATGCACGAGGGCGTGCAAGGATAAGGAAGGGGGGAGTATTTGGCGGACTAAGCAACAAGCGGCCGTTGCCAGAAAGACCATATTTTTTTGAGAAACCATTGTAAAATTATTTTGTAAAGAAGCATCTCTAAGCCGGGAAATTGTCAAGAATGTATGATTATTCTGATGGGAGCAATTGTATATTAGAGAGCCAGTTAGAGGTTTGGGAGCTTATGGCCGGACAAGCCATTTTGTAAAGACCTAATCTATAAAGGTCATTTTTTGCAAGTTTGGAGGGATCCTTTTTTTGGAGAACTGAGAAGACAGCGTACGTTTGAAAGCTCCTTCTTGTTCAAACTTGTAATCTTCGCCATTGCGGCTACGGTAATCCAAATTCAGATTTGCTTATTGCATTGTGTTCCTCTCCTCTTGCTCTTTCATTCAAGTGTAATCATTCAAGATTTGGTGTAGGTTTTCAACTACGAGTTTGAGGCCTTAAATCGCTGTTTTGAGTGTCTATATGCGTGTTTTATGTTTTTTTGACCCTAGGAGACGCTTTAGGGACCCTGAAACGATCCATTAGGATCACCTGTTTGCTGTTTTTGCTGACTTTGGGACGAATGATCGCTAACGTTGTACCTCTCTAGAATGCTGTGACAGTGATAGGATATGTTCCTGATAACCCCATGTAGATTCCCTTCAAGTTTCGTGCGATTCCAACATGATTTTCATGGTAAACGGGCATGATGACTGAAGAACGGTGACATGAGAGATAAGACTCTTCCACTTCTTCATCATGGAGGGCTACTTCCATTCCATCATGGTTCAACACCTACATTAGACTCTTTGCCATGCCTTTTTCATTTTTCCATGCTTTGTGCTGAACATGCCCTTGGCATTGGAGAGAGAGAGAGAGAGAGAGAGAGAGAGAGAGGGAGAGAGAGAGAGGTGGGCAACTACTTCAACAAGCTGTCTATGATTTGTGCTAACTATGAAAATAACTAATTAAGGTCATATAAGCACAACTTAATTAAAAAAGTTTTTTTTTAACACTTTATGAATATCATGTGTGTCATGGTCAGAGCAAGCGATACCCGCCGAAGGCGGGTCGCGTGAGCTAGTAAAATTATAAAATGTCCATCAAAAGGTACATCCGATCATTTTGACAGTTGTCGCAAACTCACATAGGCATTTGTACCTTCTTTTCAAATCTCTTAGATTTTATGATTTTCAAGGCATTTTAATGTATGTCTTGAAGGGGGAGGGGGGGGAGTAACACAAGGTATTGAAAGATGTGGGAGCGGTGGGATCGACGTGTGAGAAATGAGACATGGAAATCACTAAGGCACTCAGCTATTGGATTTGTCCGAGTTTACTTTTTAGGTCCTAGTTTACTTTTCAACATTTTTGTTCATCTTATATGTTTCTGTTTTCCCCTTGTGAACAATCAAATACACGCGCGCTGCACAAACAATCGCCATGGCCGCTTGGGTTCAA
This sequence comes from Adiantum capillus-veneris, assembly GCF_014529385.1. Taxonomy (NCBI): domain Eukaryota; kingdom Viridiplantae; phylum Streptophyta; class Polypodiopsida; order Polypodiales; family Pteridaceae; genus Adiantum; species Adiantum capillus-veneris. Next base: position 107,526,736 of record NC_140958.1, read on the forward strand.
ACCCCATCCTGTGCTCCTGGCGCTGACTTTTTTGTTGCCATATGTTTCCCTCGAGATTCCCCCCCTTCGACCCCCTCCGTTGTTCCCACCGCTCCGGGGTCATTAAAGACATGTGGTGGAGGGGGGGGGGGGACATTAGAAAATTTTGGAGGTCTTTTGGAGGGCCTTTTAGTAGAGAGAGAAAAAGGAGCTCCTACAATGAGAGAAGAGCCAACGTTACGTAGAAAATAAGCATTATATTAAAAAAATATGAAAAGGTATCATCCACGCATTCAATAATCCAACCGTCCTTGAAAATGGTCACTTTTTTATTAAATGCAAGTGTCCTTTTTACGAGGCCGGTGCCGCTCATTCAATGTGGCTTATATCATCATTGAAATGAAAAAAATTCACTAACTATCAATTAGTGTCAAAATTTTCATAGTGTCAAAATTTGAAAATTTTGACACTGCCAACGCGTCCGAAACGCCTAAAAACCTAAGAATCGAATGTCTACTTGCCCTTTTCTAACACCAAGAGAGGGAAAAATTTCCAAAAAACCTCTAAAAGAGGCTCTTTGCCAAATGGCGCGTGAGGGCCGCTTGAAACTTTTGTAAATGGGCCTTTGCGCACCGTTTGCCAAAATGAATTGCCAAAAAACCTCTAAAAGAGGCTCTTTGCCGAATGGCACGCGAGGGCTACTTGAAACTTTTGTAAATGGGCCTGATTTGTGGCAAACAATGCACAAAGGCCCATTTACAAAAGTTTCAAGTGGCCCTCGTGCGCCATTCGGCAAAGAGCCTCTTTTAGAGGTTTTTTTGGCAATTTCTCCGTCTGGGAGTGTCAGAAAAGTGCAAGTAGACATTTGATTTTGAGGTTTCTGGGTGCTCCGGATGCATTGGTGGTGCCAAAATCTTCAAATTTTGACACTACTTGACAATTTGGTGAATTTGTTTCATTTCAATGATGACGCAAGCCACATTAAATGAGCGGCGTCGGCCTTGTGAAAAAGACACTTGTATTTAATAAAAAGTGAACATTTTCAAAGACTTCTAGAAAGTTAGGTTTACTTTTCACAGTATCTAGTTGTCCTTTTGGATGTACTCAATAGTTGTCTTTTACAAGAAATTTCTAGAGACAAAAATAGAATTTCTTAGAAGGCCCTCCAAATGATCTCTAAAATCCTCTAATTGGGGGAGGGCATAGGGGGGGTGTTGAGAAAAATGTGCCGCATCTTAATATCGTGCCATTTTTAATTTCAAAAATGCCGGCAGAGGACAAGGGGAAAGGGAGAAATTCCGCCCCAGTACAGAGGAAAATAGTGTAAAAACTTGAAAAAATTACCTACTTTTCTAAAAGTTCCTCTTCACAAACTCAAGGAAATGAATTTTGTATGTTTGGAAAAATACTTTTTCCTAAACACGGCCCGGGTGGGTCACATTTTCAAATGGAATGCTCTTTCACTAATGAAGTCTATCAATGGGCCATCACATTTTAATAAAGTCCTCTCAATGCGCCATCAAACAACTACTTCAGGGGAAACAAGGTGAAGGTTCACGTGAGCGTTTAAAAGAATAAAGAAAGGGAGTTCAACCTCAGGGCTAAGTAATACGGGGTCTTGAAGAAAGCTTGAGCCATGGGATCAACGACAGGAAAGCGGGGAACAAAACACAAAATGCTGGCCAGCCGTCATATATGTTCGCGTTTCTTTTTAAATCCGAGTTTATTTTTCAGTATTTTGGTTTACTTTATATGTTTTTGTTTTCCCCTCTTGGACAACCAAACGCTCTCATTGTAATGGAAACGGCCTATTAACTTTGAGAGTAGCGGAAATATAGAAAGTACTTTTGGGAAATTACTTTGAGAGCATAGCGGGTGAACTTAGTTGATGGTAGCAACAAAACATAGCATTTAGTTAACTTGGTATGAACAATACTTTTGCAAGAGAGAGAGTTTAGAGAACATGACAATAGCTGAGGACCGGATTTATGTGGAGCCGGTCCCCCTCCAATAGGAATTATTTGTATTTTAGTTTCTTCCATCAAGAGAGACTCGTTACAATACAATATTTGTGTTCATTGTGATCTAGGTGATGCAATGAAGATGGAAAGCTTCATGCATCATGATCATAGAATAAACTTTGTGGAAAGCATTAACTATCCCAAGCCTTACTCCCAAGACCTCAAACACCTTCGAAGGTGGAGAGAGCTAGCAGGGAATGAGGGTAGGGAAGAGGAAGAAGAAACATTTCATAGGAGAAAGATTTAGTTCCTCACTTATTATCACTCTTCTTGCTAGCATACATAATAGCATAGTAATGAAGATGGTGAATTTGGAAAGCTTAAGCATTGAAGCATGGCTCTTGGTTGGATTTGCATTCCATAGCCAAGAGTGTTGGTGTAGGCTCTCAACCTCTCTACTTGCTTGGAGAAGGAGCTCTTGCACTTTGCACAATACAAAATGAGAGAGTGTGTGTGGTAAGTGTGGGAGAGTATACCCCTCAAGAAACCCCCTAGCATGCTTTGGTCGACCCCCCCTTGTAGCGCATGGTTGAAGCTCATTGGACCCCTCCAGGCATAGCCTATCACAAGCAAGAGTCATACCAAGCAGCAAGGGTAGCCTTGGGACAAGTGTCCCCCTTTCCCATTTGAGAGAGAGGGCTTGATAAATGCTAAAATAATTGATTAAATACACTAAATTATCATTGGACCCCTTGGAAGGCCAGCCAATAGGCTTTAGGTACACCATGAGGGTAACCTAGCTAGGGGCTTGACATGTTTCCTACTTGCCTCTTGGGCAAGGGGTGCCCTTTGGGAGAGAGAGTGGTCAAGAAACCACCCCCCCTTCTTGCATGGCTCACCCCCTCCTTGTAGGGATTTGATTTGACTTTTGTGCCACCTCAAGCCCCTCAACCATGGGCCTAGTTCTCACCATAAGCCCAGACTTTAAGCCACTCATGCTTGAGCTTGGTTCCCATCTCAAGTACAACCCTAGCATCTCAAGCATGGCAAGCACCTCAAGCATCTCAATCATCAACTTGTGCTTGTAGTATTCGTGCATTCAAACCTTCATCAGGTCTTCATTGAAGCGCTCATCCTGACTTGACACGAAAAACTCGTCATGCAGCATGCTGATGAATCTGTCATTTAATTCATTTGGCACTTCACTCTAGGTGTTTAGTATGTAGTCTCTAAACACTTGAGAGCAAAGACCATGCATGCACTAGATCACCTTTTTGCCTTTGTCATCCAAGACGATGCCGCCGCTGATGTCGATCAAGTACGGCAAGCCCTCTCGCCTGTGATGCGTGAACCTGGATGTCTTGGTAGGGGTCTCTAGTGGCATCTTGATGGGGGTACAGACGTCAGGTGTCTCCACTACAGTCTGGGCCGCGAAGCGAGGAGTGTCGACTGGGGTGACTCCTGGAGGAGTAACTAGTGGTGTGTAGCCAGGAACGGTCGATAGCCACGCAAAACCTGGCATAGATGGAGATGTCGTTGGTTGGTGTGGGGGCGGACAAAGAAGTGGAAGGTTAGGAGCCTTGTTGAACATGAGGTGTTGTCGAGGCAAAAGCGGTGGAATCCCCACATCAACTGCCGTCGCCACCACTAGAGTGTCGGTGCCTAGACGAGTGTGAATATTGTCTCATCAACACCGAAGCTTCGGAGTGTGTTGAATGCTCTGAAAGAGAGAGAGATGCTGAAGGAGTGGAACGCCATGATGGTGCTCTAGAGCAATGAAGATCCTCGCACCACCTCCTCTGTTGGGGTGACAAAGAAGAAATAAACTCATCATCATCCATACCTACATTAAACACGCAAACATTTAATCATAATATTGAATGGAGAAGAAAACATGGACAAGTTATAATTTATACTATAGATAATAGAGAGAGGGAGAGAGAGAGAGAGAGGGGACTCATAAAGGGGGAGGGATTCCTGTGTAGAGAGATGCCTATAAAGTTCTTGTGAATTTGTCTCCCGTGTGCATTCTATGTATCTTGTAAAAGCTATGTCTTGGACAACATGCCTTTTATATGTAGCTGTGACAAGACACTCTGGTCCTAAATTAAATTTCTTTTCTATTTGCCATAGTTTTCTCGATTACTTGCGACAGATCTTTATCTATCACGAGAGAGAGAGAGAGAGAGAGAGAGAGAGAGAGAGAGAGAGAGAGAGAGAGAGAGAGAGAGGACATGAGAGGGAGGAGAGGGAAGTAGCATACCTGGAGTGGAAGCAATGACGATTAAACACAATTAAAATTTCTCAAGTATAGCATATAGACAGGAATGGAAAAAAATCCACGTGAATACAATATATATTATAAAATGGAGCAAAATTGTTCAGATACAATGTTTATGGCTTTAAGAGGTCTCTCTCTCATCCTCGCATAGCGCAACATAACTCCCTATGTCTATATAGAGCTCTTTGTTTAGGTAGATGTCCTCAGTTTCATTTTGTAGATCCTCTGCATGCACCCCATAGAGAGTAGCAGCTTGATGCTCGTCTGGCACCACCTCAACGGCTTCTGACAGAGCATCTTCTCCGATCTCCTCCATTGATGCCGCTGTGATTGGCACATGGTAGCCCTCATACGTACGTGCACTATGAGGGGCTACCTCTATGATGTACCACCAATTTGATGCAGATTTTGTAGGATGAAATATCACCTTCCAAAGCCACATAACTTACATGAGTGTTTCCAAGCACATAACTTCTAAAATTGGATGTTAAAATATTTACAGACTTACTTGTTCACAATGCTCGGATATTACAAAAATGTCTCTTAGGTCGGTCCATTTTTTAGTTGAATCCACCTCAAGGAAATCAGACTCTCCTCTGTGCATAGTAGCATTGCGCCCCTCCATGTTAATCTTGAACCATTGCACATCAAACAAGTCGACAAAAAACCCTCTATAATCGATCCTCAAAATATCTTGTAGTGTGCCAAAGTAAGTGAGTTCTCCCACCACAGGATCTGCATCAGAGGACCGTCTTCGACTAGACTCTTTAAATTTCGCCATGATTCCACAATCTTGTGTAAAATGCTTTTTATCGATCCGTTCCACCCTAAAATGTCGACCTTTACACCATGCTGTTGTATATGAATTATACTACAACCAACAAAGGCTATGAGTATCCGTTCAAACATCTAGAAAGTCTCTAGTCATACATTGCAAACTTACCTTGGTCGCGCAACCCCAAGAGTACTCCCACTCCTCCTCAATCACTTCTTCACCGCACTATTGTGCACTTTTCAATTGGTTGTGCTACCATCTTAAGCTCATGAATGTTGGTGGGCTCTTTAGATCCTCCGAATAATGCATCGGCGGTTGTCTTCCCCGTGTCCAGCTGGTTCGTGCCCTTTGTCGCTCTTGCTTTACATCCTCGTATTGTGAAATCTACTTTTGCATCATTGGATTGTGAAGCATGCAAAATTGGTTGATTTTAGCCTCTAGATCTTCTGTCATCTTCTTCTCAACACCACGATTGCACATGACAATCCCAGATATGTGCTCATCATCTATGGTTTGCCATAGCGTGCCTCAAGCTTTATCAAATCCGTCTAGCCACTCTCCAATGTAAACTAGGGACTCTGATACCATCCAACCCTCTGCCATGCTACCCTCCAGACCTGCCTTCTAACGCACATATCCCTTGAGCGTTTTCATAAAACGTTCTAAAAAAAACATCCATCTGGAATGTACTATGCCATCTATTTCCACCTCATCAACTATGTGAACAAGAAGATGCACCTGAATGGTTAGCATGGTAGTATGAAAGTGCTTCTCAAACATGCGAACAACCTCCACAGTGTTTAGTTTGGCGAATGGTATGGAGTCTACATTGATCTACTTTTGTGAGATCCATTGCACCAACTTCGCAAGTTTGTAGATTGTCTTACGGATGTCAGGAGACAAACATACCTCAATGGCCACCGGTAAAATAAATTGCAAAACACGTCTAGCAATGATATTAGAGTCCACAGACAAATTTGTTACACAATTCCCACTATGATGTATTCCACTTCAAACATACCTGACACATTTTATGCCAGTCGTGTGACTTCAAACCGGTAAGCTTCCCTTCTTTAGTGAAACAAGTTTGGAGCGAGTGCATTACGCCAGTGGGTGTTCGCACAGATCAAATGGTCTCTTCTACTTTGCGTTCTTGACCTCCTGTCAAAATCCATGGCACTTTAGGGTGTTTTATCGGTCCATCGGGTGCTGTCGACGGCCAATATTTCTCCATACAATCCACATTTCTAAGGTCAACCCTGGCTCCCAAAGTATCTTCTTGCCTGTCAGATGGTCCCACGACAGATTGCCCACATTCTTGAATATGTGCATTGGATCGAGTAAGTGATGATCATGAGTTTGGGCCAATATGGTAACTCATACCATAGAGAGAGTCTCTTCATCCATGGGGGCAAACCGTCATCACACATCTCCTTCTGCTCTAACCATGCTTGTGAAGACATCCTCGGTGCTCTCTTCCCAAATAGCCATCGCGTAACTCATGATTCTCTGGAAGATACGCTTGATGACCTTCATAGATTTGCTTCTTTAGTGAGGGAGCCCGGCGTGATTAAGTCTAGGCTCACATGTGACACATGCTCTGTATCCGCTAGTTTGAAACCTTGCATGTATACACATGACAATAGATAAGCTTGAGAAACCAAGATTTATAGTGTTTGAGTGTAAATCACCTGAGCATTCTGTTAGTCCGGGATAGTCATGCATGGTCTACATTAGAATTCCTCTGATCAAAAGCATTCCATCGACCTGTGTGTCGGCTCATATCCACCACTTCTATGCCAATCCACAATTTTTGTAGCTCTTCCAATAGTGGACGAAGATACACATCCATATTCTTCACTTTATACTGCCGCGACACAATCAAGCTTAGAAACAGGTGCCCCTTCTTGGTAGTCAACCACGGGGGAATGTTATAGTTGAAGATGACAATGGGCCATTCACTGTAAGATGTTAATCTCTAACCAAATGGATTTACGCCATCCATAGCCGGGCCTATGAGCAAATTTTGAGCTTCCCTAGAAAAATGTGGCCATGTATCGTCTATATGTTTCTAGGTTGCACAATCTGCAGGAATCCGTAGCACACTATCTGAAGATCTATTCTCCTCGTGCCATGATGCTAGGGCGGCCATAGACTTACATTCGAAGAAATTCTTGATGCGAGGAAGCAGAGGAAAATGTCGCAAAACCTTTTGTGGAATTTTTTGTCCGTGGAGATCTACTCGATATCTCTCGAAATCACATTTCGGACACTTCTCCATGTCTATGTATTCCCCTCTGAAAAGAATGTAGTCGTTAGGACAAGCGTGAATCGAATTATAATCCATCCCCAAGTTTTGCAAGATCTTTCTTGCTTCCTCTCTGGAATATGGCATCACATTATTAGCTGGGACTATGTGCTCTTTGAGCAATCTACACAAGGAAAAAAATGTGGTACACTAGTGTAAGTAATCTATCATATCATTATACATCTAGAGTTTTTATTGAAGTAAACACACTGTAATAGATCACCTGAAAAGCGTTGTCACTCTAGTGTCACTCCATCCAAATTTTGCCTACATGTTGAGAAGAACCAAGAGCGCCTTCAATCTAGACACACGTGCTCCATCATATAATGGCGTATCGGCTTCCCTTTTCATATCATCATAGATAAGCCTTTTTGAATCCATGATGGTGTCAATCATTTCATCTATCTCGGGCTCAAACATTGCCTCGTTGGGAATGTGGTCTGCATGATCATCCTCCAAGCTATTAGGGGCTACATCTTGTGGCCTCACGTATGCTGCTTGACCAAAGTTCCTGTGAACACGTTGTTAGCATGAAAACGACAAGGAAAACAAGTGCCTCTTTAGCTCTGCACGAGTCACACCGTTGGAAAGAAACCCTGTATGACGATAGAAAACACCAAAGTCTAACACCTATGAAGATGGGCGAGAAACAGCTCTAACTCAAAACATGACTAAAATTTTAGAAAACCAAGACCATGAAGATGAAGCTTGTGTTGTGAGGATCTCCGTAGAGCATCCATATGCTTGATTCTGATAACCGACGAGAAAGTTACAAGCTTTTGAAGATGGAAGGTCTCTCAAAAGCTCCAAAAAACAAGTCTCTGTAAGCAAAAAAGGATGTGCAGGAAAATACAGCTATTAAAGGGGGTTTTTTTGGTTCTTATCCCAAGGGATTTTCTCTCTCTCCTTAGCCGACTTCATTTCCCTCTTTAGGCACCTTTCTATTGGTCCATTTTTGGCCTTTTTTGGGTCAAAAATGAGATGTCGGCTACTTTTTGACCAAGGCAACTGGGGAAAGGGGATGTCCGGTGGACCAGAAAAAGTGTCTAGGCACCTGGGCAGCTGGTGTGGACTGAAAATGGCGCCCCCTCTCTCCCCCAAAGTCCACGAGCCCTCACAAGCAAGGCCAAGAAGCTCCATTAGCTCCTTTGATACACCATTAGGGGTACCCACTCCCCCCCTTATACCTGTTGGGATCGGAGAGCACACACACAGAGAGCCAACACGAAGAAGGAGATAGACACAGTGTGTGGCGGGGCGGTACTCACACTACAATGTGTAGTTATGAGTATAGTTATTATGAATGAGTAAATGAATGGCTGTACATGGGCGGCTGAACAACGGGCAGCCGGGCACACGGGCCTTTAACCCAACGATCTCCCACTTAAAGGCAGTGTGCCTTTAAAGTGGCCAAAGTACAGCAAAAGAAGTCAAGACATACCCATCAGCGATCTGCAGTGTGCAAACCGCTGTGAGGCTAACGACTTCGTGAGTAGATCAGCAGGGTTATCGTCAGTGTGTACCTTGACAAGCTCTATGCGCTTGTCCTCTAGCACCTCTCGTATGAAGTGATACCTCACCTCAATGTGCTTTGTCTTTGCATGGAAGACAGGATTCTGTGCCAACGCTATGGCACTCTGGCTATCACAATGTAGAATCGGAGCATCACAAACCATACCAAGATCTCCCACTAGTCGTGAGAGCCATATGGCCTCCTTGGCAGCCTCAGTGGCAGCCATATATTCAGCCTCTGTAGTGCTCAAAGCAACGCATGGCTGTAAACGTGATGCCCACGAAACCGGTCCACCTGCAACTGTGAACACATAGCCGCTAGTAGACTTCCTCGAGTCCACTGACCCTGCATAGTCTGAATCTGTATATCCGCAAACAGACATATCCTTCTCACCATAACATAGGGACAACTCTGAAGTCCCTCTCAAGTATTTGAGAATACCTCTCACTGCATCCCAATGACGCTTGCCCGGGTTAGACATGTACCTGCTAACCACACCAACTGCATGAGCAAGATCTGGACGCGTAGCCACCATGGCATACATCAAGGAACCAACAGCTGACGCATAGGGAATCTGAGACATCTCTGTAGTCTCCAAATCTGTCTGAGGGCAGTCATCATGGCTGAGTTTTACATATGGAGGCAACGGGGTACTAATGGCCTTCCCCCCTTCCATATGAAAACGCTCAAGCACCCTGTCAATGTACTCTTTCTGACTAAGAAAGAGCATCTTGCGAGAGCGATCACGAGTGATCCGCATACCCAAAATATGACTGGCATCCCCAAGATCCTTCATGGAAAAGGTCTCATGTAGCCTATGTTTCAAGGCATCCACATCAGAAATACACTTCCCTACGATCAGCATGTCATCCACATACAAAACCAAAACAATAAGACTACCATCTGCAGCCTTGCGAGTATAGAGGCATGGGTCCTCATAACTGCGTACATAACCCAATGAACTCATGAATGCATCAAACTTACGATACCATTCACGAGATGATTGCTTCAGCCCATACAAGGTCTTAAGAAGCCGGCATACCATCTTCTTTGAACCATGAATAACAAACCCACTTGGTTGCTCCATGTACAAATCCTCGTGCAAGTCCGGATGTAAGAAAGCTGTCTTTACATCCATTTGCTTCAACTCCATGTCTTCTGTAGCTACCAAGGCAAACAACATACGCAAAGTAGACATCTTCACCACTGGGGAGAAGATCTCGTCAAAATCAATGCCCTTCTGTTGCTTGAATCCTTTAGCCACAAGCCTTGCTTTGTACCTAGGCTTTGCATCCATTGAACACAATTTTATCTTGTAAACCCACTTGCATGGTAGTGCCTTCTTACCCTTTGGCAAAGGAGTAAGCTCCCACGTTTTATTTTGGATCAACGAATCCATCTCTGACTGCATAGCCTGCTCCCACTTGAGCTTGTCAACACTAGACATGGCCTCATCATAACATGATGGCTCCCCGCAATCAGTCAACAATACATAATCCATAGAAGGCACAAAATGCTGAGGCTGTCTTGCACGCCGCTCTGAACGCCTCAAAGACTGTGCAGGAGGTGCATCTGGCTGTCCCACATCTACATGATCTCCCAACAAGGGCTGATCTCCCACTTGAGGGTCAATGGGCTGCCCACGAGCAGCCATGGGACCATCATACTGATGACCATCCTCCTCAAATATCACACGCCGAACCTCAACCGTTCGCGGTGATGCTCTATACATAGAGTCCTCATGAAAAACAACATCATGGCTGCGCACAATCTTCCTGTCAATAGGATCCCACAATCGATAACCCATCTCACCAGAGCTACCATAACCCAAGAAGATACATCTCTTGCTTTTTGGATCCAATTTGCTGCGTTTTGCCTTAGGTACATGTACATAAGCTTCACAGCCAAAAACACGAAGGTGACCATACGAAGGTGGCAAACCTGTCCATACCTCTTCAGGCACTTTGAAGCCCAAAGGAACACTAGGGGAACGATTTATCAAATGCACAGAAGTGGCAACAGCTTCAGCCCAAAATCCATTTGACAAACCAGCCATAGAAAGCATACTACGGACTTTTTCCTGTATAGTCCTGTTCATGCGCTCTGCCACAACAGCTTCAGCCCAAAATCCATTTGACAAACCAGCCATAGAAAGCATACTACGGACTTTTTCCTGTATAGTCCTGTTCATGCGCTCTGCCACACCATTTTGAGGAGGTGTATAGGGAGCACTAAGCTCGCGCCGTATACCCTTCTCAACACATAATGTTGTGAAAGCATGAGACATAAATTCACCCCCATTGTCCGTACGTAAGCACTTCAACTTACAACCTGATTGGTTCTCAACAAGAGTCAACCATTGCTTAAATATATCAAACACCATATCCTTCTTACGAATGGGGTATGCCCATACCTTCCTGCTAGCATCATCAATGAATGTAACAAAGTACATAGCACCTCCAAGAGAAGCATTGGGCATCGGCCCACATACATCACTATGCACCAAAGCTAGCTTTTCCAAAGATCTGTGTGGAACACTTTTCTTATGAGAAGACCGAGCATGTCGACCATAAAGGCAATGCTCACAAAACTCAAAACCACCAAAATCTGAAACGGGAATGTAATCCGCACGTGCCAACAACTTCAAACCTTTTAGTGACATATGCCCCAAACACTGATGCCATAAAGAAGCAGGAGGTTGCTCAGTGATCCCCACAATGTGATCAGCCACACTAGCTACACAAAGGGAATACAACGTATTCCTCTTAGCACCTTTAACCAAAACAAGGCTGCCCTTAGTGATCTTCCAACCTCCATCACCAAAAGATACATTGAAACCAAGTGAATCCAACTGACCCACACTAATCAAGCTTTTTGCAAGAGCCGGCACATGATGCACACGCTGCAAGACAAACGTAGTAGAGTTTGGCATAGCCAAATGAATATCCCCAATGCCATGAATCTGCATAGAACGCCCATCGACAATCCTGACAGTACCTGTTCTCGAAGCATCGTAGTCATGAAACCACGACCTATGAGGCGTAACGTGAAAAGAAGCACCACTGTCAATGACCCAATCCATAGGCATACTACGCTCATGAGTGAGACGAAAAGCGTCATCAAAATAGGATGCAAGCAACACATCACCAAGCTCTTCACTAGTAGCACTAGTCGGAGCACATACATGGTCATCTTGAGAGCTACACTCTCCCTGTGTTGCATTTAACTCCTCAATCTTGACATTGGATTTAGGCTTGTCCTTAGCATCATGGTCTTTCTTCTTACCATCTCCATTTTCCCTTTTCCACTTGTAACAATCCTTTTTGAAATGGCCTTTTCTACCACAATGAAAACATTCCACATCCTTTTTACTTGTGCCTGCACGGGACTTGCTTCTAGATTTACCCCTATTGGACTTATACTTGTCCATAGTCCTGCCTCTGACAACCATTGCACTAGAAGACTGACTACCTGCATTATTCTTTTGATTAATCTCTTCCGTGAGAAGACTAGACTCCACATTAGTACTTGTCAACTCATTCGCAGGAACCGAGTTACTTATGGCTGTCCTAAATGTGTCCCATGACTCAGGCAACGTGACAAGTAAAAACATAGCTTTTACATTTTCCTCAAACGTAATTTCCTACGTAGCAAGTTGGCTGAAAATTGTATTGAACTCATTCAAATGCGCATTCATGGAAGCACCTTCCTCCATTCGCAAATCAATAAGCTTTTTAATCCAATACACCATAGAAGCAGCCGAATGCTTATCATACATATCGCAAATCCACTGCCATAGCTCATAAGCTCCACCCTGTGCATCTTTCACATTGTAATAAACAGACTTTGAAAGGGAAAGCCTAATGGTAGACCTGCACATCTCATCCAACTCCTCCCAATCATCCCTCTCCATGTTCTCTAGCTTAACTCCCTGCAACTTTAGAGGTCGAATCTGTTTCTTCTGCACCAAGACATCCCAAATCTGATCTTTCCAATATGAGAAGTTAGCACCATCCAACTTCTCAATATTGAAAACTGTGTCCTCTTTAGTGCCCATTACAACAAGAATGCAACAATGAGAAACCTGTAACCAACCAACAAACTGCCACAACAAAGTAGTGTTGCAAATCTGACAACACCTGCTGCTCAATCAAAGAGCAAACGCATAGAGTATAAATCAGCCCATAATATGGTCAAAAAACGTACGTAGAAATCCACAAACAAATGCATAAACCCGTGACACCTGTAACTCAACCGGCCTAAGCAAACTGTGCCACAAAATGCATCAACAATGAGCTGTCATAGAGGCATAAACATACTCCATGTCTGAATAACCACAATAGAGACATAAGCTGACCAAGCTTACACAAATCCGTGAGCATAAATGGATCCAAGTGAGCATATAACCAATGCACAAGCTCAACGAAGTCCAATCTCTATTGTCAACCAAGTACCTATCCGTACTCAAACCGCAACACTGCAAGCAAGAGCAAACCCGCTCTATGTATAAGTGAACCAAATCTCCACAATATCATGCATAAAGAGTGTCTGTCAAACTGCCATATCCACATCCATCAACATACATAGATGATGTAAACCTGTAGCTCAAGAACACGCATAAACAGACTGCCCAGAAGAGTAGAAGCTCCCACTCAAACCACAACCATATGCATGGCTGTCCCACAGTCAAAATACATGTTTTGTAACCACAGAAGAGACCGGTATCCAAAGCTCCCTGTAACCTGTAACCTGTACCTGTACCTGTACCTGTAGTCGAAGAAGACAATGTCGCCAAAACTCCCACTCTTTCTGTGTGTATGAGGCCACTCCAAGAAGAGGCTACACACTCTCAAATGAGCTGTGGCCTCACGTAAGTGGAAGACACTACAACAATGGCACCTGTAATGGCTATGGAAGCTCTGGCAGCAGAAAACTACCAAAGAGAGCTGAAAAACGCAGCTCCTAGTCTGTAGCTCGGATGGGATTTCTGATGGCACGAATGGCTCCGAAAGGGGGGTTAAACTTCAGAACACCTGCTGAAAATACTCGCGGAGTGCTGAACCTTCCAATGCCAAGCTCAGAAAAACCTTCTGCTCTTTAGAAATGCGCGCGTGCGCGAAACCAAAAAACGGCAATGAAACAGCAGCAAGTTTCAACACACTCAACAATGATGATGAAGCTCTCAATGCTCTCACTACAAAGCTCTGATACCACTTGTTGGGATCGAAGAGCACACACACAGAGAGCCAACACGAAGAAGGAGATAGACACAGTGTGTGGCGGGGCGGTACTCACACTACAATGTGTAGTTATGAGTATAGTTATTATGAATGAGTAAATGAATGGCTGTACATGGGCGGCTGAACAACTGGCAGCCGGGCACACGGGCCTTTAAACCAACAATACCCTCCAATTTTCACATGCTCCCCCCCATGTGGGGTTATTCCATTGCCACATGGCACCATCCTCCCATCTTCCCCAACTTCCCCATGTCCAAACCTGAAATTTCTATTTTGCCCCCAACTTGAGCCATTTTCTCGGAGGCGTAGCGGGTGACCCCGACCACCAAATATAGCGCCGTAAAGCATGGCTTGGAGCTTATTACCCCGGCTAACTCCAAAAATTTCTAAACATACCATTGCTAAAAAGAACCATCAAGTCGGCCCACTTGCCGTCTTCCCACGTGCATCTGCTGCCACTTTTTAAGTGAAAAACCATCCACTTCGAGTGCGTGTAACTTATGATGTCGAAGTTCGATTTTCAAGCTATCAAGCACGGCTAGGAATGCTCATTCAAATCTATTTTTTGAAATATCGACTAACCCAGAACTCAACCAACAGCTTGACCAAAACCAAGCCTTTGTACAGGGTTTTTACAAGGACACTTTCAAAGCTGGAAGCACTATGTACATATATATACATGAGGGTGGTCAACAAGTTTTTTTGCATCATTTATGGCTTTTGTACTCATCCAAAAAATACATGACATAACTTGTCAACCCCCCCTAGCCTGCTTGATCATTCATGACAAGCAGAGGTCCCCAGGGTGAACAATTAATGTAGCTCATCCTCAGAAACCTCGTTCACATTTTGTGGCGCATTCACACTGTTTGTTTCCATTGATAACATCTCATCTGTCACAATAGTCATCAACCGTGCTAAATACTTCTTAGGTCTATAACCATTAACACGGTAGCTATGTATTGTACCATCTAAATCAGCCAGCTGATATGTCCCATTATCAAACTTGTTTACAACAGTAAAAGGTCCCTCCCACTTGATCTGAAACTTCTTTTGGAAAGTGTGGTCCAATTTACTATTGTATCGCAAAACAAGATCTCTTTTCTCAATTCCCTTATCTTTCATGCATTCATTAGCTCTTTTTTGGGCCTTTTTACATATTTCTTGATGGTAATCCAAGGCCAAAAGCCTGTCTAGCTGTAGACATTGTAAATCTAATAACCTTTGTTGCCAAGCATCTTGTTGCTCTTCATCTTGCAATGACAAAAACTTGAGTGCAGGGATTTCCACTTCAATAGGCATCAAGGCTTCTTTGCCATAAACCAAGTGATATGGTGAGAATCCCGTGCTAGTTTTTATTGCCGTTCTATATGCCCATAACGCACAAGGCAACTTTGAGTCCCAAGTTTTGGCATGTGTTAAAGTCATTTTTGTCAAAATCTTCACCAAGTCCCCATTAAACCTCTCATTAAGTCCATTGCACTGTGGATAATAAGGGGTGCTGTATTTATGCTCTATGCCAAGCTTCTTGCATAAAAAATCAAACATTTCACCTCTAAACCCTGGCCCTCTGTCAGACAGTAACTCCAATGGCACCCCGAACTTGCAGCATATGTGCTCGTACATGAATTTTCCCATCTCCTTGGCTGGTAATTTGTTTGACAGCCTTGGTCTCTGCCAAACGTGATAAATAATCCACCGCTGTCAAAATATACACATTCCTCTTACTTGAAGTGGGTAATGGCCCAATAGCATCGAGGCCCCATTTTTCAAACACCTCATTAGCCAGGATTGTCTTTCGCAGCTCAGGTTTAAGAACCCTTTTTCCCATCTTTTGACAAACCAAGCAAGATTTACACCAGTGATTGACATCCCGTTGAATACTAGGCCAAACATAGCCTTCTTGCAAGATCTTGTGAAGCATAATCTTCATAGCAAAATGACCTCCACAAGACCCTTCATGGTTTTCTTCTAAAATTTTGTAAATCTCCTCCTTCCAAGGCACATGACGCAACACCAAATCGCTTCCTTTCATGTAAAGCATATCACCAATCATTTTGTACTTCCTTGCTCTTCTCATAAAAGCATACTTTTTAGATGAAGGAAAATCTTCAGGCAAGAGACCGGTCAATAAGAAATCCACCTCTTTCGACAACACCTCTCTTCCATGATACAAAGGGGCATCCGCTTTCAACACAAACACACAAGTAATCATTGCTTGCGCGGCCTCATGTGCTTCTTCATTTTGAGTCCTTTCAACATGCTGCAAGCTCCATGCCTCAAACTTTTTGAGTAGCGATTTCACTTTGAAGCATAGATTCTTCAGTCTAGGATTCTTATTCTTAAGACCATATTAGGTAAAGTGGGAAAATCCCAATTCCCAGGTTGGACAACTTTCAATATATCATGTACAAAATATAGAGATTTTGTCAAAAAATTGAGTTTTCTTAATGTCTCATTCCACTTTATGCACATACAATACACAATGAAAACAACTAAAGTACCATGGTTTCAATCAATTGGATTATTAGGAGACGAGTATATTGCATCCATTATCGTTGTCTATGTCCTAATGTCCTACCTACAACTTATCTCAACATGGAGAGCTTGGTTTCTAGGTCCACCACTTGTCCAAGTTAATGTAAAAGTGACTCAAGGTTCACAACTTGTGAAAGCAAGGATCCATTGAGGAATACAATCCACTTGGCTATTTTTCCTTAATTTATTGCATGTGACATTCAAGCAAGGTCCACTTCTAATCTATAACTTCTTAATTTGAGGCATGGGGCATACATAAAATATGTAGCATATGCTCTATTGCCTCATAGGAAGGTTGGTTTCAATTTGCACTTATCCATGCTAGCCTATCTTGGAGAAATGATGGAGCTTGCTTCTCTCCTTGTTTCAATGGAGACTAGCTTGGACAAGTGGTGGACCTTTGCTTCTCTCTATGTTTCAATAGAGTTAGCTTGGACAAGTGGTGATCTTCGAACAAAACCCCCATATAAAACATATCATGGGTATTCCAAGTGATTAGAAAGATTACCATTTAAGATATAACCTTATAGGTTGGACAAATGGAGCTTGGCTTGGAGAAATGGTGGACCTTTGATTCTCTCCATGTTTCAATGGAGCCTATCTTGGATAAATGGTGGAGCTTGCTTCTGTCCATGTTTCGATGGAGCCTAGCTTGAACAGTTGGTGGACCTTTGCTTCTCTCTATGTTTCAATAGAGTTAGCTTAGACACGTGGTGGATCTTCAAACTAAGCCAAATACTATCAATGTTTCCTAGCTTGGACAAGTGGTGGAGTGTTTCTCTACTCCATGTTTCAATGGATCTTAGCTTGGACAAGTGTTGGACCTTAAAACAAAAACCCCATGTACAACATAGAATGGATTTTCTAGATTTCAATGGAGTCTAGATTTAACAAATGGTGGAGCTTGTCTTCATCCATGTTTCAATGAAACTAGCTTGAACAAGTGGTGGACCTTGTAACAAACCCCCCCATGTACAACATATCATTGGTTTTCTAAGTGATGGGAAGGAATACCATTCAAGATATAAACTTATAGCTTGGATAAGTAGTTGACTTTAAAACCAAATTCATCATAATACAATGAAATACAGGTTAGCCAATTCCTAAATCTTGAGACCAAACCTCCCATGCTATTAGAGATAATATATTGGATAAGTGGTGGACCTTCTATTATTTTCCCATGCCTAGTTTAGACTACCGGTACACTTTGCAGCTATAAAGGTTGGACGAGTTGTGGAGCCTTGTTTCTATCCATGTTTTAATGGATCCTAGCTTGGACAAGTGGTGGACCTTGGAAAAAAGCTTCCATGTACAACATATATGAGGTTTTCCATGTTTTAATGGAACCTATCTTGGACAAATGGTGAATCTTGCTTCTCTCCATGTTGATTTTGGAACTACCTTAGACAAGTGGTGGAGCTTTGCTTTTCTACTCTTCATAATACAATAAAGTATACGTTGGTTACATGGTGAATCTTAAGGCCAAACCTCCCATTTTACTAGAGATGATAGGTTGGACAAGTGGATCAACCTTCTATCATTTCTCCATGACTATATTGGACAATTAGTAGACCTAACATCTCTCTATGTTGTCTAGAGATAAGCTTGGACAAGTGATGGACCCTGCTTCTCTCTTCCTTTGGTTTACTTTGATGTCCTTGAAAGAAAGTGGTAGGTGATAAGGAGGTGATTCATTCCTTGGACAAGGTCTTGGAGGAGGTTGGATGGGTAATTCAATAGTTTTCTTCAATTTATGCCAGCATATAGCCAATCCATTTTTCTGTAATGGTTCTGAAATTAAAGAACAAGAACACTTAATGCAAACACAACAATAGACATGAGTTTTACATTGTCTACCCTAAGGTTTTATTAGATACCAAAATCCATCTATGATCTACTCATTAATAGAAAGAAAGTCAAATTAAAATCCTGACTCTTTTTTATGCTACACTCTCTCTTAGTCTCAATACCATGGAGGTCAACTAGACTTAAGTCAACTAATAACTACTACTTGTTGTTAAAGGTATGCTTGAAGTGCATAAGGCTTTACCAATGCTCTAGTGTAGAATGGGTATTTAGGTCTCAAGGTCTACCACTTATCCAAGCAAAGATCCATTTAGATATGGAAACCCAATTTTTCTTAATATAATGATATAGAGTGGACAAGTGGTGAATCCTGAGACCAAACCACTCATGCTACTAGGGATAATAGGTTGGACAAGTGGTGGACCTTGAATGTAAACCCCCCATGTACAAAGTATCAGGGGTTTTGGGTATTTCAATCGACTCTAGCATCTTCGAGACATGGTGGAGCTTACTTCTCTCCATGTTTCAATGGAGTCTATCTTGGATAAATGGTGGAGCATCATTCTCTCCATGTTTCAATGGAGCCTAGCTTGGACAAGTGGTGGACGTTTGTTTCTCTCTATGTTTGAACAGATTTAGCTTGGACAAGTGGTGGACCTTGGAACAAAATCCCCATGTAAAACATATCATGGACATTACAAGTGGTGAGAAAAAATACCATTCAATATATAACCTTATAGGTTGGACAAGTGGTGGACCTTAACACCCAATTATTATTAATATAATGACATAGAGTGGACAAGTGGTGAATCTTGCGACCAAACCTACTAGGAAAAGTAGGTTGGACAAGTGGTGGACCTTGAATGCAAACCCCCCATGTACAAAATATCACTCAGGCTACTAGGAATAATTTGGTATTAAGGTCCATGTTTCAATGGAGCCTAGCTTGGAAAAGTGGTGGACCTTTGTTTCTCTCTATGTTTCAATAGAATTAGATTGGACAAGTGGTGAACCTTGGAACAAAACCCCCATGTAAAGCATGTCATGGGCATTACAAGTGGTGAGAAAAAATACCATTCAAGGTATAACCTTATAGGCTGGACAAGTGGTGGACCTTAGCACCCAATTCCTCTTATTATAATGACATAGAGTGGAAAAGTGGTGAATTGTGAGACCAAACCTACTAGGGATAATAGGGTGGACAAATTGGTTTGACCTTGAATGTAAATCACCCATGTACAAAATATCATGGTGTTTTCATATTTCAATGGAGCCTAGCATATATTGGACATGGTGGAACTTACTTATGTCCATGTTTTAATGGAGCCTATCTAGGAGAAATGGTGGAGGTTCCTTCTCTCCATGTTTCAATGGAGCCTAGCTTGGACAAGTCGTGGACTCTTTGTTTCTCTCTATGTTTAAATATGGTTAGCTTGGACAAGTGGTGGATCTTGGAATGAAACTCCCATGTAAAACATATCATGGGCATTTCAAGTGGTGAGAAAGGATACCATTTAAAATAAACCTTATAGGTTGGACAAGTGGTGGACCTTAACACAATATAATGACATAGAGTGTACAAGTGGTGAATCTTGAAACCAAACCACTCATGCTACTAGGGATAATAGGTTGAACAAGTGGTGGGCCTTGAAATAAACCCCCTAGAGTGTTTTCAATGGCCTAGCTTGGAAACATGGTAAAGCTTGCTTCTCTCCATGTTTCAATGGAGCCTATCTTGGATAAATGGTGGAGCATCATTCTCTCCATGTTTCAATGGAGCCTAGCTTGGACAAGTGGTGCACCTTTGTTTCTCTCTATGTTTGAATAGAGTTAGCTTGGAAAGTGGTGGACCTTGGAACAAAATCCCCATGTAAAACATATCATGGGCATTACAAGTGGTGAGAAAAAATACCATTCAATATATAACCTTATAGGTTGGACAAGTGGTGGACCTTAACACCCAATTATTCTTAATATAATGACATAGAGTGGACAAGTGGTGAACTTGGACCAAACCTACTAGGAAAATAGGTTGGACAAGTGGTGGACCTTGAATGTAAACCCCCCATGTACAAAATATTACTCATGCTACTAGAAATAATTTGGTATTAAGGTCCATGTTTCAATGCAGCCTAGCTTGGAAAAGTGGTGGACCTTTGTTTCTCTCTATGTTTCAATAGATTTAGCTTGGACAAGTGGTGGACCTTGGAACAAAACCCCCATGTAAAGCATGTCATGGGCATTACAAGTGGTGAGAAAAAATACCATTCAAGCTATAACATTATAGGTTGGACAAGTGGTGGACCTTAGCACCCAATTCCTCTTATATAATGACATAGAGTGGACAAGTGGTGAATCATGAGACCAAACCTACTAGGGATAATAGGTTGGACAAGTGGTGACCTTGAATGTAAACCCCCCATGTACAAAATATTATGGTATTGGGTATTTCAATGGAGCCTAGCAACTTGGAGACATGGTGGAACTTATTTCTCTCCATGTTTCAATGGAGCCTATCTAGGAGAAATGGTGGAGGTTCCTTCTCTCCATGTTTCAATGAGCCTAGCTTGGACAAGTGGTGGACCTTTCTTTCTCTATATGTTTTAATAGAGTTAGCTTGGACAAGTGGTGGACCTTGGAATGAAACCCCCATGTAAAACATATCATGGGCATTTCAAGTGTGAGAAAAGGATACCATTTAAGATATAACCTTATAGGTTGGACAAGTGGTGGACCTTAACACAATATATATAATGACATAGAGTGTACAAGTGGTGAATCTTGAAACCAAACCACTCATGCTACTAGGGATAATAGGTTGGACAAGTGGTGGGCCTTGAATGTAAACCCCCAAAATTAGGTTTAGGGTATTTCAATGGAGCCTAGCTTGGAAACATGGTAAAGCTTGCTTCTCTCCATGTTTCAATGGAACCTATCTTGGAGAAATGGTGGAGCATCCTTCTCTCCATGTTTCAATGGAGCCTAGCTTGGACAAGTGGTGGACCTTTGTTTCTCTCTATGTTTCAATAGAGTTATCTTGGACAAGTGGTGGACTTGGAACAAAAACCCCTTGTAAAACATATCATGGGCATTACAAGTGATGAGAAAAAATATCATTCAAGATATAACCTTATAGGTTGGACAAGTGGTGATGGACCTTGACAAGTGGTGAAGGATACATTTAAGATATACCCTTATAGGTTTGACAAGTGGTGGACCTTAACACCCAGTTATTCTTAAATAATGACATAGAGTGGATAAGTGGTGAACTTAAGACCAAACCACTCATGCTACTAGTATAATACGTTAGAGAAGTGGTAGACAAATACCTTGAATGTAACACCCCATGTACAAAATATCATGGTTTTAAGGGTGTTTCAATGGAGCCTAGAATCTTGGAGACATGGTAGATCTTGATTCTTTCCATGTTTGAATGGCACCTATCTTGGAAAAATGATGGAGGTTACTTCTCTCCATGCTTCAATGGAGCCTATCTTTGACAGTGGTGAACCTTTGCTTCTCTCTATGTTTCAATAGCCTAGCTTGGACAAGTGGTGGACCTTTCTTCTCTCTATGTTTGAATAGAGTTAGCTTGGACAAGTGGTGGACCTTGGAATGAAACCCCCATGTAAAACATATCATGGGCATTTCAAGTGGTGAGAAAGGATAACCATTAAGATATAACCTTATATTGGACAAGTGGTGGACCTTAACACATATTTCTTCTTAATATAATGACATAGAGTGTACAAGTGGTGAATCTTGAGACCAAACCACTCTTGCTACTAGGGATAATAGGTTGGACAAGTGGTGGGCCTTGAAATAAAACCCCTCATGTACAAAATAATGGGTTTAGGGTATTTAAATGGAGCCTAGCTTGGAGACATGGTGGAGATTTCTTCTCTCAATGTTTCAATGAACCTATCTTGGAGAAATGGTGGATCATCCTTCTCTCCATGTTTCAATGGAGCCTATCTTGGACAAGTGGTGGACTTTGGTTCTCTCTATGTTTCAATAGAGTTAGCTTGGACAAGTGGTGGACATTGAAACAAAACTCCCATGTAAAAAATATCATGGGTAGTTCAAGTTGTGAAAAAAAAACCATTTAAAATATAACCTTATAGGTTGGACAAGTGGTGGACCTTAACACCCAATCCTTTTTAATATAATGACATAGAGTGGATAAGTGGTGAATCTTGAGACCAAATCTATCAAGCTACTAGGGATACTAGGTTGGACAAGTGGTGGACCTTGAATGTACACCCCTATGTACAAAATATCATGGGTTTTAGGGTGTTTCAATGGAGTCTAGCATATTGGAGACATGGTGGAGCTTGCTTCTCTCCATGTTTCAAGTGGTGGACCTTCAAATTATTTTCCCATACATACCTAGTTTTAGACAACCCATACACTTTGCAACTATAAAGGTTGGACAAGTGGTGGAGCTTTGTTTATTTCCATGTTTTAAGGATCCTAGCTTGGACAAGTGGTGGACCTTGGAAAAAAAGTCCCCCCTGTACAACATAGCTGAGTTTTTTCATGTTTTAATGGAAGAGAGATTCGACAAATGGTGGAGCTTGCTTATCTCCATGTGGATTTTAGAACTAGCTTGGACAAGTGGTGGAGCTTTGCTTTTTTACTCTTCATAATACAATGATGTATAGGTTGGTTACATGGTGAATCTTAAGGCCAAACCTCCCATCTTACTAGAGATGATAGGTTGGACAAGTGTTCAACCTTCTATCATTTCTCCATGCCTATAATTAGACAATTAGTAGAACTAGCATCTTTCTATGTTGTCTAGAGCTGAGCTTGGACAAGTAGTGGACCTTGCTACTCTCTTCCCTTGGTTTATTAGTTTGAAGACTCATTATATATACTTGCTTAGATCTATATAATTACTCATTAGTTAGGTTACAAGTAGGTATGTAATTTGTTAGCCTCAAGGGACTTTGAATATTGAATAGTAAGAAAGTCAAGTGCTGGTTTGAAGATCTTTTGCTTATCTAAACTAGACTCTAACTCAATAATAAGTTTCATTAAGTTCCACGAATTGTCCTATCTAGGCTCCAAAAGAGTCTTAATTGGTTTGTGCTAGATTCTAACTAACTTCCTTGATGGGGTAGAATCCTAGAAAAATGAGGCACTATAAGTTTTACCTTAGCTCAAATGGATTTTTCACTTAAACTCGACTGCAATTTGGCATCTAGTCTTTGTCTCGATGGAGTTTAACACTAGATACATAGTAGTGATATTTAAGCTTCATGTCTCTTCACTTGATCGAGATATGAGACCATACTTTCAAGGTCACCACTTGTCTTACCTAAAGACCAATGTGAGACATGGGAGCAAGAAAGCCATCCGATATTGTTTTAAGGACTATTACATAGGCAATCAATAACTTAAGTAAAGCAAAAAGACTTGGATCTTTCACAATTAATAACTTAAGTAAAGCCAAAAAGACTTGGATCTTTGACAGTTTTTTTCAAACTAAAAAAGCACAATCTCATGCTAACAAAACTATAAATCACAATTGAAAGTTTTGAACAAGAAAAAGATCAACAATCTTAATAAGAAGGATACTTTTCATTTCATTTGATGATTACAAACTAAAATAAAGTCTCTCAAGAAATTGATAAACAAAAAATGTAGGTGACTGCTTCATTATTTTGAGCAAAAATATCAAAATCTCTATTGATTGAGCTCCATCTAGTAGTATCCTTTGTAAGATCCTGCAAGAAGGAATAAAAAGAAAGATTTGTTAGATACCATGCACATGAGTGTTCAAGCATGTGTATCAAGAATATATGACATGTCACTAGTACCTTAGGGTTGCTTTCTATCCAGCCTTAGAAGATTGTTCTCAGCTTTCACCTTATTTATATAAGCCTTTGCTGTGGTTGCCTTCAAAACTCCTTTTGTGTTACAACCCAATTGCCTAGCTAAAGTGGTCAATTGTGACGCCTTCATGCTTTCAATGGGTGTACGCTCCTTTGCCAAGATCTCTTGTATTTGGGCTCTTCTCATTTCATTGCGGTGGCTTGTGTCACTTGCATCTTCAATGATAGTTTCATCTCTGTCACCTTTTGCAGGTGGTATTCTTCTTGTAAAGAACACCTTAGCTGACCAAACATCATTTTTTTGCTTCCAATACTCCATGATTTGTTTGTATTCACTATCAGGTTGTCCATAACGATTAGAAGCAATTAAATCACGCACATCCCTTCTCTCATCAAGCTGAATCAAGTATGGCAGTAGCTCCTCCAAGAGCATATTGTCAACCATCTTCTCAGCATCAAATTGTGGTGGAAAAATGCAATTGTTTGCTGGTGAAATACATCCCTTGTAAGGAGAGTCATCAATAAGCACTGTTCTTTGTGGATCACATTCAAACCCCATGGCAATTTTGGCTAGAGGCTTGAACATTGCCTCAACGTTTGGATTGTCGGGTCTAAACAATTTTTGAGTTTGAGCGGTGTAGCAAACATCTTGCGACCAAATTGCAAAGAAAGGCAATGTATCCTCAGCTAAGTTGTTTAGTGCTGCAAGGATTTGATACACATTATTCCTAGTAGCTGTCGACCAAATTGCAACATTAAACCTTTGTAAAATAGTCTTCAAGAATTGGATGCAACCTGGCCTGAGTATAATATATCTTTTTGAATCCATTTGCACTGAGTTGTGGTGTGAGGATGGTTGAGGGGAACGTTTCAACAATAGACCATTTAAATCCAATATAATTGTAAGCATGGATTTCTCAACATCTACGCTACATGACGTAGTACCAATTGGCAATAGCTCGTGAGTGGACTTTTCAGTCTCTTTTGATGTATGTTGCATTTTTGAAGCATCGATTTCTTGGTTCTCATTATTGGAAGCTTGCTCAAGTTGCACAACACTAGACTCTAGTATAGAAATATCATCCATCTTGGGCACTTTAGAAACCATAGAATCTATGGATTCTATAGTTGTTGACTGAACCATAGGAGCATTATCCATCCCAGTTTGTGAATCTAAGAAAACACACACACAAATGGTATCTCAAAACCACTAGAATTTTATTCACCATATTTATATGTAGAACTCCTAGTAAGAAATTTATTTAAGGTAAAGTCGTTGTTAGAATCCTTGCAACCATTTTCAGCATTCGTACACCAAACACCACTTGTCTAAAATACAATCTACTAACTCAACATTTTCCATCCTACACTTTATTAAAGATGAGTACTTAAAGTGAAAACTAAAAGCCACCCTTGTTGAGGAAACATGGATACAAGGTCCACCAAATGTCCAACCTAGACTACAAGAAAATAATTAGAGATTTGGCTTAGATTTGGATTCAAAGGCCACCACTTATTCAAGTAAGATAACTCCACTTGTTTAAGACAGTAATGTTTGAAGCCCCACCACTTGTCCAACCTAGACATTGATTAAATTTTGGTAAGATTTATCACAAATCTAGAGTAGAATCAAGATTCTATGGCCAAGGTAGTCAAATATGTTAGACAACACACAAAGCATAAGAGCACTCTAGATTCTCGTTGAGCATAAACTAAACAATAATCAAATGTTATATTCACTTGAGATTTCATCCATGAAAAATGAAAATGATGCATGTACTTGAGATTTCCATCCATGTACAATACTTTACAATGTCAAGTAAAGTTATAGTCAGCAAACAACTCTTCTCCTGCTTCAACTTGACAAATAGTCTCAATGCATACATGGCCATATTCTTCTGACTTGATGTGTGAAGAGGTGCATTTATGCCAAGGTGGCAAATTTGGATCAAATGTATAGCGTACGTTGGGACAGACATTTGTACTGTGAGAACTATTTATATAGCCCGACACGTTTCCTTCTTCTACACAACCAATAATGTATGATTGATCTTCCTCTTCTTCTATGTTTGGATCCTCTAGAAGAGAATATTTATAAGCTCTTGGAAATATTTTGCATATCTTTTTCCAGTCTTGAAATCTATACTTATGCCCTCCATAGTTTAGAATAGTCAAACCACTTTCCAGGGTAGTATGCACAAATAGCCCATAACCAGCTCCTTCAATACATGAAAGTCGCACTTCAAAATCCACACCGTTAATATGGAAAATTACATCTTTGGGAATAGGAAAAGTTGGTGTCCCAAAAGGATCTTCATGCCAATCATAGTGTGAAATACATCTAGTTTTTATATCACTTAACTCCTTTGTGTCTGCAAAAAGAAGAAAATATTATGCATAAAATAATGACAATATCAAAGAAAGATATCATTATTTTATAGTCCAATAGGTCCATTGTATGGAAGACTTAGAGTGCCTCTTACATGGTGCCTCCAAGGTTTCCAAAAAATAAAATCATTGGAAAAAAAAGGCCACTGTGTCTCCAATCTATTGCCCATTTGAAGCATAGAGAGAACCAAGGTCCACCACTTGTCCAAGCTAGACATGGAGCATTGACACAAGATCCAACACTTATCCAAGAACCCTATAGTATATGTGGTAACATGGGATGCATTGATGCAACAAAAGTAGTCTAGCCTCCTCATCCATCTCTTTTTTCTTGTAGCCTAGAGGGATTAGTTTCAAGGTCTATCACTAGTCAAAAACTACACATAGAACATTGATACAAGGTTCCACCACATGTGAAACCTATCATCTCTAGTAGCATGGATGGTTTGATATCAAGGTTCATCGCGTGTCCTACCTATACTCTATTGTAGCATATAGATTCTGGTTTGGTGGTACTACACACTTGTCCAAACTTGGCTTGTTGTTGATATCTGGAGGTAATCAAGGGTCCTCCACTTGTCCAAGTTAGGCATATAAAACAATTGCAAGGTCCACCATGTGTACAACATATGATTGATTATAGCATGCATGGTCTTATTTCATGGGCAACCATCTTCTCTCCAACATGTGTCCAACCTCGGCTCCATT
Organism: Adiantum capillus-veneris; assembly: GCF_014529385.1. NCBI lineage: Eukaryota > Viridiplantae > Streptophyta > Polypodiopsida > Polypodiales > Pteridaceae > Adiantum > Adiantum capillus-veneris. The sequence continues at coordinate 107,554,073 of NC_140958.1, forward strand.
GAAGCATGGAGAGAAGCAAGGTCCACCACTTATCAAAGCTATTATTTTCTCCCAGTGCTTTCAAAACCCATAATACGTTGTACATGGGGGGGGGGGGATTCTTGTTTCAAGGTCCACCACTTGGCTAAGATTGGATCCATTGAAACATAAAGAGAAGCAAGCTCTACCATTTGTCCAAGCTAGGAGCCATTGAAACATGAAAACCCCATAATATGTTGTATACGGGGGGTTTTTTTCAAGTCTACCACTTGTCTAAGCTATGGTCCATTGGAACATGGAGAGAAGCAAAGCTCCACCACTTTTCTAAGCTAGGATCCATTGAAACATGGAGAGAAGCAAGCTCCATTGTTTGTCTAAGCTAGGCTCCATTGGAACATGGAGAAAACAAGCTCCACCACTTGCCTATTATTGCATAGAGATTCTGGTTTGAAGGTCCACCACTTGTCCAACCTTGCCTTCATGTATGGAGATAATCAAGAGTGCAATGCTTCTCTAAGCTAGGGACATAAAAGAGTTTCAAGGTCCACTACATATACGATCTATGATGGGTTGTAGCATGGGAGGTTTCATTTTAAGGTTGACCACTTCTCCAGCTCCGCTTGTCCAACCTCAGATCCATTGAAGAATGGAGAATAAAGGTGTACCAACTCTCCAAAATAGGCAAGACAATCTCTATAAAACCCATGAATTGTTAATATATGCTATGCTGTGGAGTTTTGTTTGAAGTTCCACTCCTTATCCAAGCTACAATCCATTGAAGCATGGAACTAAGTAAGATATATCTCTAGTCCAAGATAGGATCCATTGAAACATAGAGAGAATCAAGGTCCACCACTTGTCCAAGCTATGCATGGGTAATTGATATAAGGACCACTACGTTTTCACCTATACTATGCTCTATCATGGATGGTTTCATATCCCACCAATTTTCCAACCTATTTAGTAGGTTGTATTATGGGGGTTTGGTTTCAAGGTACTTCACTTGTCTAAGGTGGGTTCCATTGAACCATGGAGAGAAACTATGTCTACCACTTGTCCGAAATATGCTCCTTTAAAACATAAAAACAAGGTCCACCACTTGTCCAAGCTAAAGTTTCTCTCCATTGAAGCATGGAGAGAAACAAGGTCTACCACCTGTCCAAAATATGCTCCATTGAAACATAAAAGCAAGGTCCACCACTTGTCCAAGCTAATATAACAAATGGGTGTTGGTTACAAGGTGTACCACACTTGTCTAAACTAGTCTTCATGCAAGGTCTACCACATGTCCAAGCTATATGAGCTTGTTTTGAAGGTCTACCACACCTCTTGAAATTAGGATCCATGTAAGGTCCACCTTTTGTCAAGCTATGCATTTAATGAGTACTAAAACTAAGTAAATTGCAGTACTTAAATACCTTTCCAAGCTCATTAAGATTTTGGTCTCTAAGGCCGGCACCACCACATGTCTAATCTATGCTCTAATTGATTACTTATGCTAGTTCTCAAAGTCCAAACATAAGCTCCCTTCTAGCAAGGTTAGTTTAAATTTAGGCTCCAGCACCTGTCTAAGCTAGGTTCAATTTATGAAGCATCACCATTTAACCATGCTACGATCTAATGTATCATATCAAGGGGGTATTGATAAAAGGTCCAAAACTTATTGAGTTCAAGCTCTTAAGTAATTAAGTCTTTGTGAGTATTAAATGTTATAGTTTTAGTCTACAGATCCACCATTCAAAAACTCAAGTAATTTACTATTTACATTCAAACCTTGAATGCTTGAGATAAAAAATACAAACTCAATCAATACTATATAAAGCAAAATCTAACATTAAGAGTATCAAATCAGTAACAAGAAACACTAACATGCACAAGAAACTCAAAACATACGTGTCTCCATTTCCAAAAAGTCCTCCATTGACAGAGGATGGTGTTGTTGTTCTTCTTCTTCTCTTTGTGGAGAGCACTCCTCTGTAACAGGCACAATGTCGCCTGATTGCGAAGTGGATTGTTGAAGTCCAGCCCATTTTTCTATATCTTCATGAGACTTAACAAAGTCTAGCAGCATGGTCTCCACGCTTTTTGCCTCCTCCACACTATCAATTAAGCAGATAACTTCTTTTTTCTGTTGTATTCCTTCTTGTGCAACCAAGGAGCCATCACCAAAAACATCAACAAGCTTGCGGTCTTCAAAACAATATGTACGAATGTAGTGCTTGACCAAAGCTCTTTTTTTGGCCTCCAAATATTGCAAATCTGACATATCGTTATCTGCTACTTGAAGAAGAGAACAATCAATTGGCATGGGATGTTCCTCTGATCTTCTTCTCAGGTCTTCAAATGCATTGCCTTGTCCCAAGAAGGCAATAACTGTTAGGAATTGAATTGCTCCTTTGCAAGGAGCTGATGGAAAGTGATGCAATGCACCACAACAATGGTAGCTCAGATTATCTCCCATGGCGTGAAAGGCACATTGCAATTTTGTGAAGTTAGTGAAATCCACAAATGCAAGAAAGACAAATCCAGGATCTGTTGACCCTCCAGCAATAGCCAAGATCCCATCCAAAGCATTGTTAAATGTCTCCTCACTCCACTTCAAATTGCCTCCAACGTTTTTTGTCATATCTAAAACACATAAGCCAATAGGCACTTTATTATTGAAGTGGCGCATCAAGTAGAGATTGCCTTCCATTTGTAGGCTCACCACATAGATTGACCATGGCAAATCTCTAGGCTCAGTTTTCTCCTTTTGAAGGTGAATTGCCCATTGCATGTATTTTATTGCTCCATCTGGAAAAGCCATTTTCTTTGTTCCACGCGTCAAACTAGATCTGATCCATTCCTCGCATAGCATTAAAATTGTTTTATAAACAACATCATTGATGTTATACATTTTGACCACCTCCTCCCAGTCTTTACATGGTGAAGACTCATTCAAATTGTTGAAGCCTTCAAGAAGTGCATCTTGAATCAATTTGTCTTGCTTCAACTGCTTGATTCGATCATACATGTCAGTTGCATCACCATCCTTTGCACTCTTTGACAGTAAAATCTTCTCATCTCTAATCTCTTCTTGAATAGTCTTTACCTCTGATTCCTCAAGGCCACAAAGGTATCTAAATACAGTTGTTGGGGGTTTCTTATTCTCCTCTTCTAGATTTTCAATGATTCTATCCAGCAATCATAAACTAAATCAGAGTACGTGACCATGTGTGCCTGTTTAGCAATCCAACTTGCTGCTGCACTCATTCTTGCCAATCGAAGAAAAGCCTAAAAAGAAATAGAGAAATAATTAAACTATTGAGCAAGATTTGTTAATTAAACACTATCAAAAAGACAAAGAAAATAACTTACATCCCATCCGGCACGAGATGCATGTCCCTCTGCAATTCCACTTGCTGCCTTTGGTGGTCGTCCTGAGAAGATCCATTGACTCCGTAATATGTCTCATACTGCCTCATTTGCAATGGCAGATATAGCAGTTGCAACAAATGGAGGAGCATTCACAACAATGCGAGCCTTTCTAAATTTATACACGCTAATCAGTCTTTCAAAGATCTCTTTGTTGTTTTGTTCATTGTGAAGCAAAACTTTTGCAGCATAGATTGAATGCTGCCCATCAAGAATCCAATAATGATAATCTTTAATTTTTTGCTCCTCTACCTCTTCTACTGCCAAAGGAGTCCCCTTCTTTGATTTTGCATTTCGAACAGGCATCAAATATGCACATGCTGCAGGCTTGGTCGTACTCCGTGAAAATCCAAATAACACACTTTCAGCGTGTTTTTTATCCATAATACGTGCATTATAGTGATCAGGAGCAAGCCAACAATTTTGAATAGGGATATCAAATTCCCTATATTGGAAAGGAAAATAATTTATGTACTTATTCATTCCACCTGTATCTTTTTCTTGTCCTTTCATGGCCTCAGCTTCTAAAACATCTGGATCCACAATTCTCATCTTTGACATTGAACCCTCTGTTGATGAGGATGCCAAAGATGCCTTGTCTACATCCAAAATGGAACTAGTTCGCTTAGCTTCTACTTTCTGCACTTTTGCTTGCTTCTTTGTGGATGGTGGTCGTGAAGCTTTCACCTTTTTTCGTTGTAGTGTGGCAATGATGGAGCTTTGAAGTTGATCTGCTGTGATATTTGGATTTGATTCTGCAAACTTCCATCCTCGAGAAAACATTGTCTCTTCTTTGTTTCTAGACATGCGCTCCAATGCATATGCTCCTGGAGATAGTTGAAATTCTAGATTCATTGGAACTAGAATGTCAATGCATTCCACCTCTGGATGACTATCAACTACAGAGACAGATGCTTCCACAACTTGTCCAACATCTTCAAACAAGCTGTCATTCTCCTTTTTGGCAATAAATAGATGCACCTTATGAAATTGTGCACCCTCTATACCATGTATGTCCAAATACCATTTCCTAAGATCATTGCAAGTATAGTCAACTGAGACAGCAACCCTTGCAACCTGTTTTTTTGGAGCCATCTTTCCTGAAACAAAAAAAACCAAATGTTATTTTAACATATACTTTTTTGTAATGGATTAAGTTTGTGTGAATACAAGTTCCACCACTTGTTCAAGCTAGATCTAAGCAAGTATACATAGTGATCATTTAAGCTAGTAAACTAAGGGAAGGGAGAAGTAAGGTCCACCACTTGTCCAAGCTCAGCTCTAGACAACATGGAGAGATTCGAGGTCTACTATTGTCTAATATAGGCTAACTATATTGAAACATAGAGAGAAGCAAAGGTCCACCACTTGTCCAATCTAGGGTCCATTGAAACATGGAGAGAAGGATGCTCCACCATTTGTCCAAAATAGGCTCCATTGAAACATGAAGAGAAGCAAGATGCACCATGTCTTTGAGATGCTAGGCTCCATTGAAATACCTTAAACCCATGATATTTTGTATATGTGGGGTTTAAATTCAAGGTCCACCACTTGTCCAACCTATTATCCCTAGTAGCATGAGTGGTTTGGTCTCAAGATTCACCACTTTTCCACTCTATGTCATTATATTAAGAAGATCTGGGTGTTAAGGTCCACCACTTGTCCAACCTATAAGGCTATATCTTAAATGGTATTATTTACCACCACTTGGAATGCACATGATGGGTTTTACATAGGGGTATGGTTCCAAGGTCCACCACTTGTCCAAGCTAACTCTATTGAAACATAGAGAGAATCAAAGGTCCACCACTTGTCCAAGCTAGGCTCCATTGAAACATGGAGAGAAGGATGCTCCACCATTTGTCCAAGCCAGGTTCGATTGAAACATGAAGAGAAGCAAGCTGCACCATGTCTCCAAAATGCTAGGCTCCATTGAAATATCTTAAACCCATGATATTTCGTACATGGGGGTTTTACATTCAAGGTCCACCACTTGTCCAACCTATTATCACTAGTAGCATGAGTGGTTTGATGTCAAGATTCACCACTTTTCCACTCTATGTCATTATATTAAGAAGATCTGGGTGTTAAGGTCCACCACTTGTCCAACCTATAAGGCTATATCTTAAAGGGTATTCTTTCTCACCACTTGGAATGACCATGATAGGTTTTACATGGGGGTTTGGTTCCAAGTTCCACCACTTGTCCAAGCTAACTCTATTGAAACATAGAGAGAAGCAAAGGTCCACCACTTGTCTAAGCTAGGGTCCATTGAAACATGGAGAGAAGGATGCTCCACCATTTGTCCAAGATAGGCTCCATTGAAACATGAAGAGAAGCAAGCTGCACCATGTCTCCAAGATGCTAAGATCCATTGAAATACCTTAAACCCACGATATTTTGTACATGGGGAGTTTACATTCAAGGTCCACCACTTGTCCAACCTATTATCTCTAGTAGCATGAGTGGTTTGGTCTCAAGATTCACCACTTTTCCACTCTATGTCATTACGTTAAGAAGATCTGGGTGTTAAGGTCGACCACTTGTCCAACCTATAAGGGTATATCTTAAAGGGTATTCTTTCTCACCACTTGAAATGTCCATGATATGTTTTACATGGGGGTTTGGCTCCAAGGTCCACCACTTGTCCAAGCTAACTCTATTGAAACATAGAGAGAAACAAAGGTCCACCACTTGTCCAAGCTAGGCTCCATTGAAACATGGAGAGAAGGATCCTCTACCATTTGTCGAAGCTAACTCTATTGAAACATGGGGGGTTTACATTCAAGGTCCACCACTTGTCCAACCTATTAACGCTAGTAGCATGAGTGGTTTGGTCTCAAGATTCACCACTTTTCACTCTATGTCATTATATTAAGAATATTTGGGTGTTAAGGTCCACCACTTGTCCAACCTATAAGGCTATATCTTAAGGGTTATTCTTTCTCACCACTTGGAGTGACCAGCATAGGTTTTACATGGGGGTTTTGTTTCAAGGTCCACCACTTGTCCAAGCTAACTCTATTGAAACATAGAGAGAATCAAAGGTCCACCACTTGTCCAAGCTAGGGTCCATTGAAACATGGAGAGAAGGATGCTCCACCATTTGTCCAAGATACGCTCCATTGAAACATGAAGAGAAAGCAAGCAAGCTCCATCACCCATGAAATACAAACCCATGATGCATGGATTCTCCATTGTCCAAATTATCCTAGTCCCAAGATTCACCACTTTTCCACTCTATGTCATTCTATTAAGAATATCTGGGTGCTAAGGTCCACCACTTGTCCAACCTATAAGGCTATATCTTAAACTTATTCTTTCTCACCACTTGGAGTTACCATGATAGGTTTTACATGGGGTTTGGTTCCAAGGCCCACCACTTGTCCAAGCTAACTCTATTGAAACATAGAGAGAAGCAAAGGTCCACCACTTGTCCAAGCTAGGCTCCATTGAAACATGGAAGAAGGATGCTCCACCATTTGTCCAAGCTAAGTCCATTGAAAACATGGGGGTTTTACATGTTCAAGTTCCACCCACTTTGTCCAAGCTATTATTGCTAGTAGCATGAGTGGTTGTCTCAAGATTCACCACTTTTCCACTCTATGTCATTATATTAAGAAGATCTGGTTTTAAGGTCGACCACTTGTCCAACCTATAAGGCTAGATCTTAAAGGGTATTATTTCTCACCACTTGGAATGACCATGATATGTTTTACATGGGGGTTTGGTTCCAAGGTCCACCACTTGTCCAAGCTAACTCTATGGAAACATAGAGAGAAGCAAAGGTCCACCACTTGTCCAAGCTAGGCTCCATTGAGACATTTAGAGAAGGATGATCCCCCATTGGTGGAAGATAGGCTCCATTGAAACATGAAAAGAAGCAAGTTGCACCATGTCTCCAAGATGCTAGGATCCATTGAAATACCTTAAACCCACGATATTTTTACATGTGGGGTTTACATTCAAGGTCCAGTCACTTTCCAAGCTATTATCCCTAGTAGCATGAGTGGTTTGGTCTCAAGATTCACCACTTTTCCACTCTATGTCATTATATAAGAAGATCTAGGTGTTAAGGTCGACCACTTGTCCAACCTATAAGGCTATATCTTAAAGGTTATTCTTTCTCACCACTTGAAATGTCCATGATATGTTTTACATGGGGTTTTGTTCCAAGGTCCACCACTTGTCCAAGCTAACTTTATTGAAACATAGAGAGAAGCAAAGGTCCACCACTTGTCCAAGCTAGGCTCCATTGAAACATGGAGAGAAGGATGCTCCACCATTTGAAGATAGCTCCATTGAAACATGAAAGAAGCAGGTGCACCATGTCAAGATGCTAGGCACCATTGAAATAACCTTAAACCCTGATATTAGTACATGAGGGGTTTACATTCAAGGTCCACCACTTGTCCAACCTATTATTCTAGTAGCATGAGTGTTTTGGTCTCAAGATTCACCACTTTTCCACTCTATGTCATTATATTAAGAATATCTGGTTATAAGGTCCACCCTTGTAAACCTATATCTAAACTTTATTCTTCTGACCACTTGGAGTGACCATGATAGGTTTTACATGGGGGTTTGGTTCCAAGGTCCACCACTTGTCCAAGCTAACTCTATTGAAACATAGAGAGAAGCAAAGTCCACCACTTGTCCAAGCTAGGGTCTATTGAAACATGGAGAGAAGGATGCTCCACCATTTGTCCAAGATAGACTCCATTGAAACATGAAGAGAAGCAAGCTGCACCATGTCTCCAAGATGCTAGGCTCCATCGAAATACCTTAAACCCACGATTTTTTTACATGGGGGTTTACATTCAAGGTCCACCACTTGTCCAACCTATTATCGCTAGTAGCATGAGTGGTTTGGTCTCAAGATTCACCACTTTTCCATCTCTATGTCATTATATAAGAAGATATGGGTTTAAGGTCCACCACTTGTCCAACCTATAAGGCTATAATTAAAAGGTTATTCTTTCTTCACCACTTTGGAGTGACCATGATAGGTTTTACATGGGGGTTTGGTTCCAAGGTCCACCACTTGTCCAAGCTAACTCTATTGAAACATAGAGAGAAGCAAAGGTCCACCACTTGTCTAAGCTAGGGTCCATTGAAACATGGAGAGAAGGATGCTCCACCATTTGTCCAAGATAGGCTCCATTGAAACATGAGGAGAAGCAAGGTGCACCATGTCTCCAAGATGCTAGGCTCCATCGAAAAACATTAAACCCACGATATGTCGTAGATGAGGGGTTTACATTCAAGGTCCACCACTTGTCCAAGCTATTATTGCTAGTAGCCTGAGTGGTTTTGTCTCAAGATTCACCACTTTTCCACTCTATGTCATTATATTAAGAATATGCGGTGTTAAGGTCCACCACTTGTCCAACCTATAAGGCTACATCTTAAAGGTTATTCTTATTACCACTTGGAGTGACCATGATAGGTTTTACATGGGGGTTTGGTTCCAAGGTCCACCACTTGTCCAAGCTAACTCTATTGAAACATAGAGAGAAACAAAGGTCCACCACTTGTCCAAGCTAGGGTCCATTGAAACATGGAGAGAAGGATGCTCCACCATTTGTCCAAGATAGGCTCCATTGAAACATGACGAGAAGCAAGCTGCACCATGTCTCCAAGATGCTAGGCTCCATCGAAATACATTAAACCCACGATATTTCGTAGATGAGGGGTTTACATTCAAGGTCCACCACTTGTCCAAGCTATTATTGCTAGTAGCCTGAGTGGTTTGGTCTCAAGATTCACCACTTTTCACTCTATGTTATTATTAAGAATATGTGGGTGTTAAGGTCCACCACTTGTCCAACCTATAAGGCTACATCTTAAAGGTTATTCTTTCTTACCACTTGGAGTGACCATGATAGGTTTTACATGGGGTTTGGTTCCAAGGTCCACCACTTGTCCAAGCTAACTCTATTGAAACATAGAGAGAAGCAAAGTCCACCACTTGTCCAAGCTAGGGTCCATTGAAACATGAGAGAAGGATGCTCCACCATTTGTCCAAGATAGGCTCCATTGAAACATGGAGAAGAAGGATGCTCCAACCATGTTGTTCGAAAGCTAAACCCTATTGAATAGGGGGTTTACATTCAAGGTCCACCACTTGTCCAAGCTATTACGCTAGTAGCATGAGTGGTTTTGTCTCAAGATTCACCACTTTTCCACTCTATGTCATTATATTAAGAATATGTGGTGTTAAGGTCCACCACTTGTCCAACCTATAAGGCTACATCTTAAAGGTTATTCTTTCTCACACTTGGAGTGACCATGATAGGTTTTACATGGGGTTTGGTTCCAAGGTCCACCACTTGTCCAAGCTAACTCTATTGAAACATAGAGAGAAGCAAAGGTCCACCACTTGTCCAAGCTAGGGTCCATTGAAACATGGAGAGAAGGATGCTCCACCATTTGTCCAAGATAGGCTCCATTGAAACATGAAGAGAAGCAAGGTGCACCATGTCTCCAAGATGCTAGGCTCCAATCTAAATACCCTAAACCCACCATATTTCATAGCTTGGGGTTTTTTTTACATTCAAGGTCCACCACTTGTCCAACCTATAAGGCTATATCTTAAAGGTTATTCTTTCTTACCACTTGGAGTGACCATGATAGGTTTTACATGGGGGTTTGGTTCCAAGGTCCACCACTTGTCCAAGCTAACTCTATTGAAACAGAGAGAGAAGCAAAGGTCCACCACTTGTCCAAGCTAGGGTCCATTGAAACATGGAGAGAAGGATGCTCCACCATTTGTCCAAGATAGGCTCCATTGAAACATGACGAGAAGCAAGCTGCACCATGTCTCCAAGATGCTAGGCTCCATCGAAAAACATTAAACCCACGATATGTCGTAGATGAGGGGTTTACATTCAAGGTCCAACACTTGTCCAAGCTATTATTGCTAGTAGCCTGAGTGGTTTGGTCTCAAGATTCACCACTTTTTCCACTCTATGTCATTATATTAAGAATATGGGGTGTTAAGGTCCACCACTTGTCCAACCTATAAGGCTACATCTTAAAGGTTATTCTTTCTTACCACTTGGAGTGACCATGATAGGTTTTACATGGGGTTTGGTTCCAAGGTCCACCACTTGTCCAAGCTAACTCTATTGAAACATAGAGAGAAGCAAAGGTCCACCACTTGTCCAAGCTAGGCTCCATTGAAACATGGAGAGAAGGATGCTCCAACATTTGTCGAAGTAACTCTATTGAAACATGGGGGTTTACGTTCAAGGTCCACCACTTGTCCAAGCTATTACCGCTAGTAGCATGAGTGGTTTTGTCTCAAGATTCACCACTTTAACACTCTATGTCATTATATTAAGGATATGTGGGTGTTAAGGTCCACCACTTGTCCAACCTATAAGGCTATATCTTAAAGGTTATTCTTTCTCACTACTTGGAGTGACCATGATAGGTTTTACATGGGGGTTTGGTTCCAAGGTCCACCACTTGTCCAAGCTAACTCTATTGAAACATAGAGAGAAGCAAAGGTCCACCACTTGTGCAAGCTAGGGTCCATTGAAACATGGAGAGAAGGATGCTCCACCATTTGTCCAAGATAGGCTCCATTGAAACATGAAGAGAAGCAAGGTGCACCATGTCTCCAAGATGCTAGCTCCATCGAAATACCTTAAACCCACGATATTTCGTAGATGGGGGGTTTACATTCAAGGTCCACCACTTGTCCAAGCTATTATTGCTAGTAGCATGAGTGGTTTGGTCTCAAGATTCACCACTTTTCCACTCTATGCCATTATATTAAGAATATGTGGGTGTTAAGGTCCACCACTTGTCCAACCTATAAGGCTATCATAGGTTATTCTTTCTCACCACTTGGAGTGACCATGATAGGTTTTACATGGGGGTTTGGTTCCAAGGTCCACCACTTGTCCAAGCTAACTCTATTGAAACATAGAGAGAAACAAAGGTCCACCACTTGTCCAAGCTAGGCTCCATTGAAACATGGAGAGAACGATGCTCCACCATTTGTCGAAAGCTAAGTCTATTGAAACATGGGGGGTTTACGTTCAAGGTCCACCACTTGTCCAAGCTATTATCGCTAGTAGCATGAGTGGTTTTGTCTCAAGATTCACCACTTTTTCACTCTATGTCATTATATTAAGAATATTTGGGTGTTAAGGTCCACCACTTGTCCAACCTATAAGGCTATATCTTAAAGGTTATTCTTTCTCACCACTTGGAGTGACCATGATAGGTTTTACATGGGGGTTTGGTTCCAAGGTCCACCACTTGTCCAAGCAAACTCTATTGAAACATAGAGAGAAGCAAAGGTCCACCACTTGTCCAAGCTAGGGTCCATTGAAACATGGAGAGAAGGATGCTCCACCATTTGTCCAAGATAGGCTCCATTGAAACATGAAGAGAAGCAAGCTGCACCATGTCTCCAAGATGCTAGGCTCCATCGAAATACCTTAAACCCACGATATTTTGTACATGGGGGTTACATTCAAGGTCCACCACTTGTCCAAGCTATTATCGCTAGTAGCATGAGTGGTTTGTCTCAAGATTCACCACTTTTCCACTCTATTTCATTATATTAAGAATATGTGGGTGTTAAGGTCCACCACTTGTCCAACCTATAAGTCTATATCTTAAAGGTTATTCTTTCTTACCACTTGGAGTGACCATGATAGGTTTTTCATGGGGGTTTGGTTCCAAGGTCCACCACTTGTCCAAGCTAACTCTATTGAAACAGAGAGAGAAGCAAAGGTCCACCACTTGTCCAAGCTAGGCTCCATTGAAACATGGAGAGAAGGATGCTCCACCATTTGTCCAAGATAGGCTCCATTGAAACATGACGAGAAGCAAGCTGCACCATGTCTCCAAGATGCTAGGCTCCATCGAAAAACATTAAACCCACGATATGTCGTAGATGAGGGGTTTACATTCAAGGTCCAACACTTGTCCAAGCTATTATTGGTAGTAGCCTGAGTGGTTTGGTCTCAAGATTCACCACTTTTCCACTCTATGTCATTATATTAAGAATATGTGGTGTTAAGGTCCACCACTTGTCCAACCTATAAGGCTACATCTTAAAGGTTATTCTTTCTCACCACTTGGAGTGACCATGATAGGTTTTACATGGGGGTTTGGTTCCAAGGTCCACCACTTGTCCAAGCTAACTCTATTGAAACATAGAGAGAAACAAAGGTCCACCACTTGTCCAAGCTAGGCTCCATTGAAACATGGAGAGAAGGATGCTCCACCATTTGTCCAAGATAGGCTCCATTGAAACATGACGAGAAGCAAGCTGCACCATGTCTCCAAGATGCTGGCTCCATCGAAATACATTAAACCCACGATATTTCGTAGATGAGGGGTTACATTCAAGGTCCACCACTTGTCCAAGCTATTATTGCTAGTAGCCTGAGTGGTTTGGTCTCAAGATTCACCACTTTTATTAAGAATATGTGGTGTTAAGGTCCACCACTTGTCCACCTATAAGGCTACATCTTAAAGGTTATTCTTTCTTACCACTTGGAGTGACCATGATAGGTTTTACATGGGGGTTTGGTTCCAAGGTCCACCACTTGTCCAAGCTAACTCTATTGAAACATAGAGAGAAACAAAGGTCCACCACTTGTCCAAGCTAGGGTCCATTGAAACATGGAGAGAAGGATGCTCCACCATTTGTCCAAGATAGGCTCCATTGAAACATGACGAGAAGCAAGCTGCACCATGTCTCCAAGATGCTAGGCTCCATCGAAATACATTAAACCCACGATATTTCGTAGATGAGGGGTTTACATTCAAGGTCCACCACTTGTCCAAGCTATTATTGCTAGTAGCCTGAGTGGTTTGGTCTCAAGATTCACCACTTTTATTAAGAATATGTGGGTGTTAAGGTCCACCACTTGTCCAACCTATAAGGCTACATCTTAAAGGTTATTCTTTCTACTACTTGGAGTGACCATGATAGTTTTACATGGGGGTTTGGTTCCAAGGTCCACCACTTGTCCAAGCTAACTCTATTGAAACATAGAGAGAAGCAAAGGTCCACCACTTGTCCAAGCTAGGGTCCATTGAAACATGGAGAGAAGATGCTCCACCATTTGTCCAAGCTAGCTCCATTGAAACATGGGGTTTAGAATCCACACTTTCACATGTCACCAAGATGCATGAGGTTTTATCGAAAAAACATTAAACCCCTCCATATTATCATATATGAGGGGTTACATTCAAGGTCCAACACTTGTCCCAACCTATAAGGCTATATCTTAAAGGTTATTCTTTCTCACCACTTGGAGTGACCATGATAGGTTTTACATGGGTTTGGTTCCAAGGTCCACCACTTGTCCAAGCTAACTCTATTGAACATAGAGAGAAACAAAGGTCCACCTTGTCCAAGCTAGGGTCCATTGAAACATGGAGAAAGGATGCTCCACCATTTGTCCAAGATAGGCTCCATTGAAACATGAAGAGAAGCAAGCTGCACCATGTCTCCAAGATGCTAGGCTCCATCGAAATACCTTAAACCCACGATATTTCGTAGATGGGGGGTTTACATTCAAGGTCCACCACTTGTCCAAGCTATTATCGCTAGTAGCCTGAGTGGTTTGGTCTCAAGATTCACCACTTTTATTAAGAATATGTGGGTGTTAAGGTCCACCACTTGTCCAACCTATAAGGCTATACATCTTAAAGGTTATTCTTTCTTACCACTTGGAGTGACCATGATAGGTTTTACATGGGGGTTTGGTTCCAAGGTCCACCACTTGTCCAAGCTAACTCTATTGAAACATAGAGAGAAGCAAAGGTCCACCCCTTGTCCTAAGCTAGGGTCCATTGAAACATGGAGAGAAGGATGCTCCACCATTTGTCCAAGTAGGCTCCATTGAAACATGAGGAGAAGCAAGGTGCACCATGTCTCCAAGATGCTAGGCTCCATCGAAAAAACATTAAACCCACGATATGTCGTAGATGAGGGGTTTACATTCAAGGTCCAACACTTGTCCAAGCTATTATTGGTAGTAGCCTGAGTGGTTTGGTCTCAAGATTCACCACTTTTCCACTCTATGTCCATTATATTAAGAATATGCTGGTGTAAAGGTCCACCACTTGTCCAACCTATAAGGCTACATCTTAAAGGTTATTCTTTATCACCACTTGGAGTGACCATGATAGGTTTTACATGGGGGTTTGGTTCCAAGGTCCACCACTTGTCCAAGCTAACTCTATTGAAACATAGAGAGAAACAAAGGTCCACCACTTGTCCAAGCTAGGGTCCATTGAAACATGGAGAGAAGGATGCTCCACCATTTGTCCAAGATAGGCTCCATTGAAACATGACGAGAAGCAACTTCACCATGTCTCCAAGATGCTAGGCTCCATCGAAATACATTAAACCCACGATATTTCGTAGATGAGGGGTTTACATTCAAGGTCCACCACTTGTCCAAGCTATTATTGCTAGTAGCCTGAGTGGTTTGGTCTCAAGATTCACCACTTTTATTAAGAATAGTGGGTGTTAAGGTCCACCACTTGTCCAACCTATAAGGCTACATCTTAAAGGTTATTCTTTCTTACTACTTGGAGTGACCATGATAGGTTTTACATGGGGGTTTGGTTCCAAGGTCCACCACTTGTCCAAGCTAACTCTATTGAAACATAGAGAGAAGCAAAGGTCCACCCCTTGTCTAAGCTAGGGTCCATTGAAACATGGAGAGAAGGATGCTCCACCATTTGTCCAAGGTAGGCTCCATTGAAACATGAGTAGAAGCAAGTGCACCATGTCTCCAAGATGCTAGGCTCCATCGAAAAACATTAAACCCACGATATTTCGTAGATGAGGGGTTACATTCAAGGTCCACCACTTGTCCAAGCTATTATTGCTAGTAGCGTGAGTGGTTTGGTCTCAAGATTCACCACTTTTCCACTCTATGTCATATATTAAGAATATGGCGTGTTAAGGTCCACCACTTGTCCAACCTATAAGGCTACATCTTAAAGGTTATTCTTTATTACCACTTGAGTGACCATGATAGGTTTTACATGGGGTTTGGTCCAAGGTCCACCACTTGTCCAAGCTAACTCTATTGAAACATAGAGAGAAACAAAGGTCCACCACTTGTCAAGCTAGGGTCCATTGAAAACATGGAGAGAATGATGTCCACCATTTGTCCAAGATAGGCTCCATTGAAACATGACGAGAAGCAAAGCTGCACCATGTCTCCAAGATGCTAGGCTCCATCAAAGAAAATACTTAAACCCACGATTATTCGTAGATAGGGGTTTACATCAAGGTCCACACTTGTCCAAAAACTATTTATTGCTAGTATATGAGTGGTTTGGTCTCAAGATTCACCACTTTTATTAGAATATGTGGGTGTTTAAGTCCACCACTTGTCCAACCTATAAGGCTACATCTTAAAGGTTATTCTTTTCTTACAACTTGGAGTGAAATGATAGGTTTTACATGGGGGTTTGGTTCCAAGGTCCACCACTTGTCCAAGCTAACTCTATTGAAACATAGAGAGAAACAAAGGTCCACCACTTGTCCAAGCTAGGCTCCATTGAAACATGGAGAGAACGATGCTCCACATTGTCGAAGCTAATTCTATTGAAACATGGGGGTTACGTTCAAGTTCCACCCACTTGTCCAAGCTATTATCAGTTAGTAGCATGAGTGGTTTTGTCTCAAGATTCACCACTTTTTCACTCTATGTCATTATATTAAGAATATTTGGGTGTTAAGGTCCACCACTTGTCCAACCTATAAGGCTATATCTTAAAGGTTATTCTTTCTCACCACTTGGAGTGACCATGATAGGTTTTACATGGGGCTTTGGTTCCAAGGTCCACCACTGTCCAAGCTAACTCTATTGAAACATAGAGAGAAGCAAAGGTCCACCTCTTGTCCAAGCTAGACTCCATTGAAACATGGAGAGAAGGATGCTCCACCATTTGTCGAAGCTAACTCTATTGAAACATGGGGGGTTTACGTTCAAGGTCCACCACTTGTCCAAGCTATTTAGTTGCTAGTAGCATGAGTGTTTGTCTCAAGATTCCCACTCTCTTTTTCACTCTATGTCATTATATTAAGAATATTAGGGTGTTAAGGTCCACCACTTGTCCAACCTATAAGGCTATATCTTAAGGTTATTCTTTCTCACCACTTGGAGTGACCATGATAGGTTTTACATGGGGGTTTGTTCCAAGGTCCACCACTGTCCAAGCTAACTCTATTTGAATAATAGAGAGAAGCAAAGGTCCACCACTTGTCCAAGCTAGGGTCCATTGAAACATGGAGAGAAGGATGCTCCACCATTTGTCCAGATAGGCTCCATTGAAACATGAAGAAAGCAAGGTGCACCATGTCTCCAAGATGCTAGGCTCGATAGGTTTTACATGGGGTTTTGGTTCCAAGGTCCACCACTTGAATCTATAGAGAAAGAAGCAAAGGTCCACCACTTGTCCAAGCTAGGGTCCATTGAAACATGGAGAGAAGGATGCTCCACCATTTGTCCAAGATAGGCTCCATTGAAACATGAAGAGAAGCAAGGTGCACCATGTCTCCAAGATGCTAGGCTCCATCAAAATACCTTAACCCACGATATTTCGTAGATGGGGGGATTACTTTCAAGGTCCACCACTTGTCCAAGCTATTATCGCTAGTAGCATGGTTTACTTTCAAGGTCCACCACTTGTCCAAGCTATTATTGCTAGTAGCATGGTTTGGTCTCAAGATTCACCATCTTTCCACTCTATGTAATACATTAAGAATATCTTGGTGTTAAGGTCCACCACTTGTCCAACCTATAAGGCTATATCTTAAATGAATTATTTTCTCACCACTTGGAATGTGCATGATATGTTTTACATGGGGTTGCTCCAAGGTCCACCACTTGTCCAAGCTAGATCTATTACATATATATTATACATACAATATTCAACTAGATTCCCTACCTATCATGTCTAGTAGCATGGATGCTGTAGCTTTAAGGTCCACCACTTGTCCAACCTATACTCTCTTATGTAAGGGAGATCTCGCTATAAATTCAAAACCTTCCCGCCTAAATTTAAAATTCAAAATCTGATTGCCTAAATTTAAAATATCCCTCCCAAATTTTAAATATCCCCCTAAATTTTAAAATATCCCGCCCAAATTTTAAAATTCAAACTTTTTTATAAAAATTTAAATTTTACCACTTAAATTTAAAATATTCCACGCGAAATTGATTTTAAATTCAAGTTTACCACAAAAAAGATATCATTATACCACCTAAATTCAAATATGCAAACCTCAAATCATTATATTGTACATAAATTCAAACAAATTCAAATTAACAAGCCTAAACTGATATTAGTTTGCATAGATATGAATTTATCACACCTAAATTATAACACCATGTTAGAGAGAGTGGTTAGAGAATTTGAACAAGGTCCACCACTTGTCCAACCTAGATACCAAGAAGGATTGAGTGTACAAGGTATTGTTTGGAGGTCCTTATAGTCCACTGGTCTCAAGGTCCACCACTTGTGGTAAGGTCACCAAAAAGTGTATATATTCATCCAAAGAAATACACGTATTTTTGGTCTACATGTCCTAGTTTCAATCATTTATGTCCATTAGGTGTATCACTAAACAACACTATTTTTGAGAAACAGAAGTTACAATCATATCTACAAATGGATTAGAGGAAAATCAGCTCAGCATACATCCAGAACTCGCTACAAGAATCGACTTTAACAGATCACGCAAGTAAGTCTTCCATTCAAGTTTTACTAGTATTACAATGTGTTAGTTATTTGTGATATTTATGTATGTATATATACTATGTGTGCATATCGTAATTAAGTGTAATTGTGTATCTGCATTATGTATGAGTATTACAATGAAATAACACAAATATACATACATACACATAGATAACACAGACGCACACATACATGAGCATGTATTTTCAAGAGAGAGATAGCAAGATACAGAGAATAGATAGATAAAGGAGAGAGAGAGAGAAATACCTATTTTCTAGAGAGAGGAGAGAGAGAAAGATAACAGATTTCACTGTGTTTTATGTATGTGGAAGAGAGGAAGACGATGTATCGGAATATGTGCACGTATTTTCAAGAGAGAGACAACAAGATAACAGATTTCACTGTGGTTATGTATGTGGAAGTGAGGAAGACGATGTGTGGGAATATGTGCATGTATTTTCAAGAGAGAGACAACAAGATAACAGATTTCACTGTGGTTATGTATGTGGAAGAGAGGAAGACGATGTGTAGGAATATGTGTATGTGTGCGGGGATATTTTTAAAACTACGTATCTCTGTCTTTTGACGAGAGAGTGTGTGTGCAAGAAGAGTTACAGAGAACCATCTTCTCTATATGGAGAAAGACAGAGAGTGAGAGAGAGAGAAATACCTGTTTTTTCTCTATTCGTGAGGTGTGCAATGTCTCCTATGCCCGATCCTGCCCTTCTGGAAAGCGTTGCGTACGCTGCTGTTTCTTTATCTTGTGCGCGAACTTTCAATCCTGTGCGCTCCACCTGTTTGTTGTGTACGATGCCGAGCTTGCTCCTCTACGTGCGCGTATACTCCAACTGTGTGCGATCCGTGTGCGCTTTCTGTGTGTTTGCTGCTCGCCTGCTTTCTCTGTGTGCGTTGCTCGTGCGCTCTCTGTGCCTAATCTTGATAGGGTTTATTAGAATGCCACGTATGCTACAAGTCCATGTTTTATCATAGGATTAAAAAGCAAAAGCAATATAAAACATTAACCAATTCACACAGCCAAAATGAAAGAAATCATGGTTGAAAATATGCAAAACATGTGTAACTCTATACTATGAATTTACTTTTAAAAAAAAAATCTTTAGGTGCTGCCCCTAGCCCCGCGGGGGCTGCCGCCCCTTGACCCTGCCCGGAACAATATCCCAAAATCAGCCTCCCAAGCCCCGCCATCGAGAGCGCTATATTCCACATCCCTATCAAGATTCCACATCCCCATCAAGAGCGCTACCCCCAAACCTCACGTGGAAGCACTGCCTTGTCACCCCATTGCGGCATTGCCCTAAGACCCCGCATCTGGAGTGCTAAATGGGAACATTCTTCATTAGTGAAATTTTGAACATAAATTATATTTAGCATATACTTAAATATAATACAAATATTAACATATTAACTATACTACTAATTTACTATAGCAGTTCTAGAGTATGTCCCATACTATATTTAAGGTGCCAAAGGTTTGGCCTTATGGTCCTAGATTTAGCCAAGTGGTCAACACATATAGGACCAAGTGCACACTGTGCCACAAAACTTGGCCACCACTTCACTTGCCAAAGTTTGGCCACATGGTCAATCCTAAGTTTCCAATGTTCTTATTATGTCACCTTTTGCCTCGTGGAAAACCTAGGCTTGTTTTCACATACTCAGGCACTTCAAGCCATAATAAATTTTCATTACTCTTCGGCAACCCTTTTGTTCAAGTCTTTGAAAAACCGTTGCTTAAGGCCACCCTAAACCATTTTCATTTAGGGGTGTCTAAAACTAGCTTTTTGGCAATTCGAGAAGAAAATGGTCAAAGTTTTATACTTAGTTTTAACCACTTGACCAATTCAAATATTGGAAAGCAAGGTCTTGTAATACTTTTCTTTGGACATCACACATTAAAACTAGGTCCCTCACTTGTCCAAGCTATGCTCTAATACAATAAAGGGCTTTTGGTTTCAAGATGCACCACTTTCCCAACCTTGATTCCATTAAAGAAGCTAGCTCTACTTAGACATTTAATAGCAAGGTCCTGTAGCAGTTCACATTGAACATTTTCCATGGCAGCTAGGTCCACCACTTATCTAAGCTATGCTCTAATACAGTAAGGGGGTTTTGGTTTCAAGATCCACCACTTGTCCAAACTTGATTTGGGAAGCAAGGTCCTATAATAGTTTGCTTTGGACATTCACCATTACAACTAAGTCCATGACTTCTCCAAGCTATGTTCTAATACACTAAGGACGTTTTGGTTTGAAGGAGAACCACTTGTACGACTTTGTTTTTGGAAGTAAGGTCTTTACATAGTTCACCTTGGACCTTGGACATTGAATACTACAACTAAGCCCACCACTTGTCCAAGCTATCCTCTATATATAGCCAAAGGATTTGGGTTTCAAGATTCACCACTTTTCCAACCTTTCTTCCATTAAAGAAAGGAGGGGCATTATAACTAGGTCCACCAATTGTCCAAGATATGCTCTGATATAGAAAGGGGATTTTGGTTTCAATAATCCACCACGTGTTCAACCTTGCAAGACTCAAGGGATACTTGGACATTGGAAAGCATAGTCCTATAGTAGTTGATAGGTGGCAGTGGGTATAACAACTAGGTCCAATCTATGCTCTGATATAGCAAAGAGGCTTTGGTTTCAAGGTCCACCACTTGTCCAACCTTGCTTCCATTAAAGAAATGAGGGGCTACGTAAACATTGGCAAGCAAGGTAGAAAGGTCCTAAGGTATTTCACCTTGGATATTGGGCATTATAACTAGGTCCACCACTTGTCCAAGCTATGCTCTGATATAGAAAAAGGATTTTCGTTTCAAGGTCCACCACGTGTTCAACCTTGCAAGACTCAAGGGATACTTGGACATTGGAAAGCATAGTCCTATAGTAGTTGATAGGTGGCAGTGGGTATTACAACTAGGTCCACCACTTGTCCAACCTATGCTCTAATATAGCAAGGATGCTTTGGTTTCAAGATCCACCATAATTTCCAACCTTGCTTCCATTAATATAGCAAGGAGGATTTGGTCTCAAGGTTCACCACTTGTCCAACCTATGCAAACCTTTTCCATGTTGTAGCATGATTTTTTGTTTGAAGAGTATTTTTCTATAACTATGGATTTAACAATGTAATCTTTTTCACTTACAGGATGGACTTTGAATCTGGGGAGAAAGTACATATGATACTTGACAATGAAATTGTTGGTATTGGCTGTGTGTGTAGAATAGATCCAGATTCCACTTGTGGTGGTACAAAGATAGGGCAAGGAAATGTCTCCATACTAGTGGAGGAATGCTTGAAGGATGTGGTCCTACCTTTTCCTACAATGGATACTTCATCTCTCCAAGGCTCATTATGGAGTGTTGTTCGATGGTCAAAGCTTCTTTTGCAATCTTTTGTAGTAAATGGGAACTTAATTGATCCACAGGAAAGCTACAATGGTGATGAAGAACATGATCATTCTGATCCTCTAGTTACAGATGCAATACCTATGACAAGCCCAGAATTTGAAGCAATGATTCGAGAGTCTTGGAGAAATCAAAGGGTCCTTTTAAAAGATGACACAATGATGCAAACCATGAATGAAGGGACCATCTTATATGTATTTCCACATGATTATGTCAACTTTCAGGAACTTGGTCCTGATTGTGTGGGTGTGGGTATTGAAAGAGAAAATGCAAGCATTGATGATGTGGTTGAAGTGGGTAGCATCACTTTGCTAAAGTGGCCCATCAAGCAGACAACAATGTGAATGGGAGCCCATTACAATGATTTGTTCCTGTTGATGGCATGCATGCTACATATGAGGATGTATCCAACGATGACAATGCTGGAAAAAAACTTGATGGGAGTAATGTTGTCCAGTTATCAAGGAAGAGACGATACACTTTCATGAACAGGACTCAAAAATCAAAAGCAGCACCAGCTTCGACTTTTTACCTTTCAAACAAATCAATTCAAAGGGTATCATGCATTGATTGTTGTGCACAAAAATGTTGCCAGTTTGCAGATCGTGATATGGTGACAAGGTTACGACAACAGTTTTGGGGAGAGTCTCAAAAATCACGCACTAATTATGTTTATGATGTTCTTTCTATATGTTATCAGAAAGATGAGAAGTCACGATACCAATTCAGGCTAAATGGCTCTATTGTTTGTTGTAGAGCATGGTATGAGCTACATGGAATACCAAAGACATCGTTTTATCGATACAAGGAGAACTTTGAAAATGGTGTGCGCCAATATGTACATGGGAACACATGTACATTGAGAAGGGGACTTCAACATACTAGTTTAGCAAGAGAACTACTAAATGAGTTTGTGGAAAACAACTCTGAGAAGATGCCACATAGAAGTAGAACACTGCTAGATGGCTCAAGAGAGACTCAATTGGTGATTCCATCAACATACAAACAAGTGGATATTTTATGTGAAATCAACATGACACTTGACCAAATGGGCTATGAGAAGAAGCTATCCCAATCTTCTTTTGGTAGAATTTGGAACAAAGAGTACCCACATGTCACTTTAACAAAGATGAGTGAGTTCTCTAAGTGCAATATTTGTAGCTCAATCAAGGCAAGGTTAGAAGCTAAACCTTCTCTTGAAGAGAGAGCTCTTCTCTTGAGGGAGAGAGAAGTTCACATGGCACAACAAAAGAGTTGCAGAAGCCTATATTATGCATGGCGCACGTATTCAGAAACTCAACCACAAAAATATGTATGCATAATCCATGATAAGATGGATCAAAAGAAGACTGCCATTCCTAGATTACGCATTGTTCCCAAGGGTGTGGATTCAGGATATAATCTGCAGGTGGCATTGATTGGCATGATCACTCATGGACATGGAGAAGGTCATTACGGACACTTTGTCTTGAATGGTTTGTGGCCAGCTGATCCAAATCTTACAATTGGCTCAATTGCTAATTGTTTACATAACCTAGAGAGGATAGATAAGCATCCTCTTGGTGATCTAGTAACAAATGGACTTTCAAGGAGCAATATTTCACTACTACATGCTTTGAACTCAAGGGATGCTTTGGACTACCATAACTTGAGTGATGGAAAAGAGCCCATTGTGCAGTCGTCAGAAATTGCAGAAGAGGAATTGGGGTCAACATTTCGCAGGTTGCCAGAGAACTTGTTGCTACAATTGGATAATTGTGCAGGGGAAAACAAAAATCGATACTTATTTGCCTATTTGTCAATGCTTGTTGCAAGGGGTGTTTTCAAAACCATCCAGCTGGGATTTTTAATGGTTGGGCATACACACAAGGACATAGATGCCATGTTTAGTAGGTTTTCAGAGAAGCTGAGAGTTACACAAACCTATACTTTGCCACATTTGATGGATACATTACGAAACAGCTCATCTTCATCTCCAGCTCCATTTTTTCTCACAAAGATCCCCGATTTCAAGCAATATTGTGATGGCTATCTTTGTGATGGACACATGTAGGTGTATCAAGTTGGAGTGGAAGTATTCGCCTTTGGAAAACAGACACAGAAGGCAAGCCAATGTTACCACATGGAGATCCACCTCTAGTACAAATGGCGGAGTATGTCAAGGCCCACGAAGAAGTCATTTTGGGGCTAAAGAACTATATAAAATTTTGGAAAAATTTAGGGAATGGTTCAAGTATTCCGCGATATTATAGACCCGTGATAGATTATTGGAGTAAGGTAATTGAAGATATTGGAAAAGCAATCATATCAGAGGGAGTCTTGTATGAAATGTTTTGGCCAAAAACTCAAGAATATTCTCACCTACAAAGCACTACAATGAATTTGCAACAAGGAGCAGAAAGATTCCTAGGCCTTGAAGAGTTGAACGATCATTTTTGTGGGCCTCAACGAGATAGGCCAAGGGAAGAGTTTGACCCTATGTCTGATGTGCACCAAGGTGACTTTCTTATGCTTGTTCCGAGTGACACAGAAATCTATCCAGTGTGGCTTGCAATGGCTTTATCTGACATTGATAATGAGCCTACATCACCAAACTACAGAAAACTCTTGATTCAATATTGGGCACCTTGCGCGAGAAAAAGTGGGATGACAGATACTCAAGCTTACAGAAATTGTTGGAAGGGTTATTGGGCTGTCAACTATAAGGACCCACAAGTGTGGGAAACTATAGATGCAATTGTTTGGTCCTGGAGACCCAACAAAGAAGGACCATTTTCTAGAATAAAGATTCCAGAAAGGAATGCTCTAAAAGCCAAAGAAGGCCTCACTTGTGCACATCAACCACACTTGGATCAAAGTTCAGATATGGTATCAAATGTGGAGTAGAATTATGTGGAGCTTCTATTGTGACTATACTAGTCAGTTTGTAAACAAAATCTTTTTTGTATCTTCCTTTGTTTTATGTAATTTATAGTTATTATTCAAATCCATGTGTTGTACATCCTCTTGACTTTTGGTGTTTATCAACACCACAATCCTATGAGATTTTGACTTTATTTACTAACCACACACCTCAATTTTTGCCACTTTAAGTGGAAAATTCCCAAATTACATGAATTTAGTCGATTTGGAGATTCCCATAATGTGAGATTTTTACCAAAATACCTAATATGGTCTTTCTTCCATACTCCCAACACCTGCTTTACCTATAACAACGCATCACCTTTGATTTGCAAACGTTTGATTCCCAATTGTAGACAAATGTGTAACCCGCCTTCAAGAGCCATATACTCCGCTTCATTATTACTCTTTGCATTGAGTTTTAACCCTTGCTTCCTCACAAGATTTTCCTGCGCATCATAAATAACAACCCCACCAGAAGCAGCATCATGACTTCTTCGATAAGAGCCATCAAAATGTAGCAGTGAAGCATTTGATATAGCAGGGGTTTCTACTTTTTTCCTTTGGACCACCTCCTCTTTAACCAAAACAAGAGTCTCTTTATAAGTGAGTAAGTTTGCTAAAGTAGCCCGAGTACTCTCTTCCACTAGGAAAGTGAATTGAAACTTTTGCAACTCAATAACCCATTTCATCACTGCCTTTGATATATTTGAGTTATTGAACAATTGAGGAAGCGATGAAAAACTGGTGAGAAAGGTGAACGATTTCTGCAACAAATAATGTCTAAATCGTCTACACGCATAGACCATGCTAATCATCACCAATTCAACCTCTGAGTACTCTCTTTCATGAGGAGTTTTCACCCTACTAGCATAATAAATAGGCTTCATGTACTGAGACTCTTTCCCTCTTTGCAACACCATAGCCCCAATAGCATCTTCTCCAACTGATGGGTTAACATAAAACTCCTTCTCCCAATCAGGAGCCTGCATAACAGGTAAGGTTCCCAACACTTCTTTAACTTTGTCAAAAACATCCTCACAGTCACGTGTCCACTCCAAAGGATCATTTTTGACCACTTGCTACAAAGGATACAATAGTTGTGATGCCAAAGGTATGAAACGAGACAGATATTTGACCTTCTGAATGAAAGTAGCCAATTGTCTTGTATCCTTTGGGGATGACACCAATAGCAAAGCTTCTACTTTCCCTAGATTTGCTTCAATTCCATTTTCAAAGATCATATGCCCAAGAAGCTTCACCCTTGGTTGTGCCAAATGACATTTTTTAGGATTTAACTGACCCCCACATTCATCATACCTTGCAAAAGTCATCTCAAGCTTGTGAACATGCTCCTTGTGTGAGTTGTACACACAAAAATAATCTATGAACCCTTTGACAAACTTCCCAAGGAATGGGGTAAGAACCCAATCTACTTTTCTCTCAAAAGCCCCAGGCCCATTTGTCAACCCAAAGGGAAGTCAAAGAAAGTAAAAACAAACCCATGGAGTGATAAAGGTAGTCTTCTTCTCATCTTCAGGAGCAAGGATAAGCTGAAAGTATCCTGAATAACCATCACAAATGCTATACTTTTCAAAACCAGCCACTGTATCCAAGAGTTGATCAATGAAAGGCAACGGGTAAGGATCCTTTTTTGTCACTGCATTTAACGGCTTATAATCAACACAAACTCTCCAACGCCCATCCTTCTTGGGAGTGACCACTACAGGGCTGACCCACTCAGCATTATCTCCTGGAACAATAAACCTTGCATTCAAAAGCTTATCCACTTCTTCTTTTAAAGCATTCATTTGCTCCTTACCCATTCTTCTTAGTTTCTGTCTCACTAGCTTTGCTCCTTCTATCAACTCAATCTTCATTGGGTCCCCAACAAACCCCTTCATGAAAAGATTCGAAAACTTGTCCAGCATCTTCAGGTATTCTGCCCTTTCTTTTTGTGACAAATCTGTACTTAGCATATTTTGAACAAGTCCTTTCTTCACTGATAGCTTCTGCTTGGGCTGCATTAACTCTTCAAGCTGCTCCAATCGACTTGACGCATTTATATCCTCTGAAATCTGCAGCACTTCACCATCTTCTTTCTTCTCTTCATCTTCTTTCGTCACTGGAACTCGAAGTAGAACTACTATGTGAATCCTCTGAACTTCCCTCACTGGTGATTTCAAATTCATCATCTTCAGACACCTCTTCTAATGCCAGAGGCTGTTTGGTAATCATATCAAACATCCTCTTCTCTCCCTTTTTGCTATACACAGTGATTGTGTCCTTGCCCCAATCTTGTACAACACCAACATCTCTTAACCAAGGTCGTCCCAATATGAGAGGAAAAGCTCCCAAACCTGTTGTCATAACGTGAAAGTTCACCATGACTTTCACATTAAAAACCGCAATCTCCAACCCTTTGACTAGTCCCAAACACTTAACTTTGGCATGATTTGCTAGTTGAATCTTGAACCCAGAGCTTCCAGACATGATCAAGCCAAGTCTCTCGACACATGACTGTGTGATCACACAAACTTGCGCACCTCCATCAATGTAGGCCTCTCCCATGCCCACACCTTTGTGCCAAGCATTCACCACAGGACAGATGTCGGGTAACTCCTCTAGAGACAACACTCTGACATGACCACGCTTCGGCTCTTTTTCAATAGGATTCACTAACGACTTCCACTACCTCTTAAATTTGGGTACCATGTTCATCAACTGTCCAAAAGTACAATTTACTTTCCTCCCAATCAGGTCCTCCTTGAGACTATAAGCTATCTGACCTTCTCCCAATGGCAAATCCGCTACTTCAAACTTCTTGCGAGGTCTCCTTTTCTTCTTGGTCTTTGCATTTTCACCCTCTTTCTCTTTCCCTTTCTTCTTGCTAGGGCCAACACCATTTGGTGCCCTTTCCCGATTCCCCAATGGCATCATATCTGCCTCTTTATTCTTAACTTGCACAATACCCACGTGACCACCTGATGTTGAAGCTTGATTCTCTTGTTGAGCACGACGATCCTCTCATATATCCAAGGCATAATCATTAGACCTGTCACAAACCTGCTGGGGAAGTGGGTACATATCACCTCCCATCCTCGTTGGCTTTGTACAACGAGTGCTGATATGTCCCAATTCACCACAATTATAACAAGTAGGGATAAACCTTCTTGCTGGTTGAGGAGCACCTTGTCCACGACCTGCATTCGCATTAGGTTGAGCTTCATATGGCTGGGCCACCCCTCTACCACCGCCACGACCACGACCACCACCAAGGACATTGAGCCGTAACTCCTGCATCATAGTCATCATGTCCTGCATATTACACTGCAATTGCTCAGTGTCTATAGCCCTTCGCATAGTTTGAACTCCAGCCTCTACCTAGCTCTCCTCATTTTGGCCACCATTAACCTGTCCATGGACCACTCTCCCATACTCATTAAGTCTTTGAGCTTTCCATTCTTTCCCCTTGGCAATTACAACTGCTTCTTCAAAAGTGGTAGGCCGCTTCAACTCAACTTTAAACTTCAAACTCTCCTTCAAGGTTGCCACAAAACGGTCCTTTTTTAACATGGTGGGAGGGGTTTCATTTCCCAATGCTCGGGCCCATTTATCCCAAAGGCGGGTAAAATGCATGACAAAATCATCCACACTCTGATTAGCCCTCTGAGTGTAGCCCAAAATATCATGCCAAACTTCATCAGGTGCTTCGACATTCCTGTATTGTGCCAAAAATGCCA
Source organism: Adiantum capillus-veneris (assembly GCF_014529385.1). Lineage (NCBI taxonomy): Eukaryota > Viridiplantae > Streptophyta > Polypodiopsida > Polypodiales > Pteridaceae > Adiantum > Adiantum capillus-veneris. Next base: position 107,582,283 of record NC_140958.1, read on the forward strand.
GCTTCACATGATTATAGTCCAACACAATCCCTGGCGTTTGTGCCTGTGCCAACTCTCTAATTTTGTAGCCAAGCTTTTGCTTCATCCTGTAAACTGTATTGCAGCAACCGTAACAGTATAGCCGGATCCTGTATGCCCCAAAGCAAGCAAGTAACTTCCAATTTCTCAATAAAAGAGTGCGCATTTTCACTAGGCAATCCATGAAACTTAGGAAACTCGTCTCCCATGTTTGATTGCCACACAAACACTTACATGTGACGTCGAAAATGCAAGGGATGTCGATGGATCGCTCCAGTACCTAATCCACCTCACACTGGGTAACCCAGCCCCCACTGCTCGACTTCACAAAAACTCATGACCCTCACAAAGGCAGCAATCCAAGTTAAACGACCGCCTCACTTGCCGTCCACAAGTAGCACATACATAGGCGGTTGTCCATAAGAATCCACATCCCATTTACATTTTCTGTCTGCATGGTATACAAATTTTGTAAAAATTAGAGCACACGAGGATTTCTCCTCAGTGGGGGCACCAAAACGATGTGAGTGTGCAAACAACAAGGAAAACAAGTGCCTCTTTAGCTCTGCACGAGTCACACTGCTGGAAAGAAACCCTGTATGACGGTAGAAAACACCAAAGTCAAACACCTGTGAAGATGGGTGAGAAACAGCTCTATTTCAAACCATGACTAATCTTAGAAAACCAAGACCATGAAGACGAAGCTTGTGTTGTGAGGATCTCTATAGAGCATCCATATGATTGATTCAGATAACCGACAAGAAAGCTACAAGCTTTTGAAGATGGAAGGTCTCTCAAAAGCTCCAAAAAACAAGTCTCTGTAAGCAAAAGAGGATGTGAAGGAAAATACAGCTATTCAAGGGGGATTTTTTTGTTTCTTATCCCAAGGGATTTTCTCTCTCTCCTTAGCCGACTTCATTTCCCTCTTTAGGCACCTTTTTATTGGTCCATTTTTGGCCTTTTTTGGGTCAACAATGAGCTGTCGGCCACTTTTTGACCAAGACAAGTGGAGAAAGGGGATGTCCAGTGGACCAAAAAAAGTGGCCAGGCACCTGGGCAGCTGGTGTGGACTAAAAATGGCACCCCCTCTCTCCCCCAAAGTCCATGAGCCCTCACAAGCAAGGCCAAGAAGCTCTATTAGCTCCTTTGATACACCATTAGGGGTACCCACTCCCCCCCTTATACCCTCCAATTTTCACATGCTCCCCCCCATGTGGGGTTATTCCATTGCCACATGGCACCATCCTCCCATCTTCCCCAACTTCCCCATGTCCAAACCTGAAATTTCTGTTTTGCCCCCAACTTGAGCCATTTTCTCGGAGGCGTAGCGAGTGACCCCGACCACCAAATATAGCACCGTAAAGCATGGCTTGGAGCTTATTACCCCAACTAACTCTAGAAATTTCTAAACATACCATTGCTAAAAAAAACCATCAAGTCGGCCCACTTGACAACTTCCCACGTGCATCCGCCGCCACTTTTTAAGTGAAAAACCATCCACTTCGAGTGCGTGTAACTTATGATGTCGAAGTCCGATTTGCAAGCTATCAAGCACGGCTAGGAATGCTCATTAAAAACAATTTTTTGAAAGCTTGACTAACCCAAAACTCAACCAACAGCTTGACCAAAACCAAGCCTTTGTAGAGGGTTTTTTACAAGGACACTTTCAAAGCTAGAAGCACTATGTACATATATATACATGAGGGTGGTCAGCAAGTTTTTTGGGCATCATTTATGGATTTTGTACTCATCTAAAAAATGCCTTACAACGTCTATTGGATTGCAAGATTGTTGCCTGTTGGCCAGTGTCAGAGTTCGACGAGTTATAGTTGGCAACAACTCAATCTATAATAGATGGATCAAACTCGTCAAATTTGTGAACGTGCTACAAAGAAATGGGTCTTGTTCGTCGTATAGCATGATTGCATTCATTACAAGGACATATGATCCTTGCTGAGAGATAGGTGTTTCAGTTGGACGGCCCCACATCTTGTCACTACTCATAATGAATGTAAAAACCTTATAGCCTAGACATAAATTTAATCTTCTATTGGCATCCTCCGTTCTCTCTCTCTCTCTCTCTCTCTCTCTCTCTCTCTCTCTCTCTCTCTCTCTCTCTCTCTCTCTCTCTCTCTCTTTCGCTCTGTTCACAATGTAAACTACCTCACATTCTCTAGTCATGTCCGATCCCCGCACGCCTTGGTCTAGAGGTGCATGAAGATCAGAACCACCGGGTTATAATCTCGTCTTTATTGATCAATGCCTATATTTATGGGTACAAGAAATCTACACACCCACGTCTACATGATAGTGCATGTAGTGGACAAAACCTCTTTGCCTCTTCTCTAGCTGTAGCAATTCACATCATCTTAACATCTCTTCACAGTAGATCCTTGTTCGAGGGATTATTAGCACATTACATGTTGGCCTCCAATCTGAGTATCATGCCATTGAAAGCTTTCCAACTTAAGGTCGCATCTGTAGAGAGGAAGAGAGGGATCACTATTTGCCTAGCTCTAATTTTTTCCCGTAATTTTGAAGGTAGACTTTAATATAAAAACTAAATCCAAAATATAATCTTAAATCTAACCTAATTGAACATATGGTGATTCTGAGCTAATTGAACATGGTTAGTGGTGGGTGAGTTAATAGGTGTCAGATTCTGATGGGAATATACATATTGTTGTGTACCTAGTGTTTGCTCTTTGGGCAAAGCCTTCATTGACATGCTTTAAAATCTAACCTAAATCTAATCTAATCTAATCTTAAATCTAACATAAACCTAAATCTAATCTAATCTTAAACTCAACATAAAACTAAATCTAATCTAATATTAAATTTAACCTAAACCTAGATGTAGTCTAACTTAAATCTAAATCTAGTCTAATCTTAAATCTTGTCTTAATCTTAAATCTAAATCTAATCTAATCTTAGACTCAACATAAACCTAAATCTAATCCAATCTTAAATCATAAACCTAAATGTAATCTAACTTAAATCTAACCTAGCTAACCTTAAATCTTGCCCTAATTTTAAATCTAACGTAAATCTAAATCTAACATAATCTTAAGTTCAACATAAACCTAAATCTAACCTAAACCCAAAAGTAATCTAACCTAATCTTCAATCTTAACCTAATCTAAGTCTAACCTAATTTTAAATTTATAATAAATTTGAAATATAAGCTAATTGTAATCTAACTTAATCTTAGATCTTAATCTAACCTAATTTTAATGTGATTTTAAATCTAACCTAACCCTAAATCTTAATATAACATTTTCTTTCATATTTTCTCTTCTTTTTTTTATCTCTCTCCCTCTCTCTCTCTCTCTCTCTCTCTCTCTCTCTCTTTGTTTTCTCCCCTCACCTCTCTCTTTTGGTATTCTCCCTCTCTTTCTCTCTCTCTCTCTCTCTCTCTCTCTCTCTCTCTCTCTTTGTTTTCTCCCCTCACCTCTCTCTTTTGGTATTCTCCCTCTCTCTCTCTTTGGTTCTCTCTCTCTCTCTCTCTCTCTCTCTCTCTCTCTCTCTCTCTTTCTCTTTGTTTTCTCCTCTCTCTCTCTCTCTCTCTCTCTCTCTCTTTTCCTCTCTCAATGTGTGTGTGTATGTATTCTTTGTTTATACATGTGTGTGTGTGTATGTATTTTTTGTTTATGCATGTGTGTCCTCTCTCTCTCCCTCTCTCTCTCTCTCTCTCTCTCTCTCTCTCTCTCTCTCTCTTTGTAAGGTCCCCATCCTAAAAGACCGGGGCGACTTGATAGATGGCCTTCCTTAATTCTCCTTTTCCGTTGACGACACCCTACTCCATTTCCACAAAGTAGAAATACGAGCAACAGAAGAGAGGAAGTCCTCTATCCATCGTTTACGTGGTTATAAGGATCATACACCACAAGCCAGGTCGATAAATCTAAGATTCCAATGAAAGCTACTTCTTAACCTAAAGTTGAAATCCCATTGACATATTTACAATCCATAAACAACGCCTTTTTCCTCACGTTTAAGAGGCACGGCCGCCATCCATAAACCATAAATATAATAAGAGACTTAATCTAAACTAAATAGTAATTTGATGTCACGTAGATTTGGGTCATTTGGACTCTTGGCACAATGAGTCTTTAATTTGAGGGAGTGGAGAGTTTCTCGACTAATCGAGACCACCCATCCTTGACTGGCAACCTGAGCCAGCCTCCACTTTCCACCCCACACGCACACTTTTTTCCACACTGTTTTACATATACAAACAATGTTCCTTAATTAATTTCAAACACAGGTTCTTTTATACAGTCATTTAACAATACCAAAACAGTTCAAACAATGCTAATGAAGGCAGCCCTATTATTCAACTAAAATAACTTTTCCAGTTCTCATGATTTTGCCGCTACCCGCGGACTTTCTCTGTCTAACCAACAGAGCCTTTGAAAAGGCTTTATTCGCTAACCGCGAATTACGCAACCTTCCCATCTCGCTAGCCGTGAGGCATCTTACTAACCGCCAGGTATCCCGCTACCCGTGAGGCATCCCGCTAACTGCGAGGCATCTTGCTAACCGCCAGGAATCCCGCTACTCGCGAGGCATAAAAGCGAGCCGATAACCTCAGCTTAATCTCCGCTAACCGCGGCATCATCTCGCTACCTGCAAGAACAAAATATATCCTTTCAACAATTCTTCTCATTAAATGATTCATCAAACATGATCTACCAATTCTTCATATCAATCAACACCCACTTATCAACGATAACAAATTATTAAGCAATAACAATTCAAAAAACAGTAACAATTTATCAAATAGTCCTTTCACTAATCTATGAAAACATATGCTTATTTTATGTGATAAAATCCCGTTTCTCGGACGGTTTAAGGGTTCCCTATGCTTAGCTTCCCAAGTCAAATATGAATAGCAATGCAGAATTATAAATTTGTTTTACCGGATTTGGAACGCGTTCAGCCAACTCCTGTGCTGGAGGTTGGACGGCTTCGACTTCTTCTTCAGTTGATGCTTCCGCATGAGATATGTTTGGAGTTAACACCTTTCTTCCCACCTTCCTTGGTGGTGCAACGGCATGGGCGTCCTTAGAACTTCGCGTTACACGCTTCGGAGCCATAGCTTCAGAATGGAGAAAAGAAAAGCGGGTTATTGAAAAGAGAGAGAGAGTGTGTCCACAAATAGGGTGACGGCATGACGACGATTGGAGATGGAGATGGCTTGAGGGGGAGAGGTTAAGGGAGAGAGGCTTCCTCCGGCGCGTCGTTGTGAGAGAGCTTCCGCTTCCGTAGAGGTGTGTTCAAGGTGAGAGGAGAAGGGTCCTTTATATAGGTTCTATGGGGGTGCTAAGAATAGTGAGAGATTTCAAGAATAGGAGAAGGAAAAAGCTCGCGCGTCGTCGCGGCTCTTTAAATAATTTTTTTTTCCCTTTGGTACGCGAATCCTATGTGCGATTTTAAAAAACTCTATACTTACAAGTTCCCATTCTATTTTGAAAGAGAGAAAGAAAGAAGTATCCTAATTTTGACTCACCTCTCTTTCTTTCCTAAAAATACTATCCCTAAGCTTTTTCTTCATACATAGATTAGGTTCTCACATAAACCTATTGTTCTGCATTAAAAAAAGATCATAAATAGATAAATTTTGAACCCGATTTTCATTCCAATTTCTCTAATAAACTCATGAGGACTCACAAAATCGAGAATCTCAATTACTTTGCAAAATATCTGAAATGATTTATATGGATAATTATTGGGTACAGTACAATCTCCCTAACTTAGGGATTCGAGATGTCCTCATCTCAAGAAAAACTGAGAATACCCCTACTGTAATTACTATCTTGATCCTCAATATATCCAAAAGAGTGATGTCCTTAGTGTGCTTCACTTGCTACTACTGCTCCATTAGTTTGTTGTGGACAAGAGTTCCGATAATGTCCCAACTCCCCACATTCAAAGCATCGAACATTCAGGCGTCGAGAATCTTGCGCATTAGCAGCATAAACCCTTTGTGGTTGTCTATCTTTGATACTTTGATTCTGTTCAATTCTTCTTGTAATCCTTTGTTCCTTCATTAAAGGTTTGGCCCGTAGTAAAGCATCTTGTACAGTGGTAGGTTTCAAGGCTTCCAATCGCGAGCTAATTGGTTCTCTTAATCCTTGACAAAAGAGAGCTACCTACGGCTCTATGGTCATTGATGGTGCGTAACGTCTAAGCCTTACAAACTTTGAGTAGTACTCTTCATTGTTTCAAGCTAAAGAACTCATTTATCTTTATCGCTTCATGGACAGGAGGTAAGTATCTTTCCTTCACCACTTGTTTGATCTCCCACCAGCTCTGAGAGTTCTCCAACACTCCCATGTCAAGACAATGTTGTTTCCACCATAATTTTGCTTCCCCTGAGAGACGAAACATCCCTAACATTGCTTGATTTGCAGGTGTGGTTCTCGCAGCAGAGAAGTAATCATCCATAGCTTAAATCCATACTTTTGCTTCTTCCTCAATATCATCACCCTCTCCTTTAAAATAAGGTGTGGTTCTCGCAGCAGAGAAGTAATCATCCATAGCTTCAATCCATACTTCTGCTTCTTTCTCAATATCATCACCCTGTCCTTTAAAAGAAGGTGGTTGCATTTGTTTGAGCAACAACTTCTTCTCCTGAATCTCCGTATAGAGAGCATCGTTCTGAGGGTTTTCCAACGTAGAAGTGATTTGAGGATTCCCCTGAGTGTACATCAGTGTTGTAATAACTCAAATCAATAGGGTACTTTAAAAATTTAGACTTATCCAGTCCACTAAAAGCTCAATCGTATGACTTAATCAATCCTTACTTATCTGATTCATTAAAACCCAATCATATGACCTAACCAATCTTGACTTAACCAGTCCATCAAAACCTATCTATATGACTTAACCAGTCATGACTTATCCAATCCGTCAAAACTCAATCATATGACTTAACCAGTCATGATTATCTCAATCACATGACTTAACCAGTCATGGCTCATTCAATCTACACAAAAACTCACTTACATGACTTAACCAGTCAAAGAATATCTCTGTAGAAATAACTGGATCTTTAAATCATAAAGTCATCAAAATGTTATGTAGGGGTCTACAAAAGATCTCTCCAAAGTAAACATAATAGAGGTTTCGACCATAACTATGATACACATCAATCGGTATATTACAATACCCTTGCGAGTCTCATAATGAGGATAGAAAACCATACACATGAAGAAGCTTGAAGTAGCCAACTAAATCTTTTTAACCTAAGCTCTGATACCAATTGTAAGGTCCCTGTCCTAAAAGACCGGGGCGACTTGATAGATGGCCTTCCTTAATTCTCCTTTTCTGTTGACGACACCCTACTCCGTTTGCACAAAGTAGAGATACGAGCAACAGAAGAGAGGAAGTCCTCTATCCATCGTTTACGTGGTTATAAGGATCATACACCACAAGCCCGGTCGATAAATCTAAGATTCCAATAAAAGCTACTTCTTAACCTAAAGTTGAAATCCCATTGACATATTTACAATCCATAAACAACGCCTTTTTCCTCACGTTTAAGAGGCACGGCCGCCATCCATAAACCATAAATATAATAAGAGACTTAATCTAAACTAAATAGTAATTTGATGTCACGTAGATTTGGGTCATCTCGACTCTTGGCACAATGAGCCTTTAATTTGAGGGAGTGGAGAGTTTATCAACTAATCGAGACCACCCATCCTTGACTGGCAACCTGAGCCAGCCCCCACTTTCCACCCCACACGCACACTTTTTTCCACGCTGTTTTATATATACAAACAATGTTCCTTAATTAATTTCAAACACACATTCTTTTATACAGTCCTTTAACAATACCAAAACAATTCAAACAATGCTAATGAAGGCAGCCCTATTATTCAACTAAAATAACTTTTACACTTCTCATGATTTTGCCGCTACCTGCGGACTTTCTCTGTCTAACCAACAGATCCTTTGCAAAGGATTTATTCGCTAACCGCGAATTGCACAACCTTTCCATCTCGCTAACCGCGAGGCATCCCGCTACCCGCGAGGCATTCCGCTAATCGCGAGGCATCTTGCTAACCGCCAGGCATCCCGCTAACCGCGATGCATAAAAGCAAGCCGATAACCTCAGCTTAATCTCTGCTAACCGCGGCATCATCTCGCTACCTGCAATAACAAAATATCCTTTCAACAATTCTTCTCATTAAATGATTCATCAAACATGATCTACCAATTCTTCATATCAATCAACACCCACTTATCAACAATAACAAATTATTAAGCAATAACAATTCAACAAACAGTAACAATTTATCAAATAGTCCTTTCACTAATCTATGAAAACATATGCTTATTTTATGTGATAAAATCCCGTTTCTCGGACGGTTTAAGGGTTCCCTATGCTTAGCTTCCCAAGTCAAATATGAATAGCAATGCAGAATTATAAATTTGTTTTACCGGATTTGGAGCGCGTTCAGCCAACTCCTGTGCTGGAGGTTGGACGGCTTTGACTTCTTCTTTAGTTGATGCTTCCGCATGAGATATGTTTTGTCATAAAATCTAATATCTAACTAACCCAAATGATTTTCTCATATTAAATTGATCACTTAATGTGGGAGAATAAACGGGAACAAGTGTTAAGATATAGGTATGTGCTTTTAGATCTATCTTAACACGGGGCTAATGTAAAGGGGCCCAAAAGGGAGATGGTCTATCAAAGAGCAAGGCTAACCAATGGAGCATAAGACCTTAGGGTTAGCTTCATTGAAGACCTCCAATAAATGTGTGTAAAAGTCCTTTGACCTTAAGTAAGCTAGGGCTGAGCTTGAGGTGGGAACCCGGCCCAAGCTCGAGGTGCTTGTCCTGCTTGAGGTGCTTGTCATGCTTGAGGTGTTTTTCATGATTGAGGTGCTTGATTAAGATGCTTGAGGTGCTTGACTGGTTCCATGCTTGAGGTGCTTGACTTGCTGCATGATTAAAGTACTTAAGGTGCCTTGAGAAGCTTGCCTGAAATGCTTGTGGGAACACCCCCTAGTTCAAGTGCTTTGTCATGCTTGGTGAGTAAGGTGCTTGATCACCTAAAAGTCAAAAGCATTCCTACAAGAGGGGGGGCGAGCCCTTTTCCTAGGGGCTAGAGAGAGAACACCCACTCACACACACAAGGGAAGCCCAACTTGAAGAGGCAGCAAGGACACATGTCAGGCCCCTACCCATGTTACCTTCATGTGTTGCTTGAAGCCTATTGGCTAGGCTTCAAAGGGGTCCAATGATAAATTACATGAATTATCTAATTGTTTTAGCATTTATCAAGTCCTCTCTCTCTCAAAGGGGAAAGGGGGACACTTGTCCCAAGGCTACCCATGTTGCTTGTAATGGCTCCTGCTTGTGATTGGCTAGGCCTGGAGGGGTCCAATGAGCTTCAGGCATGAGCTACAAGGGGGGGTCGACCCAAGCAAGCTAAGGGGGTGCCTAGGGGGTATACTCACCCACACACACTCACAAGCACTCTCATTGTGTGATATGCAAAGTGCAAGAGCTCCCTCTCCAAGCAAGTAGAGGTTGAGAGCCTACACCAACACTCTTGGCTATGGAGTGCAAATCCAACCAAGAGCCATGCTTCAATGCTTAAGCTTGCCATCTCCTTCTTCTTCATTACTATGCTATTATGTATGCTAGCAACAAGAGTATGATAAGTGAGGAACTAATTCTTTCTCCTACGAAATGTTTCTTCTTCCTCTTCCCTACCCTCATTCCCTGCTAGCTCTCTCCACCTTCGAAGGTGTTTGAGGTCTTGGGACTGAGGCTTGGGATAGTTAAAGCTTTCTTCAAGTTTATGTTATGTTTGTGGTGCATGAAGCCTTCCATCTTCATGGCATCACCTAGGTCACAAGGAACACAAAGACTATATTGTAACAAGTCTCTCTTTAAGGGAGAAATCATAATACAAATGCCTATTGGAGGGGGGACCGGCTCCACACAAATCCGGTCCTCAATTGTTGTCATGTTCTCTAAACTCTCTCTCTTGTAAAAGTATTGTCTATGCCAAGTTAACTAATTGCTATGATTATGTTGCTATCTTCAATTATGTCTACCCGCTATGCTCACAAAATCATTTCTTGAAAGTACTCACATTAAATTCCGCTATTCTCAAATTGAATAGGCAAATTCCATTACATTGGTATCAGAGCATTTGGTTTCTCTTTTCTTGCTTAAGAAGAGAGGTCCTTAAGTAGCCTATAAATGGTTGATGTTGTTAATTATAATAGAGTAAGTGGAACTGGGATCTAATACCGGTTTTGTTAAGCCCACTATGTGGGGGATGGTGCACACCTCGGGAGCTTTGGACTTAATAATGGAGTCTTTTTAGACTTGCCTACGGCTTTACCATTATTGAGCCATAAGAAGTCCGAAAGGAGCTAGCCCTTGGCAACTCTGCTATGTTAGACCTACTCCTCTACTCTCTATAATTAACCACTTTGAGCCGTGGGTGTAGATACTTAAGAGCCGATTTTCAAAGGCTAAGAGGAGTGGCAACTAAGGTTTTGAATTGCCAAAGCATACACTAAGTACATACATAAAATTTTGTTAACATGGCTGACAATAATCAAGAGAGTAGAATGAACATTGATAGCTTTGACTTTGCACATGAAGGTGCTAATGATGATGCTCCCATGTTTGTGAATTATCTTGTGACTAGGTTGCAACAAGCTATGGGCAACCCTACCTTGCAAGCCGAAGTTACTCAACAACTTCGTGCCTATGGAATTTCCCTTCCTCTCCAAGAGGAGAGAGAGCTTAGGAGGCCTCTTGATGAGACCCCCAAAAGAAGACTCTCTCCCATTCGAGAGGAGGAATCCAAAGAGAAAGAAAGCAATGAAAGTCTAAGTTCTTCTGAAGATGTGGCTCCACGAAGAAGGCGGTCTAGACGATCGCCTACTCCTCCCAAGAGGAAAAGAGCAACCCATAGTCCTTCTCCTCATCACTCTCAAAGGCAAGAGAGGAAACAAAGGAAGAAAAGGGCTAGGAAGAGGTCACCCTCTTCTCCTTCTTCTTCACCTTCCTTCTCTTCCGATGAAAGTTATGGCTATTCTCCTAGAGAATACAAGAGGGGAGGACATCGCAAATCATTTCCTGCATGGCGAAGGTCACAAAAGCTAAAGAAGTTCAAGGAGGGAGGAAAGAGTATCTCTTTTCTCACCTACGATGGCACCTTTGGTGCTACCGACAAAGTGTTGGCCTTCATCCAACAATTTGATGCGGCCTTTGGGGACGAGGGCTTCACAGAGTCCTCCAAGCTATGCCATGTAGCTATGCACTTCCAAAAATCAGCTCGTCAATGGTGGGCTAGCCTTCGTGGCAATGGAGAAGCCCCAAAGACATGGAAAACTCTACGAGTTTCCATCATGAAGCAATTTCTTCCAAGCGATACTAAAGATAAAGTTCTTACCGAATGGCGCGGCTTGAAGCTCCTCTCTCATGAGTCTATCAACAAGTATGTAGATAAGTTTTGGGATTTACATCTCAAAGCTACTGTCTTTCAAAAGATAGACTTTGCCGAGCAAAGACAGCAATTCTGTGCGGGATTACCTGAAGAGATGGCCGAATATATCAACTCTCAACGGCCCGGTACTATTACCGAAGTAATCCACCACACCATGGTTGCTTCACGCATCAATTTCCATCAAGGGGCTAGACGTAATGTCAAGCCCATGGAAAACAAAGATAAAAATGATGCAAAGGGGAAATCCAATGCTCAAAATAATTCCCAAGGCACTTCCAACAACAACAACAACAACAACAATCGGTCCAAGGAGAAGGGAGTTTACAAAGGTAAAAACAAACTCTCTCCTGAAGAGCTTGAAGCTTTTCGCAAGGACCATAAGTGTTTCAAGTGTGGGGAGCAAGGACATGGCTATCGTTCTTGCCCCAAGAAGAATACTCGCAATGAGACTCCTAGGGCTTCCACCATCGAAGCTCCAAAAGAGGATGCTCATTGCAAAGGATCATCACTCTCCTATGCTTGGGGAAAGGTAAGAGAGCATGATGCCTTCATCTTGTTTGACCCTGGCTCTACTCTCAACTTCATATCAATAGAGTTGGCCACCAAGTTGGGCATTCAAGCTTTTGAGATGGGAGATATAGTAACAGCTGATGCAGCTTTCAAGGGACAACAAGCCTCCGTTACTCCCTTGATTGGGAAGTTGAGGCTTCATGTCCAAAGCTATGTCGACAAAGAAGACTTCTTCATCTCTCCCCTCCAACATCAGGATGTTATCCTAGGGGCACCATGGTTTGATCGCATGGCTGCCAACATGAAGTTCCCTGAAAGGAGAATTTACTTCACCTACAGGGGAAAGAACATGTATATAGATGCTAGTGAGCGTGGTCGCACTATTCCACTTGTAAATCCTCTTTCTTTTGATAAATCAATGAAGAGCTCAGTTTCTGCGTACATGATTTATGTCAAAGAGTCTCTAAAAGCTAATAATGTTTCATCAAATGAAAATGATAGGAATCAAGAAGAGTTAGACTTGTCTACTTTTCTAAAAGGATTCCAAGATGTGTTCATCGATGATATCCCTATGGACCTACCTCCAAAACGAGGGGATGATGACCATCGTATTGAGCTCCTTCCAGGAAGCTCACCGCCTAACAAACCTCCTTATCGAGTCTCACAAGCTCAACAAGAGGAGATCATGAGGCAAGTACAAGAGCTGGTAGACAAAGGGATGGTGAGGCCTAGTTCCTCTCCCTTTTGTTCTCCAGTCCTTCTAGTGCAAAAGAAAGATGGTACATACCGTATGTGTGTGGACTATCGAGCACTAAACCATATCACTATCAAAAACAGATTTCCCGTACCTCGGGTAGAAGATCTGTTTGATAATCTACAAGGCTCTACCTACTTCAGTAGGATTGACCTTAAGAGTGGCTATCATCAAATAAGGATAGTGGATGAGGATATCTTAAAGACCGCGTTTCGCACAACATTTGGTCTTTATGAATATCTAGTCATGCCTTTTGGCTTGACTAATGCACCAGCTACGTTCAATCGTTTGATGGAGAAAATTTTTAGACCATATCGAAAATTCACTGGAGTGTTCTTCGATGATATCATCATCTACTCCAAGTCTTTGGAGGAACATAAGCAACATCTCCAAGTGATTTTTCAAGCCTTGAGGGAGAACAAACTTTTTCTCAACCAAAAGAAAAGTGAATTCTTCCTTCAAGAGATTCAATATCTAGGCCATATTATCTCTCACGATGGTATTCGTATGGATCCATCAAAGTTAGAGGTAATAAAATCATGGCCTAACCCAAGGAATCTACATGAGCTAAGAAGCTTTATTGGTATGTGTGCATACTATAGACGCTTCATAGCAAAATTCTCTCAAGTAGCAGGACCACTACACGACTTAACCAAGAAGAACGTTAAGTTTGTATGGACTGCTAAGGAGCAAAATGTTTTTGAAAAACTCAAAGAGAAGCTTACTTCCCAACCAGTCCTCGTGCTTCCGGATCTCTCAAAGCCATTTGAGGTCCAATGTGATGCTTGTGGTGATTGCCTTGGAGCGGTTTTGCTTCAAGAAGCGCATGCCATAGCATATGAGAGCCGAAGGCTCAATGGTGATGAACGAGTCTTGGGCATTTATGAGAAAGAGCTTTTAGCTGTCCTACATGCCCTAGACACATGGAAGCACTACCTATTGGGGACTCCATTTATCCTACGAACCGACCACCAAAGTCTCAAGTATTTCATGACGCAAACCAAGCTTTCCGACAAACAAATGAGGTGGGCAAATTTTCTTTCGCAATTTAATTTCCATATTGCTCACATAGCTGGTAAGCACAATCAAGTTGCCGATGCACTTTCACGACGACCAAAAGTTAATGCGGTGTCTATAGCTACTCACAATGATCTATCCTCTATGATAGATGAGTATGCTACTGACCCTGACTTTAGAGACATAATGTCAGCCCTTGATTTGGGGAAGAAAGAGGAACCATTCACCTTGCAGGATGGTTATCTTCTCCACGGCAATAGGCTATGTGTTACCCATTCCCTTCGTGAAAAGGTTATGTATGAATCCCATGCTCCCCCATATGCAGGGCATAGAGGTATTCAACCTACTCTCCGAGGAGTAGAGACGTATTTCTATTGGCCTACCATGAAAGTGGACATACAAGAGTATGTTTCAAAATGTGTAGTATGCCAAAAGACCAAGTATGATAGAGGGAAGCAACCTGGATTACTCCAGCCATTGCCTATTCCAAATTCACCATGGGAGAGTATATCCATGGATTTCATCTTTGGATTACCCAAGTCTATCCATGGGAATACAGGAATATGGACAATAGTCGACAGGTTTAGCAAGCAAGCACATTTTATTCCTGTCAAAAAGACTATTAAGGCACATCAAATGGCAACTCTCTTCATATCTCAGATTTTCAAACACCATGGATTACCCACATCCATCGTGTCAGATAGAGATCCTAGAATGACCAGTAATTTCTGGAAAGGTCTCTTTGAAAATCTAGGAACAAGATTGAATTTCTCTTCAGCCTATCACCCACAAACGGATGGCCAAAGTGAGATAGCCAATCTTACGATACTCGATCTACTCAAGACTTATGTTACCGAAGTAGATCAACGCTCACAATGGGAAAAGTATTTACCGCTAGTAGAGTATGCCTACAATAATACTGTACATACTTCTACGGGCAAAGCACCTTTCGAGATCATAGAAGGAAGACCTAAAAGTCCCTTGCTACTGAAAGTACATGGGAAGATCTTCGCCGCCGATGAGTATAGCCGTGACCTACAAGAATCTTTTCAAAAGATTAGGGAGGCTATAGCCATCTCTCAACAAAGGCAAAAAGCTGTTGCTGATAAGCACAGAAGAGCTTTAATGTTCAAAGAAAATGATTGGGTCTTACTCAAGTTTCCTAAGGCTCGATTAAGGCAAACGACGGGCAAAAATCCTACGGGCCATCAAAAGTATTATGCTAAACTAGCAAAAAGATACTATGGTCCTTTCCAAATCTTGAAGCCTATCAATGAGACGGCTTATCAACTCAAGTTGCCCAACCATTGGCTTATACACAATGCCTTTCATGTAAGCTTACTTAAGCCCTACAAAGGAGAGCCACCAATTGAACCAATTATTGAAGACCCTCCCGAAGTTGAAGACCAAGAAGAGGTGCTACAACCCGAAGCTATCCTTCGGCATGAAGACAAGGTACTACGACATGGTAAGATTATCCGACGGTATCTTATTAAGTTCAAAAATTATCCTTTTGAAGATGCTAAATGGATGCAAGGAGTACAACTTAAGGATAGTATGAACCTTGTCAATGCTTACAATGCTACATTAGAGTAAGCAAATGTACAAATTTCTTTTAAATAACTCATGTTTTTGTCTTATATGACTAGTCCTCTTTTTAATTGTGCACAAATTTAACTAGTATGCATGCTTAGAATCATGTTTGTGATGACGACGTCTCTCAAACACCAAGTAGAATTTGTCACTCTACTTTGGGAGAATGAAATGGACTAAAGAGCAGACATGCTTGCGGCAGCTATGTCTCCCAAGCACCAAATGGATTAGTCATCCATCTTGGAAAGATGTCGTAGGGTAAAAAGGGATCCTTTACCCGCTAAGTACGATTGACTAATGACTAAGACTTTATCTCTTCTACCTCATAGTCGAGGACGACTATGATGTCAAGAGAGAGGTAATGTCATAAAATCTAATATCTAACTAACCCAAATGATTTTCTCATATTAAATTGATCACTTAATGTGGGAGAATAAACGGGAACAAGTGTTAAGATATAGGTATGTCCTTTTAGATCTATCTCAACATGGGGCCAATGTAAAGGGGCCCAAAAGGGAGATGGTCTATCAAAGAGCAAGGCTAACCAATGGAGCATAAGACCTTAGGGTTAGCTTCATTGAAGACCTCCAATAAATGTGTGTAAAAGTCCTTTGACCTTAAGTAAGCTAGGGCTGAGCTTGAGGTGGGAACCCGGCCCAAGCTCGAGGTGCTTGTCCTGCTTGAGGTGCTTGTCATGCTTGAGGTGTTTTTCATGCTTGAGGTGCTTGATTAAGATGCTTGAGGTGCTTGACTAGTTCCATGCTTGAGGTGCTTGACTTGATGCATGATTAAAGTACTTAAGGTGCCTTGAGAAGCTTGCCTGAGATGCTTGTGGGAACACCCCCTAGTTCAAGTGCTTTGTCATGCTTGGTGAGTAAGGTGCTTGATCACCTAAAAGTCAAAAGCATTCCTACAAGAGGGGGGGCGAGCCCTTTTCCTAGGGGCTAGAGAGAGAACACCCACTCACACACACAAGGGAAGCCCAACTTGAAGAGGCAGCAAGGACACATGTCAGGCCCCTACCCATGTTACCTTCATGTGTTGCTTGAAGCCTATTGGCTAGGCTTCAAAGGGGTCCAATGATAAATTACATGAATTATCTAATTGTTTTAGCATTTATCAAGTCCTCTCTCTCTCAAAGGGGAAAGGGGGACACTTGTCCCAAGGCTACCCATGTTGCTTGTAATGGCTCCTGCTTGTGATTGGCTAGGCCTGGAGGGGTCCAATGAGCTTCAGGCATGAGCTACAAGGGGGGGTCGACCCAAGCAAGCTAGGGGGGTGCCTAGGGGGTATACTCACCCACACACACTCACAAGCACTCTCATTGTGTGATATGCAAAGTGCAAGAGCTCCCTCTCCAAGCAAGTAGAGGTTGAGAGCCTACACCAACACTCTTGGCTATGGAGTGCAAATCCAACCAAGAGCCATGCTTCAATGCTTAAGCTTGCCATCTCCTTCTTCTTCATTACTATGCTATTATGTATGCTAGCAACAAGAGTATGATAAGTGAGGAACTAATTCTTTCTCCTACGAAATGTTTCTTCTTCCTCTTCCCTACCCTCATTCCCTGCTAGCTCTCTCCACCTTCGAAGGTGTTTGAGGTCTTGGGACTGAGGCTTGGGATAGTTAAAGCTTTCTTCAAGTTTATGTTATGTTTGTGGTGCATGAAGCCTTCCATCTTCATGGCATCACCTAGGTCACAAGGAACACAAAGACTGTATTGTAACAAGTCTCTCTTTAAGGGAGAAATCATAATACAAATGCCTATTGGAGGGGGGACCGGCTCCACATAAATCCGGTCCTCAATTGTTGTCATGTTCTCTAAACTCTCTCTCTTGTAAAAGTATTGTCTATGCCAAGTTAACTAATTGCTATGATTATGTTGCTATCTTCAATTATGTCTACCCGCTATGCTCACAAAATCATTTCTTGAAAGTACTCACATTAAATTCCGCTATTCTCAAATTGAATAGGCAAATTCCATTACATGTTTGGAGTTAACACCTTTCTTCCCACCTTCCTTGGTGGTGCAACGGCATGGGCGTCCTTAGAACTTCGCGTTACACGCTTCGGAGCCATAGCTTCAGAATGGACAAAAGAAAAGCGGGTTATTGAAAAGAGAGAGAGAGTGTGTCCACAAATAGGGTGACGGCACTACGACGATTGGAGATGGAGATGGCTTGAGGGGGAGAGGTTAAGGGAGAGAGGCTTCCTCTGGCGCGTCGTTGTGAGAGAGCTTCCGCTTCCGTAGAGGTGTGTTCAAGGTGAGAGGAGAAGGGTCCTTTATATAGGTTCTATGGGGGTGCTAAGAATAGTGAGAGATTTCAAGAATAGGAGAAGGAAAAAGCTCGCGCGTCGTCGTGGCTCTTTAAATAATTTGTTTTTCCCTTTGGTACGCGAATCCTATGCGCGATTTTAAAAAGCTCTATACTTACAAGTTCCCATTCTATTTTGAAAGAGAGAAAGAAAGAAGTATCCTAATTTTGACTCACCTCTCTTTCTTTCCTAAAAATACTATCCCTAAGCTTTTTCTTCACACATAGATTAGGTTCCCAGATAAACCTATTGTTCTGCATAAAAAAAAGATCATAAATAGATAGATTTTGAACCCGATTTTCATTCCAACTACTCTAATAAACTGATGATGACTCACAAAATTAAGAATCTCAATTACTTTACAAAATATCTGAAATGATTTATATGGATAATTATTGGGTACATTACACTCTTTCAAAGACACAATGTGTGTGTGTGTGTGTGTGTGTGTGTGTGTGTGTGTGTGTGTGTGTGTGTGTGAGAGAGAGAGAGAGAGAGAGAGAGAGAGAGAGAGAGAGAAAGAAGGAATGGAAACATGAGAGAGAGGAGAGGGAAGGAGCATACCTGTCTCTTCTTCCTCTCCTTGTGTGTGTGTGTGTGGGGGGGGGGGGGGGAAGAGAGAGAGAGAGAGAGAGAGAGAGAGAGAGAGAGAGAGAGAGAGCGTAGGTTTACCTCTGTCCCTTGAGTGCCAAAACTCAAATCTGAGATTTGAGTTTTTGGTGCTCGCAGTTTATTTTTTACATTTATCGGTGTCACTATGAGCGTCGCTATGCAACAAAGACAATAGCGACACCGTAGATTTTCACTTTTGGGCGTCGCACTGTGAGCATCACTGATGTGAAGTACCTCTTGTAGTGCAAGCACTTCAAGCATCTCAAGCATCTCAGTCATCAGGCATGGCAAGCACCTCAAGCTATTTTGCTATGAAATGTGTACAATATGCACAAATACAAATAAAGCTTCTTAGCTCATGTAGATTCCTTGGATTAGGCCATGCTTATTACCTCTAACTTTGATGGATCCATACGGATACCATCTTGAGAGATAACATAACCTAAGTATTGAATCCCTTGAAGGAAGGTTGAGAAAAAGCTTGTTCTCCCTCAATGCTTGAAAAATCACTTGGAGATGTTTCTTATGTTCCTCCAAAGACGAGTAGATGATGATATGATCAAAGAACACTCCAGTGAATTTGTGGTAGGGTCTAAAGATTTTTTCCATTAGACAATTGAATGTGGCCGGTGCATTATTCAAGCCAAAGGGTATGACTAGATATTCATAATAGCCAAACATTGTACAAAACGCGGTCATTCTCATATCTTCATCCACTATCCTTACTTGATGATGGCCACTTTGAAGGTCAATCCTACTGAAGTAGGTAGAGCCTTGTAGCTTATCAAATAGATCTTCTACCCGAGGCACGAGAAATTTGTTATTGATAGTGATATGGTTTAGTGCTCGATAGTCCTCACACATAAGGTATGTACCATCTTTCTTTTGTACTAAAAGGACTGGAGAACAAAAGGGAGAGGAGCTAGTTCTCACCATCCCTCTGTCAAACGATTCTTGTACTTGCCTCATGATCTCCTCTTGTTGAGCTTGAGAAACTCGATAAGGAGGTTTGTTAGGCAATGAGCTTCTTGGAAGGAGCTCAATACAATGGTCATCATCCCATTGTTTTGGAGGCATTCCATAGGGATATCATCGATGAACACATCTTGGAATCCTTTTAGAAAATTAGACAAGTCTAACTCTTCTTGATTCCTACCACTTACATTTGATGAAACATTAGGATCGTTCAGGGACTCTTTGACAAAAATCATGTACATAGAAATTGAGCTCTTCATTGATTTATCAAAAGCAAGAGGATTTACAAGTGGTATAGTATGACCACATTCACTAGGGTACATGTTGTTTCCCTTGTAGGGGAAGTAGATTCTCCATTCAGGGAACTTCATGTTGACAGCCATGCGATCAAACCATTGTGCCCCTAGGATAGCATCCTCATGTTGGAGAGGAGAGATGAATAAGTCTTCTTTGTCAACATAGCTTTGGACATGAAGCCTCAACTTCCCAATCAAGGGATTAACAGAGGCTTGTTGTCCCTTGAAAGCCATGTGAGCTGTTACAATATCTCCCATCTCAAAGGCTTGAATGCCCAACTTGGTGGCCAACTCCATTGATATAAAGTTGTGAGTAGAGCCAGGGTCAAACAAGATGAAGGCATCATGCTCCCTTACCTTTCCCCAATCATAGGAGAGAGATGATCCTTTTCAATGAGCATCCTCTTTTGGAGCTTCAGTGGTGGAATCCCTAGGAGTCTCATTGCAAGCATTTTTTCTTGAATGGAAAGTTTGCTATACCAAAGAATCCATGGATTTTGAGTCGTGCAGAAGAGCAACAAGTGCAGAAGACTATATCTTCATTCAAGACTCTCATTGGTACATGTGATTTTTGAAAATGTCGTTTACTAGAGATGAAAATCTTAGTGGTCTTGTGTCACATGATTGGCACAATTTTTATAGTTTATCTTACCAATTGCCATAAAGAATTGTCTAACAAACGACATTAGAAGAACAGTCTATAAAATGAGTGAGTTGGTACATTGGATCATTTCCAAAGAGATAAGAAAAGACAACATAGATGTAGCACGCTTAAATGCTATTGAAGCAATGTGTATGGTGGAGAAGTACTTTCCAGCAAATATTCTTACCATATAAATGCATCTACTTGTGTATGTGGTTGATGAAGTTGCAATTCAATAGCAGGTGGATGTTCTTCTTGGAGAGATTCATGAAGACTTTAAAGGGGTTTGTTTGTCAAAGGGCTCACTCCGAGGGTACCATGGCTGAAGGATGGATTGTACAAGAGTCTCTTGTTCTTGTTAGTGAACTTTTGTGCTCAATTGATCCAGAGATGCCCCAAATGTGGACTACTGAGGTCAGTGTCAAGGTGATAGGGGATGAGCCGCAGGGACAAGGCATCATTAGGAAGATGGATATCCCAATGCTATAAAAGGTTATGAGATTTTTTCTTCTCAACTCATACATCATGCAGAAGTTTCTAGAGAGGTACGAAGGGGAAAGCAACAAATCTTGACAAATCTCTTGAAATTCAAGCACAACCTTGCCACTAGAAACCTTCCTTTTCTAGATCATCTTCAAAAATTGCCTGACTTTTCTACTAGGTGGTGGCTAGATACGACAATCTCACAGGCAAAGAGGAACGGAGTGCTGATTATTGAAGAGGAAGAGGACATGTCAAGGGGTTGCAATTGGCATGTAAATGTTTTCATACCCTCCTTTTGCAGGTCCACATGATCACATTACTTTAGCAACTTTAAGTTGGTTTCTATTTTGTGGCTATAATATCACAAATATGGAGCTTTATGGTCACAAGGAGACACTTTAGAGTATAATAGATAGACGAGCAAGGGTCACCTTTGACAGTGCCATTAGGGAAAGATTCATCCAAGAAAGTAGAAGTAGTTCCAGGGATGAGAGCATAGAGACTAGTCAACTTGAATAATTTGGCTACATCCAAGACATCTTGAAGATTAGCTTTAGGAAGTCTGATATTTTTTATCTTTGATGTCAAGAGATTCAAAGTTATTAACAACAGCCCTAGTACAACTGTGCACAAAGATAAGAGTGAGTTGATTCAAGTGAACTCTAGGCGGGTGTGGACAGATGCACGGGATACATTGGTACTTCTATAGCATTGTGAACAAGTTTTGTGCATGATAGATCCACTATGGAGAGAAGATGATGAGAAAGATCTGTCTAAACCGCAATGGCTCTATGTTGTTCAAGTTACTCCATGGAGCAAGCAAGTATGTGAAGGATTGGAAGTTGAGGTCAAAGAGCTTCATGAACAAAGTGCACGGCCGATGGATGATTTAAGTGAGGATTTTGAGTAGGAGGTCAGTGGTGAGCAGATGCCTAAACCTAGAAATGAGATTTCAAATACGCACATTGATGTGGAGAGCAACAAAGAACTGGAGTTTGATGACGAAGATGCATAAGTACAGATTGAGATAGACATCTTTGGTGCATCAGCTCTCATAGAAGATGAGAGATTGACTACTGATTCTTGCTAGAAACTCTTTTGAAAAACTCTTTTAATTAGTCTACAACACTATACAAATTTAATGAGTTGTGTTACAGCTTTATTTGCTCATGTGATCCCCAAGGTATATGTGGAGGGCCAATTGGTGAACTATCTATTGAAGAGTGTCGTGGACGCTCTGTCGGTGGTGTGGATGCGTTGACAGAATCACTACCACAACAATCAATGCCTCAAGAACATTGCCTACCTCGTCTCGAAGAAGAACTAGCCGTCAGTGTAGGGTGAACACTAGTCCTAGGCATAGGGGCGGCCGTAGTAGGTCTAGAGGAACCAGCTTCCCAGAGGTTCTATGCGTAAGCAACCTATTCTAGTGTAAACTATGACAAAAAGGAGCCCATGTTTTCGAATGACATGCCAACCGGAGTGACATGAAAACTAAAACTAGGAGAGTATGTATCATCATCATCGGCCATGGCTATAGTTACAATACGCTAGTTTACAAAAAAAAGCTTAAGCAAAAGGTGTACAAGAGCAGGGATGGGGTTGTTGTGGCGGATAGGATCAAAAATTTCATGCGACAAAGGATTTAGCAGCTTTTTACAGTTCAGTTTGGCCACTCTGTGATGGGAATTTGGGATGATCAAGATGATGAAAGAAAGAATTACATTGTCAAGGCCATTCATAGAGAGTAAGCCGGTAGGGGGGTACATCTATCCGGTCTGGAATGAGTGGATCTTGAGCATGGCAATTTCCACAATGTGACACCATTGTTCAAAGGCAAGAGATAAGTACAGGGATGGAAATCCAAAGCCGGCATGGTTGTACATAGAGGAGTGGACGGGGATTGCACGAGAGACACAGGACAATCCTCAGTTATTTCATCAGGAGAGAGATGCAGCAACAACACGTTTGGAGTCTGCTGGAGTGTCACATCTTGGGAGTGGGGGCTATGACACACTTTGGCATGAGTTTTTAAGGTATTATACGTATGCTTTAAGTTCTTGAACATGCATATGTTATTGAAGGTTTATCTTATAATTAATTGTTTATTTTATAGGAAGTTTTTGTGAAGCGCCATCCGACACGCCAAGAGGAGAAGTATGGGTACCAGCATGGACTTTGGCCCTTTTGACCCAACTGCACAAGAAGGGAGAGGCCATCGACTGGGAGGCATTACCATGAGGGTGACATCCTCCATATATGTCTTTTTTGTAACTGTTTTCTTCTTCATACATTTGTACTCATTAATTGTATACATGTACAGTTTCACACTTATGTTTATGGTTTTACATTTTGTTTTTGATTATGATTATGGTATGGAATCAGGTTATGGTTATGGTTTGGCAATCAGGTTATGGTTATGGTTTTGCAATGATGGTATGTCAACCATGTTATATTATGGTTTGGAAATTAGTTTATGGTTATGGTTTTGCAATGATGGTATGGTGTTATGGTCACGATATGACAAGCAGGTTATGGTTATGATATGGCAAGAAGATTATGTTTATGGTTTTGCAAATACGGTTTGGCAATCGCGTTATGGTTATACCTACGGTTTTCAAATAATGTTTTAATTATGGTTAGAAAATCTTTATGTCCTTGTACCTATGGTTTGGGAGTCAAAGTTATGATTAAGCTTTTGGAAACTTGTCATGTTTAAGTTTTTCATTTTGTGGTTTTGTTATGCTTACAATTTTGCTGATCTGTACTTACTTACTCTTCAATGTCAAACTGTAGGTGGAGTGTGGTTGCTTTTGTACTCTTCCTTTGGGCAGAGAGGGTTGTTTCTTGGCGCTGTTGTACATGCAACATCAATTCCCAGTCCTCTCTGCCCAAAAAAAAAATGCAGGTTTTGACGCTAATACATGTTTCTTTCTCGATGCTTATTTCAACATTTTTATTGATGCATATTACATTGCTTATTCCGACGGTTTGTATACCAATACGTATATCGACGATACAGTGCCGATGCTTATATTGACTCTTATACCAGTTTTTTTTACTTTTAAAACAAGCTTTGAGTCGTCGATATCCGCATCAATTTTTTTGCGGCATGTTGTAGTGGTGATGGGACCACCTTTGAGATGTCATTGGTTTTTTGGAAAGAAAGATATAAGACCAACATGGAAACCATTAGGCATAACCAAAAAAAATTCTCAAGGCTTGACTTGTCTAACTCCAGCACTTGGGATTCTGCAATGAGTTCCATACTGAGAATCCAACTTTTCTACATATGTCACGCCCTTTCATTTTGGAGCTATTCAAAACTAGTGTTTGCAAAAATTCCAGGTTATTGTATTTTTAAATGAGATTGAATTGTAGAATCCTAGATAGCCTTTTTTTCAATATAAATACTCAGTTCTTGAAATTTTGACCTGAAAACCAGAAGAATTTTTAGTGTGTCTCTTATTTATTTTAATATTATTTCCATTAGGTAATATGATTTGGCCCACCTCAACGGCCTAACCAACGATGGCAGTGTGTTTTGGGTTATTTGCTCTCGGTCAGTTGGCTACTACGGTGACTCCTCTCTATCTTTGTGGTGATGGAGCGTCAGAGATCACCCCATATACGGCACTATCCCTTCTGTTCATCTCCCCGATATGTTTTTGAGGGTGGCTCCATGTCTGGCTAATGTCATGCTCTTCTCTGGAGGAGGATCTCATTTAAGATTGGCAGTCTTGGTGATTTCTGTGGCACCCTCTTGTTGGTTGGGTCTTGGTTGTACTATGAATCCATTGCTCACGTGTGTGTCTCTCTAGTTCTTTGAATGCCCTAGGTCGGATTATGAGCAAGGATAGTCTTGTAAATTTTTTAATCTGATTCATATAATCTCATTCACTGATGTGAGTTTTGCAAAACAAAAACAGATTTGGCACCCTCTATGGGATCTCCCCCCCCCCCCCCCCCCCCCCTCGTCTCTCTCTCTCTCTCTCTCTCTCTCTCTCTCTCTCTCTCTCTCTCACTCACACTCACACACACACACAATCACACACACACATACCTATCCTTCCATTTTGGGGCTATTCGAGACCAGTGCTCAATAAACATTGGGGTTTAGTGTATTTTTAATGGGCTAAAATTACAAAATCCTAGCTAGACTCCAAGTTTTCCTTGATGTAAACCGATAGAATTTTGCTACAAACAATTCCCTATATTTTTAGCTTTTATGACCATTGGCCTTTAGATTTTGAGCTTGTCTTGAAGAAAACCGATAAATTTACACAAGTTTTAGTGTAAATAGCGACAAAAGGTTCAAATTTTGACCTAAATATCGGTAGAATTTCAAGTTTGCCCTTATTTTCTTTCGTAGAAAAAATGTATTTTTCTAGCTCTGTAGACACCCTTCAGTTAGCTTTCAAAAGAAAAGTAAAGTATGCCTTCAAAACACGAAAAGCAGAGTGGACCCCTTTTTTTTATAACTTCAAATGTTGAAAGGTTGAAAAGGTTTAGAGACTCCCAGTTTCATAGGAATAAAACATTTTGTAAGGTTTTCTTTGAAGTGAACCGATGAGTGACACTTGGAGGCTCTCTCCATCCTTCCTTGAAATTTTAAGCTGCATTATATAAAATATAGATAGAACAATTCAATGAAATAAATCTTTATGGCATTATTAAATGAAATGACCCTTTATAAATTAAAATATTTAAGAAAATTCATTGAGTCAATGCTTCACATAATGGGATCAAACTCCTATAAATAGACTCTTTAATCCATTGTTTTCTAAATCCTTTTTCACCATGCCCAAAAAGTGAATGCATCTTTGGAAAATAGCATTTAAAAGGACATGATATATTTCTTCAAGACTTTTAAGGCCCCCTTCATGCCCAAGGACACATATCCATAAATTAAAATTGAATGATCTTCACCACATAAATACTAAGGCCTTTAGCAGGCCAATAAATCAACATTTTTGTTATTAGAGCTTAATGGCCTATTGGTTGGGGCATGTTCCTTTTGAGCTCACAAGCAGTAGCTGAACCCCTATCAAGGCTACTTACACTCATGCATGCTTCCCTTTTTGCACAACCAAATTTTTTGTGGCGACTTCTGTGTTAAGTGGCTTCAATGCTTGTGTTCCCAAGGCTGGTTACACATTGCTACTCTCTCTCTCTCTCTCTCTCTCTCTCTCTCTCTCTCTCTCCACTCAGAGTGAAAGGCACTACCTCAAGGGGGTCATTACAATTAAAAAAATGCTTATCACGTGGGTTTAACCATAGGGATTATTTTATTCTATATTTTCTCACATTTTTCATACATTAAAAGGGTATTAAAAGATGATCTTGATTTTTTTAAAACAAATTGCATAGGAAAAGGGTCCCTTTTATTTGTGAAATTTTGGAGCTAAGCAATAGGTTTTATAAATAGTCCTTGAACGCATGAAATATATAGGTTTCAAATATAGTGATACTGTAGAGTGCGCAGGTGATGGAGAAGGTAGCAAAGAAGACTACGCACACACACCAACACACATCGAGACACACATAGACACACGATTGTTACCCTACAGCAGCCATTCAACGTGCTGCTCTCACTCTTTTTCTTTTTTGAACTATTATCCAAAGTATATTTACAACATAGTATAGTCAGTGTTTGGCCGCCCATAGCACAACGGCCATATTCTTTAACACTCCCCCTCAAGCTTAGAATGAGCTTGCATATGATGGATTCCCAATACTTCATGAAAGTAGCAAAACTTCTCCTTTCCAAGAGCTTTTGTAAATATATCCGCAACAGCTTCTGTACTTGATAATGCTACAGTTAATCTCTTCTTGATACTCTAAATTATCATACCATTGCCAATGGAAAATGCATAACCACTTGTAGATCTTCTATCCATAAGATCTCCTACCCAATCTGCATCTGTGTAACCATAAAGACTAAGCTTCCCATTCTTTTCATAAAACATTCCATAACTAATAGTGGCTTTCACATATCTCATAATCCATTTCACTACATCAAGATGACTTTTACATGGCTTTTGCATGAATTGACTCACAACACCCACTACATAACTCAAATCTGACCTTGTTATTGTCAAGTAAATAAGACTTCCAACCATCTTGCGATACATACTGACATCCTCAATGTAATGTCCATCATCAATCAACATCACATTTTGATCAAGAGGTGATCAAGCATATCCACTGCGTATTGTCTTTGTATCATCCAAATTCCTGATAAAGTATTGACAATTTCAATTCCCAAAAAATATCCCAACTCACCAAGGTCCTTCATGTTGAATTCTCTCAACAAACTCTTCTTGGCATGCAAAATTTGCTCATCATGACTTCCAATGAGAATCAAGTCATAAACATAAATAACAATAACGAAGATCTCTCCATCAACATGCTTCAAAAACAATGAGTGATCAGCAGTAGACTGTTTAAATCCAATCTTCTTCAAGCATCTGGTTATCTTTTCAACCAACCTCTAAATGCTTGCTTCAAACCATAGAATGCTTTCTTCAACTTACACACATAATATGAAAAATATGGATGTTGATAACCCTCTGGATGTATCATATAAACTTCTTCTTCCAAGTCACCATTCAAGAATGCATTATTGACGTCCATTTGCCGTAACTTCCAACTAAACATACTTGCCATTGCTATCACCAATCGGACTGTTGTCATCTTTGCAACTGGACTAAATGTGTCATCATAATCAAGACCTTTTGTTTGTGCATAACCTTTAGCAACAAGCATCACTTTGTATCTTTCCACACTGCCATCTGACTTGCACTTGACTTTGTATACCCATTTTGAACCAATCTTTCTTTCCACTTGGCAAGCAAACCAAATCCCAAGTGTCATTCTTCACAAGAGCATCCATCTCATCATCCATAGCTGACTCCTATTTTGATTTTCCAATTGCCTCTTGAAAACATGTAGGCTCTTTATGTTGCACACGTGAAACCATGTATGCATAATGTGTATGCATGTAACCGTTGTATGTCAATCTATCGAAACAACTGGATAACGCACCCTCTCTAATCTTCTCAACTGTGGTGCACTCTTCTCTTCAACTCTTGCATATGGGGGTACATATTTCTCAGCATGCTTACTGCCAGGTGTCCTCAAATGTGGTAAACCATGCTCTTCATCAAAGCTTTCATCTCCAGAACTCTCCTCAACCACTTTCTTTTTGCCTTTCTCGTCTTGCTTCTTATCTTGCAAACGACCACTCCATGGGTTGACACTTCTTGTACTCTCCTCTGCCATATGTGGTCCTGAAATAGTTCTTGTTGATGGTCCTGGCTTATCAAAAATAGGATGCACATTCTCTTGCTCTTCATACTCTTCTTCTATCATCACTTGCTTTGGTTTATACCATGGTTCATGCTCACAAAATCTGACATCTCTACTGACATAAACTTGTCTTGTCATAGGATCATAGCACTTGTAACCTTTCTTTTCAACTCGATAGCCCAAGAATATACACTTCGCTGCCTTTGGCTCCATCTTCTTCCTTACTTCATTTGGCACATGAACATAGCAAACACATTCAAAAACTTTCATGTAGAAAACTATTGGCTTGATCCCATAAAGTCTCTCATAAGGTGAAATTTCATGAATGGCAGCTGTTGGTGTTTGATTCATAATGTGTACTACTGTATAAACTGCTTCAGCCCAATATGTTAATGGCATATTCATCTCATTCATCATGGCTCTTGCAATCTCTGCTATGACTCTATTCTTTCTCTCAGTAACTCCATTTTGTTGTGGTGTGTATCTGCAAGTAATCTATCTTCTTATGCCTTGTTCACGTATGTAATCATCAAAACTGTGTGACATGTACTCTTTCCCCCCATCTGTACATAGGCATTTAATTTGATAACCATTCTCTTTCTCAACCATAACTTTGAACTCCAAGAATACCTCGAATGCCTCTGACTTTGCCTTTAGAAAGTAAACCCAAGAGACAACCATTCGATGTAGCATGATCACAAGGTCCCCAAATATCTGAATGAACAATGTCCAAGGGACTTTGGCTAATTCTCTCCCTCTTTGGAAATGATAAACGAGATTTCTTTCCAAATTTATAAGCTTCACAAACATGACAAAATTCAATCTGCCAAACTTTGGTAATCCATGTACAATTTGATTTGATTGCATATGCTTTAGTCTTCTAAAATTGACACGACCAATCCTCTTATGCCATAACTATGCCCTATCATCTTGAGTGGCTCATTTATTTGCATACATACCGTTGTGTAAACATGGATCTCCAGCTTCCAATGAGAACAAGTGACCTTTCTTTCTTCCACATGCCAATATCTTGCCTGGTTTGCCTTTGTGAAACTCCTCTATGAAGCATCCATAAGGATTAAAACGGACTTGCAACCCTTGATTTGTCATTTGTCCAACTGATGCTAAATTCTTTGTGGTTGAAGGCACATATAGAACATCTCCCAATGTGTTGTATGTGTCATCTTTTTCTAGCAAGTGAACTATACCAACATGCCTAATCCTATGCATAGTATCATCACCTGTAGTGACAAACTCATCCTCTTCTAACTTCTCTTTTCTGTCAAACCATTCACCATGAAATGGCATATGATTTGTGGAATCACTATCTAAATACCAATCATCTGTATGATGTGGCTCCACCATGCTTGCAACAACATGCTTCATAGGAAATAAATGTCCAATCGATCTATTGTCATATATATTTTGATCATGAGGATTGTATCCAGAAAAGTTTCCTCCATGTCTTCCATAACCTCAGCCTCTTCCACCACGATCACGATTTTGATTTAGCCTTGTGTAACATTCTCTTTCAAAGTGACCATAAATGCCACATCTGTTACAGTATCCATCTCTTTGAGGATGTACAAATTGTCCACCTCCACATCCACGAGGTTGGGCTCTTTCCCTGGCTCTATGGCTGTAATCATTGTAACTTTGACTTTGCTAGTTTTGCCATTGACCTCTTCCAGCATTGTTTCCATGACCATAGTTCCTCTTCCACCTCTATTGTTTCCATGACCTCTAGAGAAAAAACCCTGATCTCTGGAATTGTTTTTGATGTAGAAGGACCTGACTTGCCTAGCTTCACCTCTTGTTGCAAACAAAGGTTTACTAACTCTTCAAAATCAGGCATGTGTCCTCGAACAGATATAGATGTATCCAATGACTTGTATTCCGGTCCCAACCCATTCAATGTCGCTGAAACTAAGTCATCATCTGGAACTTCAACATTAATGCTTGCAAGATCTTCCTGTATTTGCTTTATCTCTATCACATAATGTGATTTGGATCTATTTCCTCGCCATACACAATGTAACCTTTGCTTCAAGTGAACTTTTTGTGGTTCTATATTGGAGCTTTTCATCCTTGCTAGTATCTCCCATGCTTCCTTTGGAGATTGAGCCTTCTTCACATGTGGTATAAAGAAGTCACTAATGCATAGTGAAATCCAATGCATCACTTTCCTTGAATTCTCAATCCCCTTCTTGTAAGCTTCTACTCCTACTTGCCATGTTTTATATGCTTCAACATTATCTCTGTTTGGTTCCAAACCAACCTTTGGACACTCTTGTTCACCTGTAATGTAGTCCCATAAACCTTTGCCCATGATAAAGTTCTCCATCCTGTAAGATCATATGCTGTAGTTCTCTCTAGTTAGCTTCTCTCCAACAATCTGTGTGACTTGAGTTGACCTTTCTGCCATCTTCACTCTCTCAATTGCTTCCAAATGATTTTGACAAAATTTCGGCAAAGTTCCATTTGTATTTGGACAATATCTCAAGTGACAATCTCAACCAAAGTACTCATAAACACTGATAGAAAATCTCTCTCTACCAAGGGAAAATCCACTGACTCACTTTGCCACAGACTGACTCAATACTATACATAAAATCTCTAAAACAATGTCCACATGGACCTGTATGAAAATGCAATACGTTGTCCTGTACCACATATCTATACATCCACCTTCATCCCATAGTCGTAAATGACATATGAGGTCTTTAGCGGGGCCAGACGGGGGTTCGCTCCAGTACCTAATCCACCTTTCCAAGGTACCAAAGCTCCCAAGGCAAGGATTCAAAAAACCTCACTCGACCCTCACAAAGGCTGCAGTTTTCCAAAATACATTAACCGCATATCAATACATAACCACAAAGTACTCAATCTGGCAATATAATCGCCTCAACTTCTTCCCATAACCTTTCTTACATAGGCGGTGTGAGCGGGATGGAAACACACAGAACGCCTCTATAATGACCCGACACACACTCTTGGGAAGATACACACACACACTATGGGGCACCACTCGGCTTACACAACCACCTGGCCGCGAAAGGGAACACACCGATGGAGTGCGAGGAGAGAGACTATCCACTTGCCCACTCCACAGAGACACACACACACACACACACACATACACCCAAAAAACTCAGCTCAAAAGAGGATAACTTATGATGTTTAGATACAAATGAGATTGGGCCAACACCAATGAGGCAAACAGCTCACACAATATGGGTAAAAGATACCAGATACAATCACAAACTGGAGCAGAAGCTTCGCTCATAGGAGAAACTTACACAACAAAAACAGTAGAAAAAGAGTGAGGAATTTGGCAAAATGGACAGTTTCATCGCGTCCGGAACAGCCCAAAACCCCAGTCTACAATGTCAAAGTGCTTAAATCCGACCTCGGAAGAGCAGTTTACGGCCAAAACAGGCTCCAAAATGAGCAAAAACACACCTGCAGCTGTTCCTCCTCTCTTCTCCAAGTTTTTTATGGTCTTCTCTCTGGTTTTTCAGTTCCCACACTTAGCTTTATTAGTTGGGCACCCTTGGCCTTTTAGATGACCTCAAACAGGCCCCGAACAGGCCAAAAACTGACCTCGCAGTGCATAGTTGTCACCTTGCTGCATCCATATGCACACCTGGCACTCGATTTTTTTCAATAATGCCTCCCACCACCATGTGAAGTGGCCCCAATATATGGTCCTCATGATGAACTTTCTGCATAATTATCACAAGAAAACATCCACGTTGTGTCCGTACGTATCCATGTGAAACTATTGACCCCATTCGACCTCCTGACGCCACTAGATACCATCTGACGCACCTGCTTACCTCATATTGTCGGTCCGCGGATAGCTTCCTCGAGAAGTTTTACGCGCTACCAACTCCTCATTATTGTAGAAAAAACACATTGGTATTGGTAATAGTGAAAAACGCTGCACTATGTACATGTTGTCCTACCTGTACATATGTGGGCCCCACGTAACCACCTAGCTCTGGAAAATGGGCAATCCTTTATTCAATGCACCATGCATGTGTATGTACATATGCGCAATCCCTTGCTCCAAAAAAATGCTGACATAATTTGCTCATCCCCTAGCCTGCTAGAGCATTCATGCTCAGCAGCAACAACACTAGTAGATGCTCATTCCACCTGGATCCCACACAAAAACACTTGGCATTCCTTGCATTAAAAGCTTAATCAAGGTTCCACCCGGTTCCCAAGGAAAACCTGTAGTGATGCCATATATCAACTTTCCATCAAGAAAACCATCAATTACTTTGGCATAGACCTGCATGTGCACATATATCTCCTTCATAGCTGAGAGGTCTCCACTGATTATTTGTGTCATCAATTCTTGCTTCTTTGACGATTCAACCTTGGTTTGCATCAGCCTTCAATCACTTCATAAGGCCCTTCACTTTCATCTTCAACTTCATTCACAAATGCGACTAAACCAGACTCTTGGATTCCTTTGTCCATTAAAAAAAATGCGACATCAGCATCCTCATCACTGCTGGTAGTACTATCACTATCCTCGTCAGACACTGTGGAATAGTCTTCATCACTAGACTCATCCTCATCTTCATAAAGCTCCTCCAATTGTTTCCTTGTGTCCATATTGTATAGCTTCTTGGCACCTGTCTTTCCATAGAGGCTAATCGTACCACGTCTCCAATCTTGAACAGCTCCCACTGCACGTAACCATGGTCTACCCAGTAGAATAGGATATGCTCCCAACCCCGCTGGCATCACATGAAAATCAACCACCTCCTTTGCATCATACGCCTCCACTTCTAAGCTATTTACAACACCCAAACATTTTACTTTTTGATGGTTTGCCAATTTAATCCGAAATCCTGAGACCCCAGTCACTGTCAGACCCATCTTCTCAACGCATGAGTGTGTTATGACACATATTTGGGCTCCTCCATCAACATAGCCTTGTCCCAGATTTTTCCTTTTATACCACACATCTACTATTGGACAAATGTCTGCATTAGGCAAAATTTGGACTCACAAAGGGGGCCTTTAAGGAGTTTGACTTTACCTCTCTCTACCAAAACGGGCGCATGGATAAATTTTTGCAAATAAACTCCAAATTTGGCGGAGGTTTGACAGTTAGAATGTCCTCTTCAAGCTCTATCTACTGATATATAGCAAGCCATGAGATTCCTCATATTTTAGAAGATTCTTCTTTTGATTCACCTATGATGTGACAATCTGTCGGAATCTAAGTGAATCAAAAAAGAATATTCTAAAATATGAGGAATCTCATGGCGTGCTATATATCAGTAGATAGAGCTTGAAGTGGACATTCTAACTGTCAAACCTCCGCCAACTTTGGAGTTTATTTGCAAAAATTTATCCATGCGCCCATTTTGGTAGAGAGAGGTAAAGTCAAACTCCTTAAAGGGCCCCTTTGTGAGTCCAAATTTTGCCTAATGGTAGCTCATCCATCGCCAACACCTTCACTGAACCTCTCTCTGGCTCTTTCTCCATTGGGTTAACCATCCTCTTCCATTGTCGCTTTAGCTTAGAAACCATCTCTATAAGCTACCCAAAAGTAACATCTGCCTTCCTGCTTGTCAGATCCTCCTTCAAGTCATAGCTTAATTGCCCATCCCCTAGTGGAAAATCTGAAACATGAAATTTGCGACGAGCTCTCCTTTTCCTCTTGGCCTTGACATCCTCGCCTTCATGGATCTTTCCCTTCTTCTTACTAGGACCCGAGGCACTTCTTCCTTCCTTGTCCTCTGTGGTTCTCTTCCCAATAGGCATCACTAATGTATCCTCTAGCTTTGATGCCTTCTCCAAGGTGACTACACTTATCACTTTTGTCTTTCCCTTTTCCTCTTGAGGTAATCCACTGGTTCCTTCATCTCCCTTAATTTCAATGCCATAATCATTTGACCTAGTTAGCACCTGTCTTGGCAATGGATACATGTCTCCCCCCATCCGTGGTGGCTTATCACATTGCGGGCTGATGTGGCCCAACTCTACACAATTATAACATGTGGGCGTCTGCCTCAAGAACCTACAATTGCTTTGTCCAACACCATTCCTAGGTCTTTCTTCACCTCCTGGCTAATTTGCAAACCTCCCTCGACCTCGATTATTTCCCACTTGACCTAGCAGGTTTAGGCTGAGATTCTTCATTAAATCTACCACTTGCCTCATGTCTTGCCTTAACCCATCATCCTGCACTGATGTAGTAACCACTGCTGGCATAGCCTGAGGAGTAACAGAAACCACTGGTTCATGATGAACCGCTAGCATGCGACCTTGTAAAGGGTGCATAGGCTGAAATTCAGACCTCATAGGCAAAGACTCTACTCCTAGCTGGCTCATTTTCCTCAGTTTCCACTCTTTGTTCCTTGCCACCTCCAATGCATCTTCATATGTCCTAGGCTTCTTTAGCTCCACTCTCCAACTTATATTCTCCCAAAGACCAGCCAAGAACCTGTCCTTCTTCATCATGTCAGGCGGAGGTACCTATGGTGCTAAGGCCTTGCACATCCTCTCCCATGCCAATGAGAACTTACGTATGTACGCATCTACTGGCTCACCTTCTTTTTGCACTAAAGCCTGTACTTCTTGCCACACTTTGTCAGGATCTTCTATCTTCACAAACTCCACTTCCAACCCATGCCGTAGATTGTCCCAACTCAACCTTACGGGTGGATCAGCCACACGCAACTCCTCTTCAAATGCTTTGGACCAAACTCGTGAATCACTCTTCAAACAAATTTGGAGAAGGCGTAACATCTGCGCCGGGTCATGAATCTGGTTGCTAATGCAGGCAACCTCCATCTTTTCCAAAAAGTCTTCCACATCTTCATCACTTCTTCCCTGAAACTCCGGATAAGAGAAAGCCATGGCTACCCAAGTTATGATGCTTTGAGAACCCCTTCGAACACACGTACAAGAACCTAAAACTTTTGACTGACTCAATTCCCAGAAACTTCAATGGAGCTCAACTTTAGATAAGGGCAAACACATGAACATCAAATGAGTTTTCATAGTTAATCATTGGAATTACAACAGGCAAAGGACATTCCAGGGTCTCTCTTAATCTTCTTGGCCCGAACATAAAGACTATGCGCTGCTGGAAAAAGATCTTCCTGGACACATGAACATTAATCTGGATTCTTTGAGTTAAATGAAAAGGAGTGAATTGAGGGCCATTTTGATCATCCATTAAAGTCAACCACGAAGCTTCAAGAAGGCACACCTGACTTATCCTCTGATTTTGCCAAAATTTCAGCAGCATAACATCATAAATGGCTCAAAAGACCAAAAAACCAGCCAACATAACAAAATTTTGACAGAGTTTCCCAAGAAGTAGAGCAGTAGGAACCCAAAATATAGACTGTATATGTATGCATAAACTGCCAACAATAGAACCCGAGCATCAAGTAGGAATCACTAGTACATAGCCTATGGCGAGGTCACGAAAAGGGTGCTCTAGCTACCTGTATCACCGGAAGGATCTCCACATTTGAGAATCCCCCAGCTCAATAAAACCTCACCCTATCGACCCTCACACGAAGGCTAATGCAAATCGCGTATAGTCAAGTCTCATAAATGACTATCTTCCAGACCAAGTCTCAGAAATGGCTGGGACTACCAAATAAAACCATATATGGCTCCACAAAGGCGTACAATGGCAGTTTCCACAAGTAACGTACAATCCAGCAGACAATGCGCTCAAACAGGCGCCAAGTGATGCATACCCACAACAACTGCAAGTGACATCACTACTAGTATATCACTGTACTCTAGCTACCTGTACCTGTCCCTGTACCTTTCCTTGTAACCTGTAACCTGTAATCTGCAACCTGCAACTTGTAATCCCGAATCTCAAAGCTTGAAGCTCGAAGCAGAAGGTACTCGAAGAAGATTCTCCGTGGGGGCGCCAAAAGAATGTGAGCGGGATGGAAACACACAGAATGCCTCTATAACGACCCGACACGCACTCTTGGGAAGATACACACACACACACTATGGGGCACCACTCGGCTTACACAACCACCTGGCCGAGACAGGGAACACACCGATGGAGTGCGAGGAGAGAGACTATCCACTTGCCCACTCCACACAGACACACACACACACACACACCCAAAAAACTCATATAAAAAGAGGATAACTTCTGATGTTTAGATACAAATGAGATTGGGCCAACACCAATGGGGCAAACACCTCACACAATATGGGTAAAAGATACAAGATACAATCACAAACTGGAGCAGAAGCTTCGCTCATAGGAGAAACTTACACAACAAAAACAACAGAAAAAGAGTGGGGAATTTGGCAAAATGGACAGTGCTATCGCGTCCGGAATGGCCAAAACCCCAGTCTACAATGTCAAAGTGCTCAAATCCGACCTCGGATGAGCAGTTTACGGCCAAAATAGGCTCCAAAATGAGCAAAAACACACCTGCGGCTGTTCCTCCTCTCTTCTCCACGTTTTTTATGGTCTTCTCTCTGTTTTTTCAGTTCCCACAGTTAACTTTATTAGTTGGTCACCCTTGGCCTTTTAGATGACCTCAAACGGACCCTGAACAGGCCAAAAACTGACCTCGCAGTGCATAGTTATCACCTTGCTGCATCCATACGCACACCTGGCACTCGATTGTTTTCAATAATGCCTCCCTCCACCACGTGAAGTGGCCCCAACATATGGTCCTCATGATGACCTTTCTGTATAATTACCACAAGAAAACATCCACGTTGTGTCCGTACGTATCCATGTGAAACTATTGACCCCATTCGACCTCCTGACGCCACTAGATACCATCTGACGCACCTGCTTACCTCATGTCGTCGGTCCGTGGATAGCTTCCTCGAGACATTTTACGCGCTACCAACTCCTCATTATTGTAGAAAAAACACACTGGTACTGGTAATAGTGAAAAACGTTGCACTATGTACATGTTGTCCTACCTGTACACATGTGGGCCCCACGTAACCACCTGGCTCTTGAAAATGGGCAATCGTTTATTCGATGCACCATGCATGTGTATGTACATATGCGCAATCCCTTGCTCCAAAAAACTCCTGACAGCGGCTGTCCATAACGAACCCACAACAACCAAACATTATCTTTGATAACAAAATATTATGATGCAAAAGCTCTATGTCGCTCTCCAAAACATGTGTAAATGCTGAATTCTTCACCTGTAACCTGTAAATCTACTACTGAGTGAAAAACTGGAAATCTCTGACGCCTGTGTGAGCTGACTGTTTGCTGCAAAAAAATTCTATTGCAGATTTTGGTAAATCTCAGTATGCCTATGCATCCAGAATGCCCAAAAACATAAAGATAGACTCCTCGATCACTATATTCCGAGTTCGGGTGAGGGAGTTATGACCAAAAAACCTCTCTTTTTGGTTGTTTTCCAGAGCTACGGAAATCTGTGTATTGACTATAGCTCGTTAAACTGAGCTCTGATACCACTTTGTAGAGTGCACATGTGATTGACACACCAACACACATCAAGATACACACACACACACAATCGTTACCCTGCAGCAACCATTCAATGTGCTACTCTCACTCTTTTTCTTTTTTGAACTATTATCCAAAGTATATTTACACCATAGTATAGTCAGTGTTCGGCCGCCCATAGCACAACGGCCATATTCTTTAACATCATATTCTTTAATAGATACCCCCTGATGGCACTACATGTATCTATTTTGAGACGCCTTTCATTTGATATGCTGCTAGATGAGTTTTCCATACTATCGATAGTGATACATATCAAATAGCAAAAAAATTGAGTTGGACTCCTTTTCATGATGGATTAAAGCCAAATGCTTATGTTAATGAACAATGTTTGAACACAAATTGCACTTAGTGTGACTACAATATGAACTCGATGTCAACCGTGTGTATACTCCGGACTATATGTAAACTCTACACCAAAAAGTATTTAAATTGTGGATCTTGTAACATGTGCTAGTAAAGATAAGGCCCTCACATGATGAGGATGATGTTGACAGCTCAAACCACGGGGGACACACGGTCTCACCTTTTGTTCTTCCTCTTTGAAGGGATAGGCAACCCATCCCAATAATCATGACCTATCAATCCCTCTTAAAAGGGGGGAATGGTGCTAATTCCTCACCTAGATTGGCCTCTTGCTTGTGGCTTTTTTGCCTATGCAAAAGGCAAGCCACTAAAAATACAAGAAAATACATAAAAAATCTTGCAAAATTCTAATGGTGTTTTTGGGTTGTATCTCTAGGAGGAGGAAACCCAGAAGTCCACGAAACTTTTTTCCTTAACCCTACATAGCATTGCTTTACCTTCATATTCCAACTTCAATTTATTAATTGTTTTCATGGAAAACAAGACAAAGGGCCACATTCGCATTCCAAAATAGCCAGGTGCTACAAACACAAGGAATGTCCTTGGATGGGAATTACTGTAAAGCTCAAAGGGTCAAAGCATGTATAGTTGGTACCACTTTTTTCACCTTTTGGTGGTACCACCAATATCCCTAGAAGGAGGGAACTTTATTGTTTTTCAAATATGGAAAAGGGAGACAGAGGGAATTTTTTTGTTGCATGCTAGGGTATTATTTGAAAAGCATCATTCCCTCTTCTCCATATGAGCTAGTATGGCAAGAGCCTTGACGAGTTCCTTGAGCATCAACAAGTCTCCCATCAGGCTATTGTAAGGTGACCATGTTTGGGATGCATCCCCTCTTCTCCATCGTTGATTGGACTCAATATGGAAAGATACTTGTCGACTTCTTTGGCTTTGAACAAGCCATCCACCAGACTGGTGTAGGTTATCATGGCCAAGGATGCATCTCCTCTTGTCCATCTAAGTCGTACAACAAGAGTCTTGTTGACATCCTTGAGTTTCAACAAGTCATCCATCAGGCTATTACAGGTGGACACATTTGGGATGCACCTCTTCCTCTCCATTCGATCAGTATCTCAAGAGCCTT
This sequence comes from Adiantum capillus-veneris, assembly GCF_014529385.1. Taxonomy (NCBI): domain Eukaryota; kingdom Viridiplantae; phylum Streptophyta; class Polypodiopsida; order Polypodiales; family Pteridaceae; genus Adiantum; species Adiantum capillus-veneris. The sequence goes on from NC_140958.1 coordinate 107,621,281, forward strand.
GTTGACTTCTTTAGTGCCGACCAAAAGGTGCAAGAACTGAGGTGGGTGGGTTATGGAGGTCACAAGCCAAGAATGGAGTAGAGCTACAAGCCCAGTTGCAGAGATGCACGGCCATGTTGCAAGGGGTGAGAAGGTGGAGAAACACCTGTGACAGAACCATGGGTGCAGCATCATCCGAGTGAATATGGGCAAGGTCTACCTCAAAAGAAAACTCCTTGCCAAGAAGCACACCCCTATCAACAACCCAATTCATACCAATAGGGGAACATCCATTCTTCTCAACAAAACCACAAACCATGCACAAACATTCAATAAATTGTGAGAGAGTAACTGCAATAGAGATGCCATAGGAACTCACCCTCTTGCAATTCATTATTCTATCTATTGAAATCCACTAAAGCATACATTCAGGGCCTCCTACCTTGCACCTTGCATTCTTCTAGACAATACATATAGAATGGCCTCATATCTACCTCAACAACCCCAGTGTGCTTTTGTCATACCCCACGCACATGAGTCCCCAAAGGTTGACATAGGTGCTACGAGGAGTGGACATGGAAGTCAAAAATTAGAACTTGAAGGTTTAGCCAAAACACAACCAAAATGCACGAGAGATTTTTGCATTCCTCAATCTAGATTGTAGGTACTGCATACATGGTATGCCTCCACATCTTCCCCACTAACTACTTCCATGCAATCTCAGCCTACGCATCTAGGGTCACTTGTAATCAGCAGATATGGAAAGCCAGTTTCTCCAACTCTTCCTACTCGAGGCATTTTAGTGCATCACAAAAATACTAATTACATGTAACCATCCCCTTCTATACAAATACAAGTAGGCCCTCCTATTCTATCTACTATACATACACCTGTTTTTAGGATGCATCTTTTCTTTTGGAAGCCTATATTAAAACATACTATTTTTCTTATCACCACCAACATGCTTCCATGCTTGTTTGAGATCCTCAAGGCTTGATGTTGTTCTTAGATCGAATTTGTCCAAGCCAATAATTTCAATAGGCTACAATAGGAACATTTCTCTATAGTAGAAAACATATGTGCATGGTGATAGGTGAGCTTGAACAATGCAAGTCACCTACTCAAAACTTAGTATTAGGTGAGTGACAATGCAAGGACTTGGAATGGCTTTGTGTGTTTCATGATTCCAAGCAATAAAGCATGCTATAGTAATATGGAGTTTTGTTGCTATACTACGTATTTAGACTTAGTGAACTTCTTATGATGTGTGGCTTGATGGTTCCTTTGGATGAGGTTATGTGCTGGTCACTTGCAAACCAATAGAGAAAGTTGTACTATCATGATATGGAGTTTTGTTGCTATACTATGTATTTAACTTAGGGAAGTTTGCTTATGATGTGTGTCCTATGGCTCCTTTGGATGAGGTTATGTGTTGGGCACTTGCAAACAAATAGAGCAAGTTACTATGGAGTTCATTCTACTATCTACTATTGCAATTTCAATGGTAATTCCTATTGGCAAACATGGTGAATATATTCATGACATTGTCATGTTGTCTGGTAGGATGAAGGGGGGAAACTTCTTCATGGACCACTCAATGGAGTGTGTTTCGAGTATCTTTGCAACCATCACAGGGCCTCTTCTTCCCACCCCCACAGAGGACGATATGGAGCATGCCAAAGTGGACTCTATATTGGAGCTTTCTCAAGTGGATTCAAAACTGTTGGATTTTCATTTGTCTCATGAAGTGGTGTCAAGATCGCAAACCCACATGCAACCATTTCAATTCTCCCTTAAAGCTGTACCATATTTGCAAACATACCCTTAGAGATTCTTTCCTTTTAGGAACACATTCTCGTCCCTCGTGCCCCCTCTTGGTGCATTTACACCTATTGTCATGGGTCCTCCAATAGTAGTAGTTAATGCAATACATACCTCAACAATTTCTCCTAATTTCACAGTTGTAAGTGCACACACTCAAACAAAGTCACTATTTTCCACAATGCCTAATCCTAGATTCTGTGCAACCAACAATTCATACCCGTCCTCCCATGCAAACTCCATGCCACCTCTCAAAGCGCAAGATCATCAGCTTTTCTAATGCTAAACGCATGATTTAATATGGGAAGATAAAAGGGAACAAGATTTAGAATATTAGCATGTGCTACTAGAACTATCTAAGCAGGGGACTGAGAGGAGAGATGGTCCAAAAAGGAGATAAGTCTACCGAACAGCAATGTGCACATAAACGAGCTTAAAAAGACCTTACCTGAGGTTAATCTTCATTAATACCTCCAAAGGTTAGTGTTAAAGACCTTAGACTTAGGACCATTAGGTGGGAACCATGCCCAACCTTGAGATAACTTCACAAGTCAACATGGATCCCAAAAAAAAGGAGGCGGCGAGCCCTAAAGGTGGGGGATGAGAGAGAATGCACCCACACTTCCCAAAAGTCACCTTTTCCACAAGAGTCACCTTTTTCACTTAAAGCATTAAGAACACATGTCAATCCACATGTAAGGCCTCACATTTTTCCCTAAAACTTGAAGAAGACATGTGAAGCCAAATGTGAGGCCTCACCTTTTCCACTTGAAGGTTTAAGGCCACGTGTCATGCCCCTAGCCAAGTTGCCCCAATTAAGCCTAAATCCTATTGGATGGCCTAAAGGCTTGACCAATGAGAAAGCTTAGACATTTTAGAAAGCTTAGACATTTTAGAAAGCTCATTAAAATAACCAATAAGAATTAAGACCCCTAAATTCCTAGTGGACAGTCCACCAAAAGGGTCCAATAAGAATTGAGCAACCCATAAGCCATCTAAATTCTTATTGCCCAGTTGACCTAGTGGACCAATAAGATTTTACCTTCATTTAAATAATTATCCAAGCTCTCTCCTAAAGGGGGAAAGAAGGACATTTGTCACAATGCTACATCGCTTGCTTGTTTTGTTGCAAGCCATTAATTAGCTAAATCCTAACATGGACCAATGAGGATCAAGCAAGAGTTACGAGAGAGAGGGGTCATCCAAGCAAGGAAGGAGACTTGTTTTTCTAGAACACAAGTGAATACACACTCACACACTTTTTCATGTGTAGATCAAGAACTCCATCTCCTTCTTCAAGCTTGAGAAGTAGAGAGCCTACACCAGCACCTCTTGGCTATGGAATGCAAATCCAAGCAAGAGTAAAGATTCAATGGCATGCTCATCTTCTCTATTATCATTATTACTATGCTAATCTAGTCTCTATGATCATTATTATATGCTAAGCTAATCTCTAAACCAATACGAATTTAGCTTCATTTACATAATTATCCAAGCTCTCTCCACCATTTATGGTGTTTGAGGGCTTGGGATTGAGGTTGGGGACAAGTCAATTTGTTGTAAAAGCATAATTGTGGTGCATGAAGCTTTCCACCCTCATGGCACCCAAATTGGTTTAAGGAACACAAAGATTGTACTATATACAGATCTTCCTTTATGGGAGAACATATAATACAAAAGCCTTTTGGAGGGGGGACTAGCTCCAAGTAAATCAAGTCCTCAATTGTTGTCAGTTTCTTTATTTCTCTCTCTTTTGCAAGTATTGTTCATACCAAGCTAACTAGGTGTATTGTATACGATGCTACCTTCAACCTAGCACTCTCTCTATCTTCACTAGGAATCTTCTTAATGAAATGCTCACTATTGTCACTTTACCTCCGTTACAAACAATGTTTTTAGCTAAATTCCATTACATTGGTATTAGAGCTAGTGGTTTCTCTTGAATCTTGATGAAGAAGAGAGGTCCTTAAGTTATCCACAAAAGGTTGGAGTTGTTTGTTGCAAGAGGGTAAGTGGGACAGGGATATATTACCTTGGTTGGAATGAACAAATTTTGTGGTACACTGTTGGGAAGTGTAGACTTAATAATGGAGTCTTTCGGGACTTGCATTTTGCTTAACCATTATTGAGTTACTAGCAAGCTTGACAAAAACCGTATTAATTGAGCACTACAAGACCCTCTCCACTACTTGTTGTAGTTAAGAGTCTATAAACCATGTGTCTGCTTGCTTGAGTGCTAATTTCTAAAAGTTAAGAAGAGTAGAAGTTAAGGTTTTGAAGTTTCCGAAGAGCAAAGTGTCATACACATAAATCTAGTTAGCACGGCTGACAATAATAAAGAGAGTAGAATAAAAATTGATGACTTTGATTTTGCACATGGAGGTGCCACTAATGATGTCCCTATGCTTGTGAATTATCTTGTCACTAGGCTACAGAAAGCCATGGGTAACCCTGCTCTACAAGGTGAAGTTCTCCAACAACTTCACACCCATGGAATTGTCTAAACTCCCCAAGAAGAGAGAGCACCTAGGAAGTCTCTTGATGAGACTAGAAAAAGAGGAATCTCTATAGTGAGAGAAGATGAGGATCCATAAAAAAGTAAAAGAAGTGAATCTCCAAATACTTTGGAAGATGTGTCTCCATGAAGATGGCAGTCTCACGAAGAACTTCAACTCCTCCAAAGAGGAAAAGATCCCCGCATAGCCCCACTCCTAAAAGCTCCAAGAGGGAAGAGAGGAACCAAGAGAAGAAAAAGGAGAGAAATTGGCCACCCTCTTCTCCATCTTCATCATCTTCCCCTTCTATCGATGAAAGCAGAGGCTCATTTTCCAAAGATCCCAAAAGAAGACGGAATCAAAAATCGTATGATGCTTGAAAAGGTCCAACAAGCTGAAGAAGTCCAAAGAGTGAGGAAAGAATATATCTCTTTTCTCACCTATGATGGCACCTTTGGTGCCACCGACAAAGTATTGGCCTTTAGCCAACAATTTGATGCAGCCTTTGGAGATGAGGATTTCATGGAGTCCTCTAAGCTATGACATGTATCTATGCACTTTCAAATGTTTTCAAGACAATGGTGGGCTAGTCTACAAGCTAATGGAGAAGCTCTAAAGACATGGAAAGCTCTAAGAGCTTCCATAATGAAGCAGTTTCTTGCAAGTGATGCCAAAGACAAAGTTCTCATTGAATGGCAAAGCTTGAAGTTGTCTCCCTACGAGTCTATCCACAAGTATGTGGATTGTTTTGGGATTTACACCTCAAAGCCACTATCTACAAAAAGATAGATTTTGGAGAACAAAAACAATAGTTTTGTGCTGGGTTATCTGAAGATATGGTTGAGTATGTCAATTTTCAAAGGCCTATGACCATCTGTGCTGTCATACATCATACTATGGTCACTTCACAAATTAATTTCCAACAAGGGGCTAAGAATAATTCTAAGCCCTTGGAGATTAAAGATCGAGTGAACCTAAAGGGAAGAACAATGCTCAAAATTCTTCCAAAGGAAACTCTAGTAATAGTAACAATAAAGCTAAGGAAAAAGAAATCTACAAAGGTAAGAATAAACTCTCTCACAAACAGCTAGAGCATTATCGTAAAGATAAAAGGTGCTTTAAGTGCGGGGAGAAGGGACATAGCTATCACACTTGCCCCCAAAAGATTGCACGCAATGAGCTGCCTAGAGCTTATATGGTTGAAGTTCCAAAAGAGGTTGCTCATTGTAAAGGATATCCCCTTTCCTATGCTTGGGGAAAAGTTAGAGAGCATGATGCCTTTATCCTTTTTGACCCTGGATCAACTCAGAACTTCATATCAATGGAGTTGGCCACCAAATTAGGCATACAAGCTTTTGAGGTGGGAGATACCAACTCTCCCTCCATGAAGGGTGAATTGTTGGTTTTTTTCATCTACAAACCTTTTGTTATGGTCTTGAGCTTGCTTTACATTGCTCTTAGCAATACATAGCATCTTTTTAAAAAAAACTTTAAAGGAATATTTAGTCAAATGTATGCATTCATTGGCCAAACCTATGGTAACACAATACTGAGGTTGATAAGCATTCATGATCATAAATGGACTAAATCTTGTGGAGACATGCTTTGTAATGTTGTGAGAAAATTTCAAGATGGACAAATATTCTTCCCACTTTTTTCTCCGTAGTGGCATAGGCATGTAGCACATCGTTTAGTACCTAACTTACTCTCTCAATATATCTATCAATTGAGGATGATCAATTGTACTTGCATTAAGAGTAGTTACTAATTTTCAAACTACTACTCTCCAAACATGGCCATCAAATTTTCCATCTTTATCACTAATAATTTTAGGAGAAGACCATATTACTTGTATTCATTCTTCACAAATAGTCTTGTAAGTTTTGGAGCCTTGACTATAGTCTTTGTAGGAATAAACCTACACATCTTGGTCAAGCATTCTACAACCATTAGGTGAAATTTGGACTCACAAAGGGGCCCTTTAAGGAGTTTGACTTTACCTCTCTCAACCAAAATAGGCACATGGATAAATTTTTGCAAGCAAACTCCAAAGTTGGCGGAGGTTTGACAGCTAGAATGTCCTCTTCAAGCTATATCTACTGATATATAGCACGCCATGAGATTCCTCATATTTTAGAAGATTCTTTTTTTGATTCACTTAGATTCCGACAGAGTTGTCACATCATAGGTGAATCAAAAAAAGAATCTTCTATCATGGCATGCTATATATATCAGTTGATAGAGCTTGAAGATGACATTCTAACTGTCAAACCTCCGCCAACTTTGGAATTTTTTTGCAAAAATTTATCCATGCACCCGTTTTGGTAGAGAGAGGTAAATTCAAACTCCTTAAAGGGCCCCTTTGTGAGTCCAAATGTACCCAACCACAATTGTGGCTATGAAGTGTCATATGCAAACCAACAATAATGTCCATAGAGATTCTTTCCCATTTTCCATTAGGGATTTCTAAAGTATGTAGACCCACCTACCTTGGGATGCTCAGCTTTTGTCACTGACATTTTTGGCAATGTAACACATCTCTTGTACGTCTTTATGTAAAGCAAGTGAGTAAAATTGCCTTCTAGCTGATGCATACACCTTCTTAATACCAAGATTCCCTGCACTAGGATTGTCATCATGCTCAAAAAAAAATTGGCACCTAGTGTCCTAGGAGGGAGGTCCATTTCAAATATGCAACACGTGAGTTCACCCAGGGGGGTTTTTAATATTTCAAAGAGCTACAATATTATATATACAAAAGGGCTTTAAAAATAGAAAACTAAAAAAAGCTACAAGTTTACAAGAAAGAGGGTTCTTTAACTAATGGTGGTGTGTGTAGAGGCATTTTATAAATACCTCTTGAACACACTTTGTATAGGTATTTTTGAAAGGTGCACCCTTGGGCTAGTGTGTAACACACCAAATGGAGCAAGAGAGACCTAGAAAAGGGAAGAGAGAGAGAGGAATGGAACTTGCATAATACCTTGTTTGTGACTTGCAAATGGAGATGGTTTGTTATGATGCTAGCATAGAGCTTGTACAAAACTATCTCAATGCTTAGTGAATGCTAAACATTGCCAACACACACACACACACATTGTCTTAGGGTGTGGGAGACCTTTCACCACAATACCCTCTTACAATGGACACAAAATTGGCAATGAAAACACACAAAACACTTTCTCAAACAAAATCAAATGATAGAAACATAAAATACACAAGTCACCTTGAATTCACCAAACCATATTGCACAAGTGGAAGGACGAAGATTTGAACGTCGAATCATGTCTTTGATGCACCAAACCTCAATTTATTGATGATGGAGAAACATATACAATAGTGGTTTTGAGATTTTGAACTCACACTCTCTCACTTGCAATGTGTAGTTTGAAAGCTTCTCTCACACCAAAAGTGAAGCTCACAAAGTGATTGCTACACCTAAGTCTCTCCTCACACATATAGTGTTGGGGTGCTATGTGAGATATTGGGGATAATTTACAAGAAAGAGAGGGGCCTATTATAGGTTAGATACCTCTCATTAAGAATATTGAAAACCCTAATTTACAAGCTAACAAATGAGCATTATGATTTTTTCTGAATATTAAAACATTGCGGGCCTTCTTTGTCTACTTGAGTCATGAATGTGGGCTCAAAAGAGATCATTATTGATGGTAGATAAGGTGAAAGTAGAGTTTTCAGGAAAGACACACACACACACACACACACACGTACAGAGTTACTATGCACATGTAGGCTTGAGGCGAGGTGTCTTTTATGGTTAGGTCAATGGCTATATTGTGTGAGAATGTTAGTGGTTAGTGTTAGTAGTTTGTAGTTAGTTGGATGGGATAAAATTATATGGCACATGCACTCAAGGTACATTATATGATTTATAGAATGATAAAAAGTAAGAGAAGGATTAGAATATACACAATTTGATGGAAACCACAAGATGAAAAGGGAATTTTCTCCAGTGAACGAGTGGTTGTGGAACTCTGTCGGTGTAGTTCTTGTGACTATGAAAAAGTTGAATTTTCCATGATCAAAGTCCTCCTTTTGTAGAGCTTGAGCTTGGTTATTTGCTGATTTTTTCTCTTTTTGTGAAAGGATGAAGAGGTTATGGTAATATGAGTTTGATTCTAGAGAGAGAAATTGAGCTATATGTGTGTGTAGAGATGATAATTTTGAGCTATGGAGTAAGGGAGAGATGTGAATGGTGAAGAAGATGAAATAAGCCATGAAAGTTACAGGTTTGAGTGAGGGATGGAGAGAAATGTGTGTGTGTGTGTGTGGAAGTAGGAAAGGAGGTGAGAGAAGATTATGGGTTACTTTGTGAGAAAAGTGGACCACCAAAAAAGTCCTATCTCACCAATGATAGCTCCAAATTTTATGCAAGAAATTGAGGTGATTATTAAGCTTTTGGGCTACATTTTGTCCGTTGATCACTTTTTCAAATTTTGAGCAGAGATAGGCACCAAAAACCCTGTGTTTTATGCCTGCAAAAGTCTTTTAGTGCCCCCCTCCTTTGTTGAATTTTCACAATGCATCCAAGAGTGAGCCTCTCCTTTGTCATATCATGATACGAATAATCCAAGTTATCTTTACACATGTATGGAGGAGGATTACTAGTGAATAAAGAGATATATATATGTTGGGACTAGTGTATGGACTATTCATGGATTTTAGCTCAATGAGCACATGGTGTTAGAATAATGAGTACATAATGAAAACATAAGGAGAATTATGGATATGGAGAAAGATATTGGAATCATATGATATGGTCCCTCTTTTGTATTATTTTGGGTGAAAGAGGAAAAAGTATGCAAGTAAATGAAAATTATATAATAAACGTGACTAAGGGAGTAGAAACCGATTTTTTATTTTCACAATGGTGAGGGTGAAAACGTGGGGGTGATTTGTATAAAAGAAAAATATGACGTTAAAGTATGTACACATTGGCAAAAAATATACTTATGGTGGAAGAGGATGAAAGAAGATGTACATAGGTTTAATAAAACACACACCTAAGTATAAATATTTACATAAAATAGTAAAATAATGATTAAAAATCTTATATTTAGACCCTATATACAATGAAATATATACACACAAAAAGGCCATAATATACTTTTTTTTTTGGCTAAACTAGCCCAGTGACTAGATAATTGAGGTTTTTTAAGGAGATATGGAGAAAGTTTCCCTAAGTCACACACACCTATGTACAGTGGAAGGGTGATGATATAAGCCACAGTATTTGGGTGATTTGGTAGGGTGAGGTAGCTCATATGGCAATTCCGGATAGCCAAAAAATGGCTACCATTAGCCCTCCCCCAGGATGATGGTATATTCATGTGCCATCATAAAGAATCTTTTCCAGAGAGAGTGCTTCTGAGTCCTTGACAAGATTTTCATTGTTTGGCACCTTGGCATTTTGGCTTGAGCTACACGCCTACTTCATGCATTAAAACTTACATGAGATAGTTACCTTTTTACAGATCTTTGGTAGATCCTTTGGTAGAAGGCAACTCAAATAAGGCTTTAGCTGATACCCATTTACCTTCTTGGAGTGCTCATTACCATTCAAGTCCATAAGCTGATAGTAACTTTAATTCAAAGCTTTATTGACTATGTATGGCCCTTGCCATCTAGTTTCAAACTTGACATTAAAATGATTATTGAGTTGATTGTCATACCTTAGCACAAGATCTCATTCATTGATACCTTTGTCCTTCAATTTCTTTTCAAGCTTCTCCTTTGCTTGTGTAGCTTTACTCTTGTAGCACTCATAGGTTGCTTCTCTTTTCAACTCAAGCTCCACTAATGTAAGAAGTTGATCCATCCATGCTTCTTGGTCATCTTGTGTCCCTTTGCCATGAAGCCGCATGGTTGGAATGTTGAGCTCGATAGGCTACAAAGCCTCTTGACCCCATAAACCAAGTGAAATGGTATGAACTCTGTAGGTTCCCTATATGTGTTTTGATACGCCCACAAGGCACCATTCAAGAAGTCATCCAACTTTATCTTATTTTGCATCATCTTTGTAATGATGCCTGCAATGACACCATTAGACTTCTCCACCAAACCATTTTACTATGGGTAGTAGGGTGTGCTATGACGATGTAGAATGTGAAGCTCTTCACAAAGTTCCGTGAATAAACCCTTCCTGAACCCTGGACCATTATCAGAAACAATCTCCAAAGGTGTGCCAAATCTGTAGAAAATATTAGTGTAGACAAACCCTCTCACTATTTTCCCATTTACCCTTGCCACACTTTGAGCCTCTACCCACCTAGTCATGTAATCTACAGCCACTAGAATGTAGAGTTTACCATTTTTGTTTTTAGACAGAGGAACCATAGCATCAATGCCCCACTTTTCAAAGGGTCCATTTGCAATCATGATTTTACTTGGACCATGGAACAACCTTCTACTCCATTAACCTGACATTTGTGACATCTTTTACACTAATTTTGGACTTCCACATGCAAGCTTGGCCAAACATACCCCGCAAGCAAAATCTTCTTTACCGTTAACTCTTGGGCAAAATGACCACCACATGCCTCTTCATGCAAACCTTTTAGAATGGCTGGAATTTCCTCAATAGTTGGTACTCTTCTGCACACTTGATCCTTCCCTATTTGATAGAGGAAGCCTTCTAGGAAGAGATAATTGGTACTCTTCTGCACACTTGATCCTTCCCTCTTTGATAGAGGAAGCCTTCTAGGAAGAGATAGAAACTTGCTTTCTTCATGAGTCTCCTCTTCTGAGATTTTGTGAAGTCTTGTGGAAACTCGCCCTCCAAAATGTAGCCAATAATGGGATCCAATGACTCCAATTCCTGGTATCTTGGCTGCTTGATAGTTGTTGCCACCATGATGACCTGCACTTCTTTCTCAACACATGTAACTGCTTGTTGTGCAAGTAAATCAGCATCTTCATTCTCTTTCCTAGGAATAAGATACAATTACACTTCTGAAAGCTAGTTTTCAGTGATGTTACTAGTGTGTTGCTCACTAAGGAGATTTGACGTCAATCTCTTGATGCAAATGGGCATGGTGATGCGTATGTGGCTATTGGCAATCGTGGCAAGCAAAGGAAGTGTGGTCGTGGCCACAGTCATTCTCAGGATCGCGGCAAGGTGGTAGCAAGAGTCACGGCAAAGACATGAGAAATGTTGAGTGTTACTGCGTCCATAAAAAGGGACACTTCATGAAGAAATATTTTTGCACATTACAGCGTGACAAGGGCAAGGAGAAACTGAAATATGACAAACCTAAAATTGGCATGAAAATTGAAGAGCTTAATGTGGTTGAGTCTCCAGCCATTGAGACAGTTTTTGATGTGCCAAATGATGTGTTGATTTTCACATTGGATTTGAGTCAAGATACATTATTAGCTTTTGACGAGTGTTATGCACAGAATTGGATGGACTCAGGTGCCAACTTTCACATGATTCCTCACAAGGAGTGGTTTTCTACATACACTGCCACACATGGCACTGTGAAGCTAGGCAATTCTTATGAGTTTGATATATGCAGTGTGGGCAACATTAAGTTTTCTATGAGTAATGGCACTGAGTTTATGCTGCTGCACAATGTCAAACATGTATCCAAATTGATGGCAAAGAGTTTGATGTTTGTTGGGACAGCTGGATGATTTGGGTTACACTACCATATTTGCTCATGGTTCTTGGATTATCAAGAAGCGAAATCTGTTCATTCTTAAAGGCCAAAAATCTGGCTCATTGTACGCACTTTATGTCTCTTTCGTGAAAGAGAATTCTATTTATGTACCAGAGCTTTCGTCTACAGAGTTGTGGCATAGCCGGCTAGGTCATATGAGCCAGAAGGGAATGAAAGTCTTACAGCGTTCTGGTTATATCCCTGTGCTAGATTACTCTAACTTCTCTCTATGTGAGCATTGCATCTATGGAAATCAAACTAGGTCAGTGCCTTTGGACAAGGAGTTAGGGAGTCCTCTAGATATCATTCATAGCAACTTGTGCGGACCTATGCTATTCAAGTCTCTAGGGGGAGAATTATACTTCCTGACATTCATAGATGACTCTATTAGAAAGGTGTGGGTTTATCTCTTGAAGCAAAAGAGCGATGTCTTTAGTGTCTTGGAGAAGTTCTTAGCCCTGGTTGAGAACCAATCGGGTAGAAAGCTTAAAGCTTTGCGAAGTGACAATGGAGGCAAGTACATTTCCTCTGAGTCCAAGAATTTTTGCAGTAAACACACCCACCCAAAACGGTGTGGCTAAAAGGATAAATAGAACCATTTAGGAGCGGGTCACTTCTAAGTTGTCCACGACTAACTTACCTCAAGAATTTTGGGGAGAAGATATTGACGGCTGCTTATTTGATGAATCGGTCAACTAGTACACCACTAAAGTATAAGGTTCTGCAAGAGACGTGGACAAGAAAATGGCCCAATTATGATAGGTTACGTGTATTTAGGTGTGAGGCATTCTCACAGGTGCCAGAAGTGCTTAGTCAAAAGCTGGACCCCAAATCACACAAGTGCATCTTCATTGGATATGGTGTGGACAGAGAGATGGGATATTGTCTCTTGCACCCGGAATCTAAGAAGGTTATACAAATCTCATACATGATATTCAATGAGTCTATGATGCATAGAATGCCAGTGAAAGACATTGAGTATGTAGAGTATGGTTTTAGGGTGTTGCCTCACCACCAATTACATAGAATGTTGGACGTGCTAGTCACATACACCTTCCTCTAGTACGCACACACACATGTTTCTCTAGAGAGAGCAGAATCCAATGGTGAGGCACTTTGGAGATCTACTGGTACATCTTGTGCACCTGAGCACTTTGAGCCAGGATTGGACTACTTGCTAGTCACTGACTCTGGTGAGCCCACTTGCTACAAAGATGCCATTCAAATGGATGATAGTGTGAAATGGAAAGAGGCTATGCAATCTAAGTATAATGAAACTTGGGAATTCAGAAATTTACCTGCGCCGGGTAAACAGACATTTCCATGCAAATGGGTGTACAAGAAGAAGTATATCACCGATGATCCCGAGCCTAATTATAAGGCTAGATTGGTTGCTAAGGTTCAAGAAAACTAAAGGCATGGATTTTGATGAAATCTTTTCTCTCGTGATCAAGATGACTACACTGCGTCTTGTGCTTGGTATAGTAGTCATCAAGGAAATGGAATTGGTTCAAATGGATGTGAAGACATTGTTTCTTCATGGGGATCTTGAAGAGGATGTTTATATGAAACAGTCAAAAAGTTTTTTGATAAATCCTGAGAAGCCAACACAAGAAGATCTGGTGTAGACTCAAGAAAGACTTGTATGGATTAAAGCAAGGCTCAAGGCAATGGTACTTCAAATTTGATAAGTACATTCAGTCCGAGGGTTACGTATGAAGATAACAGGATCACTGCTTGTACACAAGGAGGTTGAACATGGGTCCCTCATCATTTTGATTTTTTACGTGGATGATATACTCATAGATTATATTTTGGCTAGCCAACACATTGAGCTAGTCAAAGTTCACATGGATGAAAACTCAACGGATGCTCTAACAAAGAGCTTAGCCTTAGAGCAGTTTGGACATTGCATAGAGATGATGGGCGTCTAGTGAAGCTATGGTCATGCTTCATGTTTGTATAGCTGTACTAATAGCCCTTACATTATTTAGCCACTTGGGCCACATTGGCCTTCAAGTGGGAAATTGTTAGGTTTTTGGCCCCGTGGCCGACTATGGCTGGGGGCGCCCCCCCACTTACTCTTATTTATTTGGTTATAATGTCAATAAGGATTTGAGAGGTATTAACTCAATAGCTCCACCAAGTGTTGTGTATCCTTCTCCGTCCCCCTTCTCTCCTTCTATCTCTTGCACTCACCGCACGGCTTCCCCTCAATACAATGTTAACAACATTCTCTTTGATTGTCTCTTAAACTTGTGAATGATTGCACACTATTGGTTGTGGATGCAAAATTACTTGCCTTTTTGACCTTTGGTGATAACTGGACGCTCTGACCAAATTCACGTATGAACTTGTTGTTCAAAGGATCAATTCTAAGCCTTTTAGGTGCTTGTGCATCTTTATTTTGATTTTGACTTTGTAGTATTGGTGCTTCTAAAGGTAATGCAGGAACTTTTGATTTCACCAAAGTTGATGAGTTAGATGCACTTACATCAAATTTTGTATATCCACTTTGCTTTGCAATTACTGTGTGTCTATTATTGTCAGAGTTTCTAGGACAATCCTCTGGAAAATGTCTTTCTTTTCTTCCACAATCTGAGTAGTACACCATGACTAGTGGTATGTCAATTGGCTCTTCTATCTGAAACTCTTGCTGAGAAGTTTCTTCCTCGGTGTTGGCTAAGTTGTCAAAATCTTCTTTCAGAACACTTAGCATGAGGCTATAGCCTGCTCCGTCTTGACCTTTGTACTGCCTTTGACTTGGTTCTCCGATTTAATATGCTTCTATTGGATGATCTGTTGGATGTTCCGTTTTTGGCTCTCAAGTGTAGATCCAACCACTATAGTCCATGTACAATGATCTTGATTGCATATGCACCAACTGTATGGTTTGCTGGATTGTACAGATTTTTGGATAAACACTTTGGTCAATTTTTTGCACTTCTATCAGCACCTCATCTTTGAGCTTGAAATACCTGGATCCATTGAAATCTGTGAGCATCTCGGAGTTCTCTAGATCAAGCTTAACTCTAATCAGTAGGATCTTGGCTCCTGTGCAGCTTTTGCTGCTCATAAGGTATCTATGGCCTTCTAAATCTGCATATAAGACTTTGTTTCCACTATAACGGGGTGAAAGCATGAAAAGGTGGTCAGGTTTTGGGGCAAAATTGGTAGATCACTTTGGTACTTTCATATTCTGTGAGGGTCTAGTCTAATTCAATTAATAAGGTACAAAGATTTGAAAACATCACTTCAAGATTTCATCATTTTTTGAGATGTGAAATGCAAGCATGCAAAAGGTAATATGCTCAATGCCTTGCATAGATTGCTGCTTCTTGAAAATCTTTCAGAGCTCACATTCTGTTGTGCTGTGCCACTAGTGCCATGAGACTGTTGACAACCATTTCTTCCTCAAGGTAGTGAGCTCTCTCTCTCTCTCTCTCTCTCTCTCTCTCTCTCTGCTGAGGGTGTTGCATTCATTGTTGGATGAGATTAGATAGTTTTTTAATTGAGACACCAAAAATGAAGATGCCACCACAAAAGTGCACCTTACCAAACAAATCACTGATTGAGGTGTCATCCACCAGCTTGCATTCCAGCAGTAGCAAATGGCCCAAGAGTGGTGCAAGTTTGTCATCAAAGGACACCTTTCTTGACTCTGATAAGAGCAATGGTAATCACCCATTTCCTTCTCTCATGAATATATGAATCTGTTAAATTAGTACTTTTTGGTTTAAAAATTAGATGTTAAAGGTTTGCCACTGTTTTACCCATGTCCACATTCCATTAGCTTTATTGCATTGAATGCATAGTTTTACATGGCGGTGGAAGTGTTTTGACTAATCCCCTTCCCTCTAAATTTTTGTGGTCAATAGTAGCATCTCGGAAGGCTCAATATCCCAAGCAGTTCAGATTTTTCTTTTCTTGACATAACCTACACGAGGAGTACGGTCTAAGTTTGGAAGGCAAGCTGTACCAACATTTGTCCGATGAGGATGTGATAGATGAGGATTGGCTGGCAGTCTTCACAAAGAAAAGGGAGAAGGGTGCCAGTATTTTCTTGCATATGGTGTGGCCTAAATATGTAGAAGAATGTAGGTTATTGTTTCACAAAGTATATCAAGCCATACCAACCAACAAAGAAATCACGCACAAGTTTTAAACGTTGTTTGTATATGAGAGATGCCCAGCTGCCATGCAAAGTCCAACGGATCAACGGAAGGTTTCATGGGTTGTTTTTGGTGAACAGGTCCTAGATCATTGCAAGAAGCTCTCGGGCAAGATGGACATAAGCCTCAAGAACTAGACTGACTACAATGAGAATGGTCAACATGTGACTCGGACCACAAAATCCACTCCAAAGGCTCTCATTGACCATGGTGGGATAACTTCTATTTCCCACAGTTTGGGCCCTGAGTCATTTTTTAATTGCAGCTCTATTAATCTCCAAATCATGGCGGAAGTAGAGCAGATGTTGGCTGCAAGAAAGAGTGCACTGGAGAGTGTGAAAAGCACACTAAATGCAACCCAAGTGCAACTACAAGAGAAAAGTCAGAGAATGTGGAAGATAGAGGGAACATCTTCCGCTGCAGCAGTGCTTCAAGGGCAACTGACTAAGCTTCAAACACTGAAAGATAGCATGGAGGGATGAGCATGTGGTGCATCTGATTTTGAGCTTATGGTAACTGATGCAAAGATCATTTCTCTCTCAAGTGCATTGATAGCTCTAGGGTCTGACGCAAGCAACTCAAAGATTGGAGACGACATTGATTGTATAGAGGTATGCATCAAGATCGATACACTGTGTATTAAGAAGAAACCTTGCATTTAGGGTTTTAAGTGCAATGTAAGTACCATGTGACCTATCTAAGTGGTTCATAGAGTTTTGGGATATTACCTGACAAGTACAACTCTCAAGATTCAACACCTGACTTTGATTATGTTTTTGCATGGTACTTTCCACAAGTCCCAATGGAGCCTTTTTGGTACTTAACAAGGCACAAGTAGATAGAACTACACAGACTCCACTATTTAACAAGGATTAAATATGTCATGGTACTTTATATAAGTACCAATGGAGCAGTATGGGTGCTTCACAAATCCTAGGGATGGTAGAAACGAGGCAGAACTCTCAGATTCCACCATGTGATTTTGATTATATATACCAGGGTATTTTTTGTAGTTACCAATGAGGCATTGTTGGTGCTTCATAGAGCTTATAAATGGTAGAAAATAGAACTGTCAAAATCCAACATTGGACTGTGATTGAGTAGATCATGGTACTTTTTGTAAGTACCAATGCAAGTTGATTGATGAGTGGTTCACAAATCTTAGTGATGGTGGTGGAAATCACAAAGTCCTCCATTAGACTAGGATTAAAGGTACTTTGTGAAGCTAAGTAATATGGTAGCTGTTTATATGGTAGTTCAAATTCAAGGTACAACCAAGAGTACCCACATAGACACTTTGTACATATTGTTGTATTACTTGGTAGAGTTTATAGTACCTATCATAGGTACATTGACAAAATATATGCCTTTATCTTTCAAAGTACCTTTCATAGGTCGATACTTTGAAAGTACATATGCCCTGTTTCCAAAGTACCATGCATGTGTTTGTACATTGTGAGAGTACATGTCTTTTTTTTTAGTGTGAAAGCATGTATAGGTGGTACCACTTTTTGCACTTTTTGGCAGTACCACTTTAAAAAAATGGGGACTGGTAAATTTTTTGCAAAAAAATTAAAACTTGTCAGAATTTGTACTTTTAGATACTACATGAAAAATTCTATCCATTGATATATAACATGCTTGTCTATTTTCCATGTAACACATGAAGATGGGGCTTATAAAGTGCTACCAAAGGACTCTCCAAGACACCCCTTTTGGTACCACCAATACATGATTTGGCCCACCATGCATGTGTTTGTACCATGGGAAAGTACATATGCCTTTGTTGCAAAGTGCCATTCATATGTGCTTGGTACGTTCTTATGATTGGTACTCTGAGCTTGTCCTTGGTACTCTCATAGGTACTTAGAGTATATCCTTGGTACTTTTTTGACATGGACTAATATTTACTTGTCAAGTGTGGTGCAAAAAGAACTAATTGACCTTGCAGCATCAGAAGCTACATGTGTTGCTCAAGTCACATTTTGTGAGAGCTTGCTAGATCAAGTGAAGAAAGGTGACTCAATGTTGCTACGTCCAACAGCTGGCAAGCATGGGAGTCATCGACAGGCCAAAGTGACTGTTCCAGGAGCATGTACTGCATGTGATTTAGGTTTTGTGGCTTCCAAAGCAGTGTGTGTGTATACACTATCATGTGGCGATGCATACCATGCTTTGTGTTTTGCTGGATGGATTGGGTCAGAGAAAGAATGTGCCAATCCTTCCTGTAAGCAGAGTACTTTGGAATTGACAAAGTCGATGTGTGTGCATAATGGTTGGTTTTCTATTATCCATGTCTATCGAGATTAATAGAGTTTGTTAAGAATGTAAGAAACTTTTTCTAATGACACAAGCTACAACTTTTGTGGTGTAGTTGCAGGTTCCATTCATATGCCATATGTGGAAACATTACCAGTTGAGATGCCAAACCTGAATGTTGATCCAGCTCTGGATGCCCACACCATAGACACAAACATGCAATTTAATGATCAATCAACTCCAGATGGCAGGGAAGGTGCAACACATGGTTCATAGTGATGCAGATCCAGATTCCCTTGTCTTCCTTAGTGATATGGTGAAGAAGTCAAAGAAAGGAAAGAAACATGCTGATGGTAAGTTGTTTTGGCTATCTAGGACTTGGCTCCCTACAACCATTTATTGATTTTTATTAGTGTGTCTCTTTATGGTGCAGTAGGATAGTCCAAAATACGTGAGCATCAGAGATGAACCACTCAAAGCAGCAAAGTAACAAGGCTGAGAAAGAGACAAGTTTGACGACTGAGACTTTGAAGTATTTTTGCTGTAAGTATGATTTGTGCATGCCCACAAGGCGGGAATTGTTGGTATTCATGTATCTCTACGTTGCCAAGGATGCAAAACAGTTCTTAGCTTGGGCTGTGGGTTGGGCAAATATTTACATCTGGAGTTCAACAATGCTGAACAGAGTGAACAAAATAATCAAGGCAGCTTTTGGGAAGCTTCGTGACTACTTTAGCGGATGGGCTAGACAACACTTGTGTGATGCAGCCACATTCAAAATGGTAGGTGGAAAACCAGTCTTTTTCAAGAATCTGCAAAATTTTATAAAGCTGGTTCCGCAATACGCTACGAGAAATGTGGTATTGATTGACAACAGTCTTTAGAAATGCCAGTATAATTTTCATGGTTCCTACATCATTGTACTTGGCCTAGAGGATCGGAGTAGTGAATTCTTGTCCAAGGATTTGCAAGAGGTTCTTTCCAAGTGGCCTGGTGCTATGGATTGGTCAGCCAAAGCTTTGACCTTCAATGTGAAACCTACATCAGAGGACAACTATGTTAAAATTGCACTCAAGCGCGGTGGAAAGATGCCCAGTTATGGAGAATACTTGATGGGGCCACATTTGATGCCAATGGTTTTTTAACCCTAGTATCTCATCCTTAAAAAGCTCATGTAATTTTAGGAAGCCAAGCTTTGTAGAAAACCCTTGTACTACCATGTTTTGTCTTATAGCTTAACGCTCTCTACTGATCCATGTATATGCCTACTTCCCATGAGGGATGGTTTTTTCGATAACATTTTGAATGCCTCTATACTGAGTGATTAACATGTAACTTATTGACAACATGAAAGTTGAATTTATAGTTAATCCATTATGTTAGTTTAACATGCTTTGGACTCTAATTTTTGTGCTTTGGAATCAATTTATGTTGTGGACTGTGTGTGTTTGGTTGTGGCTGTGGATGGTTCCGGACACGTAAGTTAAGTGTTTTTGAGGCCATGTTGTGTAGTCATTAGAGGCCTCTTGTCATCATTACAATCATGTTGTGTTTTAGCATTCTAGCACTAGAAAGAACGATACAGATACCAACCAAGGTACTTGGTGTACCTGATGTGCAAGCAAGTATTTTAAGAGAGAACTTTCAAAACACCTACAATGGTAGTTTATGGTACCCTATTTGTAGACAGATACATGTGAAGAATGCTCGGAGACTAACAACAATGGTACTTAAAGTAACTAATTTACAAATATGTTCCATGCATGTTACTTTAAGTACCTAATTTTCACGCTTCTACATTGTAGAACATGCACTAAAAACCTGTCATTGGTACTTTGAGACTACCTAGATACCCCCTTTAAGTACCCTGAACAAGTAGTCAGATGCTTGAAACCTAAGATGTAATAATTTTTAAATTACTTTGAAGTACACATGTTGGTGCAATAAATGGGAGATAGACAGCTTGTTCTCAGCACTCTGATATCATGTGAGAAGTGGCGGCGGGAGAGAGAGAAACACACCACACATGGATTGTAGAAAGAGAAAAGAGACCCAAGATGCTACATTTCTGATTAGGTGTTCTGGGAGGACTTAGGTACAACAAACAATAATTGTAGCAAAACAACTGTTTATTAGGCTCAAAGATAGACAGACCTACAACACCGTTGGCATGCTATTGTACACATTTTCGTAAACCTCTAGAGATAATTTGAACCTATGTGGCTCTCCATGCAAGGGTTCCAAAGGTATCTTATGGATCGAGCTAAGTGCAATGCCAATAGCAGTTTTGGATGGTCAGGAGGTATGTAATAAACATCCTTGGTACCATCGACTAGCTCATAGTAGTTTCCCTCAACCAAATAGGAATTCGGAAAAATGCAGTTGTCCCAAGAATCTCTTAGAGCTTGTCTTTTTTTGTATTTCTCCTTTGAGCACGTGAAGAGGTAGAAATCTACTCCGTCTTCATTCGTATTCGTGGCAAAGTTGTCACCTACACGCAGAGAATCACTAATGGCATCATGATGTCCACCATACATAGGAAAATCTAAATTTTGATGTTGCTCAACAAAATTTCTCTTGCTTCAGTTTGACAGTACTGCTTCGGCCAAAGCAATTTTTGCAGTTGACTGCTCTTTAGACTCACAAAGGTTGATTAACTCTAGCCTGAATTCGTTAGGATTGATTGTAGTCTTTGAAACAATGAAAATATGTGCTCTAAAGAGCCTAATTTGCAATCACATGTGAATGGTACCCCTGTTCGTCCGATCTAAGCTTAAATTGCAATGCAATTGCTTGCACTAGCCAATTTGTGGTTGGCACGATCATTCCTAGCTTGCATGTGTTCTTTGACTGAACTACAACACCGCTTCCCAAAACAGGGTTAGATAGTGATGTGGCCGAAACGGTTAGGTCCCAACTCCCGAGGGTTTTCCATGATTTTGGGTCAAATTTGTACATGGGCGGGTCTTACAACCCAAATTTTGCCAATTTTTTTCTAAAACAAGGTTAAGATCTCAAACCCGACTAGGAATTTTAACTTGTGCAAACTGCCTATATGGTGGGGTTTTACCAAAATTTGATTTCTTAATTTTGTTTTGTGTGGTCGTTTCCTGGCTGGTCAGCTTTAAACGTCGTTTCAATTTCTCGGTTTCACGTGGTTTTGTTTTCTGCTCTTTTTGACAAATCTTTGAATTTTTCTGCCACTCAAGGCTCGGCTTCTATTCGGTTTTCTTCCTCGCTTTTTTTTTGTCTTTTCTCGCTTTTCTTGCTCAATTCGATCAAGCTGTAATCACCTCCATACAAATTTTTTCTTTTTTGCACCTTCTCTCTCTTTTTTTTTTTGGTGAGATTTTTAAATTTTGTATTTTTTGTGATTTTTTATATTTTAAGAAAATTTTTATTTTTTATGATTTTTTTTTAGTTTTTAAGAAATTTTTGTGAAATTTTTGTTTTTTGATGTTTTTGGGTACTTTTTCATGAATTTTCTTCTCTTCTTTTTTTAGATTTTAGATTTTTAAAAAAGTTTCATGGTTTTTTTCTAATTGACTTTTTTAATTATTTCATTATTTTAAAAGAATATTTTTTGATTTTTCTATTTTTTTGGAAATTATTCTCTCTTTTTTATTGATTCTTAATGCTCTTGGATTTTTTAAATTAAAAAATGCTATTGAAAATTTTTTAAATAAAAAAATGCTATTGACCTTACCTAATGATGATGGCATTGATGAAGACAATGACAAAGCAGGGAGAGGGGGTGAGGAACCTTGGCGCACAAGAGCAGAACAGAAGAGAGAGGAGAGAGAGAGAAAGAAAAATGCAGGGCTGTTTGCACCCGTCATAGGGGGGGGAGAGAGAGAGAGAGAGAGAGAGAGAGAGAGAGAGAGAGAGAGAGAGAGAGAGAGGATGAGAGTGGTGTGTGTGTGTGAGTGGGTGCCTCGGTGGGTTGGGACAGAGCAGCAAATGCTTAGGGTGTGACGAGGAGAGAGAAGAGGGAGTGCGACACGGCACGTTGCAGTAGAAGGTAGGTAGAGAGTGAGGGAGAGAGTCGATGCAATAGGTGGGGGAGGAGCTGGTAGTCCACAAGCACAACAGAGGGAGAGTGGGAGAGCATGGCGGTGAGTCTTGGAGCAGTAAAGAGAGGGAGAGAGTGAATATGTGTGTGAGTAGGGTCACGTAGCTCACGCCATGAGGAGGGACAAAGAAAGAGAGAGAGATTTGACTTTGCAACACCGAAAAGCCTTCCTCTTAGTTTTTCTTGTGTGGGTGGGTGGAAGCAAGTGGGAGGAGAGAGATGGGAGAAGCAATGATTAATATCCTAGCTGGAGGAGAGAGAAAGAGAGGGAAGAGAGAGAGAGAGTGAGGAGGAGAGAGGGAGTGGGGAGAAGAGAGAGAGTTATTAATTGCACTTTTGGATAGGGGAGCTTTTTTGTTTTTTTAATTCTTAATTAGCCCTTAATAACAATAATTAGAGTGAATTCTCATTGGAAACAAACCTCAAAGTCCGATTTGCCACCCGTAGCTCGAAATTTAACCGTCGAGTCCACACAATTGTTGAAAATTTGCCAGAGAGTATACCAAAGCTCGTGATCAATCACCAACGCGAGTCGGAACCGGATTTTTATTTAATTTTCTTATATGTTTAAAAATGCCAAAATTAGTCCGAAATTAGTCGAAATCCAAAAAATACATGGAAATCCAAAAAGTTGCTAGAAAAATCAAAACAATTCTTGGAAAATTCCATAAATCTCAAAAAAAATCATCGACAATCACATTCGAACACTTTCGACATGCACAAGCAAGCCAAAAATAGCAATTTTTACTGCAAATTCCACTTACAACAAAATCACCAACCTGGTCCCCAAAAGTAGCAAAACATACAAAACTTGACCAACGAGGACACAACAGCGTTGAAAATCATGCATTAACCACGTACAACAAAATAGCTCGTGAAGATCACAAAGTACCATTTTTTTATGAAAGTAATAAAAAATTAATGCAAAAAATAGCAAAAAATTATCAAATATTTAAAAACATTATTCAAAAAATTATTAAAACTTCACCACTTATATAGACGAATGATGCAGGCAAAGCTAAACTCAATTACCACATCAATTCAATTTCCAATTACTTTTGCCAATAAAAACCATAACTAAGCAATTAAAAGCAATAAAATTAGGTCAAAAATTGACGCAATGTAAGTGTGTAAATCCCTGTTTTGAGCTCAAAACGCAACAATTAACCAAAACACACATCAAATTTGCAATCAAACATCGGATTAATCATGAACATCAATCACTTTTTAGGTACACAGACACTTTTCATGTCAAACTTGGAAATTAATCAGATAAATCTCTAATTGCGTATGACCTTAATAGAAATCAATCATCACATTAGCCAAATCATTATGCACACATTGATTTTTAGGTGCACACACAAGGGAAAAATAGTGCACACACACACCTAAAATTAGGCGTATACACACTCAATTAGAGTGCACACACACTTAATTTTAGTGCACACAATCAAATTTGAACCATTCAAGAATGTAATTAGCAAATTGACCATGCAAAAATTAGCACATGAAACCATCAATTTTTCACATTCGATTTTAGGAAAATTTTGGCATTACGACGACATGCAAATGCACTAAATCGAAAGGTCAAATCACAATCTTGACAATGCCTAAGCATAACGCATAAATCTTAAATCCAATGGCACCATCAAATTGCCGAGTATACAATGTTTAGGCCAATTTCATCGATGCTCCAAGTCCGAATCTTGCATTCCAAAATCAACAAATCATTAAGTGATTAGCACAAACCAGCATTATTGGAATGCAATTGTTAAGGTCCCCAACCCGCCAATACCAAGATTAGGATCGGACCATTGACAGGTCTCTAGGCCTACTAAAGTCAGAGTCCTTAAACAAAAAAAATTACAGGGAATTCACCCTTACCATTGACAATGGTTTAGGTTTATAGCCGTAGAAAGAGACCTAGTCTTGCCTCGCAGTGGAAACGGGACTACAAAAAAAATTCTTATTCCAGTTCTATAACTTCATCATTCAGATTATGGTTTCCATAGCCAATGCTTTTTTCCCCCTAACATATGTGAGGGCACAGCCGTTGGTGGATTCCTCTTCCGAGTGAAGGAGTTTCTAATCGTTTTAGTGCGCGGGAATGGATAGTTACCTGACTAATCAGGTCCACCCATCCATGATTGAAAACCTTAGTCAATTCCCACTTACCACCCCGCACTCACACATGATTTTTTTATTATTTAATTTCTACCACACTCTTATCACAATTAAAATAATGATTCCTTTTATCCTTCATAACAGGATTTTATTAAAACAGACCTTGAAAACAATATTAAAAACATTCTTTTAGCAAACAGACATCTTTAAACTTAAGACAGGGTACTGTCAATCAAAACATTGTCTATTATAATCATGACCAGTACTCTTCTTGTCTCAAGACCACCTAAGGGTGGAAAAACGGCACCCATTCCTTATTCATAATCCGGAGTGGATAAACCCCCACCCAAGGTTCTGGGTGCCCATACACCAAACCAGTTGCCCATAGAACCGAGCGGCTCCCCTAGGATAAAAAACGGTATCCTAACTTATGTAGAAACATCAAGACATGACATGGAGTAGAAACTCAACGTTCGTAGGGGTAACCGATTTATCCGTGGCTAGAAAGCCATCATTATTATCAAAATATACCAATGAGTCAGAGGTGTCTTGAGACAAGCTGTCTTAAGGTGATCCATCATATCTGTCCTAATCCAACCAGTTTTAATCAAAACAATTCTTTCCTGCTTTACAAACAAATGCACGTTGGTTTCTTGGAAGCTACCTTCCATTTCTGACCAACTATTCCTTTCTTGATTCTTACTCACTCCTTACGTATGCAATGTTAACTTATAGAAGAACTTAAACTATTAAAAAACTTAATTGCATAATGGGAAATCCACCTGGGATTGATCGGCCATCTGCTACTGCGCTGGCACTTGAAGACTCTCCTCTGTAGGCCTACTACTAGGCCCGGCTTCGTCGTCGTGCGATGCTCTAGTTCGTTTTGGAGCTACGTCCTCATCATTAGATGTAGGATTTGCTCGGGTCCTTTTTGGTGTCATAACTTCTTATCCTTATAAAAAGACTTAATCGATTAGAGGTTTAATTGAATAATTTCTTTTCTTCCTTTTTACCCAAAAATAAGGTTTTTTGAAGTAAGTAGGTATCCTTGATAGTTAATTGGATGAGATATTCCTCCTGTAACTTCCTTGTACTATAAGTAATTTTTTATAATTACCATTTAATTAGGGAAGCCATTTAACTAGGTTTATCCTTAGTCTATATTCCATGAATACTTTATATTTAACCTTAGTAAATTCTAATTCCTATCGGCTAATGGATTACTCACCCTAAATTGTAATTTAATATGTTCTATCTTTTGGAATTTTCATAAATTTGATTTATAACCTTTCTCTCCTATACTTATGGTCTAATTTATGAAAAATTATACTGATAGTAATTTGCTATACTAACCATTTATGTTGAGGTAATTTTCCCAACCTTCCATAATGATTTTGAACCTCATGTATTTATTTGGTAATTATATAAATTCATTTACTAATTTACTTTCTCTATTTTATACGCAAATTCGGTTACGTTTAATGAAGATAAATGTTTAAACTATATATCTGAAGTTGAGGTATTTATCACGGATTCTTCAAGGTGTATTCTACCTTTGATAATTATATCAAAGGTTTTTGGATTAATTAACTATTTTATTCCTTTTATTTTTCTCTAAAAACAATATAATTTTAATGAGATAATTAGGTAAACAAATTATCTCAGGCTAACATAATTATTATGGGTTTTATAAGATGTAATAAACCTGTGATAAATAGCTCAAAGCAATTAGAATCAATTTACTAATTTTTGCCTTTTAATTTGTCCTAAAAGCAATGTAATTTTGCTAAGATAATTAGGTAAATTAAATATTTGAAGTTAACATAATTATCACAAGTTTTTCTAGATGTGATTAACTTTTGATAAATAACTCAGAGCATTTTGAATCAATTTGCTAATTTTCCCTTTTTACTTTGTCCTAAAAACAATGTAATTTTGCTAAGATAATTAGGTAAATTAATTATCTGAGATTAACATAATTATCATGGGTTCCCTATGATGTGATTAACCTCTGATAAATAAAATAAATCATTTTGAATCAATTTGATTATTTTTCCCTTTATTTTTCTCTAAAAAATAGTGTAATTTTGCTTTATTAATTATGAAAATTACTTAGAAAATTATAAGATAAATTTCATAGCTTAATGACAGTCTAACAGAGCTTTGATAATTATCTCAACTTAATCTAAACTTAATTAATATAATTCCCATCAGTTTATGATTAATATGGACAATTCCAGCCCTAATATGATATAATAATTAATTATCCCTAAGCTTAATTACAACAATCAGCACATAATATTTAATTAAGAGAGGGTTTTTGAGTATATATTGGATTAATCTTTAATTGATTAAGAAAATAGGTTAACTTAGGTTTGCTAATTAAGAAGGATTACGCTAATTACCGTTTAATTTAACCAACTAGAGCTTAATCTCTAGTGATTTATGTGTAGAGGTCCCTCTAGATGAGAGAGAGTGTGTTAAGGCTCCAAGTCTATTTCAAATTGTGAAGCAAGGGGACCTATTTATAGTTTTCTAGCACTCATACGCTCTCACAGGCTTGAAAAAGCAGTTGCTTGTAGCCCAAGCAGCCCTACAGCTCCAGATGGCACCCCTTGCTGCTAAATGAGTCCCTAGCAGGTCAATGATGACCCTCCCATTACCTGCCAGCTTTTAAAATATCACTTCTGCTATATTTTGACCTATTTTTTCTTAATTGGTAAATATCTTGTAAATATCTGGGAGGCCTTTAATAAAGTCTATGCTTAAATGATTACTGCAACCCTTCAATTTTTCTTAATAATTTAATTTACATTGAATCTAATTCTGGAAGGACTAGCGGAGTCAGTTTTTGTCAGAATTTAAATCTGAAAATTTCTAACCCGGGGTTTGCTGTGCTTAAGATTCCAAAAATACCAATATTTGCTACGGTAGGACAATTCTACATTGCTCTTTCAATAATCATATCAATTTGATTAGGCTTTATACAATCTTTAAGGTTTCAAAAATAGGAAACCTTACAATCATCCCAACTTAAGAATTTGAGATACCCTCATCTCAACCGAAATTGGAAAAATCTTTGAGAAGAGAAATTCATCCCCCCAAGTGGCATCTTCGAAGGGATAACCTTTCCACTTTACCAAATGTTACTGATTACTCTAGGAGTTCTTTCTAGTTTCTGGTTGGAGTTGCTTTCTAGTCAATTTTTCCTCAAGAAAATCTTAGTGTTGAGCCCATTTTAAAAACCCTTACAAACCATTTGTATCATCTCAAAAACCAGGTTTGATCAATTCCATAAAATATCCATATATCCATCTTGTCAACATGAACGTGCTCGCCCTAACTGACCATTCAGAGCAATTAGCGTTCAACAAGTATCATGTATTCCAGCTTTGCCAATCTGAACGCACTCGGCGTGTTCTTGCCATTCTGAGCGATCTACGTTCGGCACAAGCTCCCACCATTGCACCAGAGGTACCCCCTCTATGCTCAACCTGGTTGACCAACAATATGTAAAGGGTTTTAAGAAGTATCCTACCAAGAGTTCTTTTCAGCTTCCTATTAGTCTCGTACCTTAATACTTTCATATCTAGGTAATTTTCCAAGGAATCTATCATGTGCACAAAGAATGAGAGTTGGTTTCTTGATAACTATCTCATTCTCAAAATTCAAATACTATCGGGAACCTCTGTCTCATTTGCTAGATCAATCCTTAATTTCTTGATTGAATACTAACTTAACTTTAGATTCCTTATGTAATTTTAGAAAAGAAAATCATGTATACCATTATAATATATAAGTAACTCAAAGTTTTTCATTATTGATTTTTAGTGGTTTACAAAGCTCTAGGACTACTAAGTATGGCCAAGCGAGTGGCTCTTTTATCTTTCTTATTCATAAGGTTGGTTCTCCTATGATTGCATAAGATCTGGCTCCTCTTGCTCTTCCTCTACCTCGTCCTCCATTTCTACCTCCTCTTAGACTATCTCCTTGATTGTGAGGAATGGTTCTAGTAGTAATTCGAGGGTTTTTCTCTTCAGGACAGTTATTTCTATAGTGCCCCATTTGATGCATCCATAGCACCTAATGGTTGGGAAGGTCTGCTCCAAGTTCACTACTGCAGCTACTCCACATTGTTGATATCCTTGGTTGGAATTTTCCCTGGCTCCTTGTAGAGTTGGTTCCTTCAGCTGCATGAGGCTTAGTCCTGACAAGGGCATCCTGTATCGAAGTATGCCTCATGTTTTTGATCCATACCTCTGCATCTCATTTCACGTTGACCCCTTTACCTTTGAAGTTGGGGGGGTTGCGCTTGTTTGAGAAGGAACAAGCGCGGTATAAAGAACAAAAGCAGGTATCTACATGATTTCGTAAGATCGATAGACTGCCAAATTACGGCTAAGATTTAACTTCAGAATAGACACAAGATCAAGATACTCATTTCAAAAGACTTGGTTCTTTATTCATAAGGTGAATATTTACAAGGATAGCCTTACAAAAGAGGCTTAGGATATCTCCTCCTAACTTGTTGTAAATGTTTGCGGCCTTTAAAGAATCCGCATAGCTGGCTGATTTGGGATATGGTGATACAAACGATGGGTGTTTATAGTCAGATTTCTACAATCTTCTAACTGATTGCTATAATAGTTCTTATACTCATTGGAAATCGGAAAGTAAATTACAAGATCCTAATTCTTTGGGGTATTCTGAGAAAAAGTTATGATTCTTCGATATGGAATTATCTCCACCACTTTATCCCATACCCATTCGTTCAGGGGTTTTCCCGTGCCTCCTGGGTAGGTGGGAACAGTGATACTCGAGTTTGTACCCAAGAAGTAGTACAACTGAACCACTCTCAATTCCTCAGCCCAGTGTAGTTTCTTTAAATCTATGGTAAGACATCCTAGCTTCCAAGCATTGATGTAATAAGTCCCGCCTTCATTGCTCCATTCGAGCTCCCAACCTTTATCTATCCGAGTCGAATGAGGAGTGTGAGCCTTCATTAGTAGCTCCATCACGCTCCGTTGGAAAAAATAGTTTGGAGAACGACAAGCACTCTCATAAATAAGCTCAAAGACTTGGAACTTGCGATATTCAACCACAGGATCTTCCTGAATTATCGACGCATAAACCTTAGATTAGCTAACCAATTTTTTATTTATATATATATATATTTTTTTTCTTTTTTTTCTTTTTCTTTTTCTTTTTAAATTTTCAGACAATACGAAATTTTTCCAAACTAAACCAGGCTCTGATACCACTTGTTAAGGTCCACAACCCGCCAATACCAAGATCGAGATGGGA
Organism: Adiantum capillus-veneris; assembly: GCF_014529385.1. Classification (NCBI taxonomy): domain Eukaryota; kingdom Viridiplantae; phylum Streptophyta; class Polypodiopsida; order Polypodiales; family Pteridaceae; genus Adiantum; species Adiantum capillus-veneris. Next base: position 107,651,192 of record NC_140958.1, read on the forward strand.
CCATTGACAGGTCTCTAGGCCTACTAAAGTCAGAGTCCTTAAACAAGAAAAATTCCATGGAATTCACCCTTACCATTGACAATGGTTAAGGTTTATAGCCCTAGAAAGAAACCTAGTCCTCCCTCGCAGTGGAAACGAGCACTACAAAAAAAATTCTTATTCCAGCTCTATAACTTCATCATTCAAATTATGGTTTCCTTAGCCAACACTTTTTTTCCCCTAACATATGTGAGGGCACAGCCGTTGGTGGATTCCTCTTCCAAGTGAAGGAGTTTCTAATCATTTTAGTGCGCAAGAATAGATAGTTACTTGACTAATCAGGTCCACCCATCCATGATTGACAACCTTAGTCAATCCCCACTTACCGCCCCGCACTCACACATGATTCTTTTATTATTTAATTTCTACCACACTCTTATCACAATTAAAATAATGATTCCTTTTATCCTTCATAATAGGATTTTATTAAAACAGCCCTTGAAAACAGTATTAAAAACATTCTTTTAGTAAACAGATATCTTTAAACTTAAGACAGGGTACTGTCAATCAAAACATTGTCCATAATAACCATGACCAGTACTCTTCTTGTCTCAAGACCACGTAAGGGTGGAAAAACGGCACCCATTCCTTATTCATAATCCGGAGTGGATAAACCCCCACCAAAGGTTCTGGGTGCCCATACACCAAACCAATTGCCCATACAACCGGGCGGCTCCCCTAGGATAAAAAAAGGTATCCTAACTTATGTAGAAACATCAAGACATGACACGAGTAGAAACTCAATGTTCATGGAGGTAACCGACTTATCCGTGGCTAGAAATCCATCATGATCATCAAAATATACCAAGGAGTCGGAGGTGTCTTGAGACAAGCTGTCTTAAGGATGATCAATCATATCTTTCCTAATTCAACCAGTTTTAACCCAAACAATTCTTTCCTACGTTATAAACAAATGCACGTTGGTTTCTTGGAAGCTACCTTTCGTTTCTGACCAACTATTCCTTTCTTGATTCTTACTCACTCCTTACGTATGCAATGTTAACTTATAAAAGAACTTAAACTATTTAAGGACTTAATTGAATAATGGAAAACCCACCTGAGATTGATCGGCCATCTGCTGTTGCACTGGCACTTGAAGACTCTCCTCGTAGGCCTACTACTAGGCCCAGTTTCGTCATCGTGCGATACTCTAGTTCGTTTTGGAGCTAGGTCCTCATCATTAGATGTAGGATTTGCTTAGGTCCTTTTTGGTGTCATAACTTCTTATCCTTATAAAAAGACTTAATCGATTAGAGGTTTAATTGTATAATCTCTTTTCTTCCTTTTTACCCAAAAATAAGGATTTTTGGAGTAAGTAGGTATCCTTGATAGTTAATTGGATGAGATATTCCTCTTGTAACTTCCTTGTACCATAAGTAATTTCTTATAATTACCATTATTAACTAGGTTTATCCTTAGTCTATATTCCATGAATACTTTATATTTAACCTCAGTAAATTATAATTCCTATCGGCTAATGGATTACTCACCCTAAATTGTAATTTGATACGTTCTATCTTTCGGAATTTTTGTAAATTTGATTTATAACCTTTACCTTTTATACTTATGGTATAATTTAGGCAAAATTTTACTGATAGTAATTTGTTATACCAACCATTTATGATGAGGTAATTTTTCCAACCTTCCATAGTGATTTTGAACCTCATGTATTTATTTGGTAATTAGATAAATTCATTTACTAATTTACTTTCTCTATTTTATACGCAAATTTGGTTACTTAATGAAGATAAGTATTTAAACTATTTATCTGAAGTTGAGGTATTTATCACGGATTCTTCAAGGTGTGTTCTATCTCTGATAATTATATCAAAGGTTTTTGGATTAATTAACTATTTTCCCTCTTTTATTTTTCTCTAAAAAAAACATAATTTTAATGAGATAATTAGGTAAACTAATTATCTAAGGTTAACATAACTATCACAGATTCTTTAAGATGTAATTAACCTTTGATAAATAACTCAAAGAGATTAGAATCAAATTACTAATTTTTTCCTTTTTATTTGCCCTAAAAGCAATGTAATTTTGCTAGGATAATTAGGTAAATTAGTTATTTGAAGTTAGCATAATTATTATGGGTTCCCCAAGATGTGATTAACTTTTGATAAATAACTCAAAGTATTTTGAATTAGTTTGTTAATTTCCCCTTTTTAATTTGTCCTAAAAATAATTTAATTCTGCTAAGATAATTAGGTAAATTAATTATCTGAGATTAGCATAATATCACGGGTTTCCTAAGATGTGATTAATCTCTAATAAATAAATTTCAAAGCATTTTGAATCAATTTGCTAATTTCCCCCTTTTAATTTGTCCCAAAAAAAGTGTAAATCTGCTAAGATATTTAGATAAACTAATTATCTGAGGTTAACATAATTATCAATGGTTTCCTAAGATGTGATCAATCTCTAAAACAAAACTCTAAGCATTTTGAATCAATTTGCTAATTTTCCCTTTTAATTTGTCCCAAAAACAATGTAATTCTGCTAAGATAATTAAGTAAATTGATTATTTGAGGTTAACATAATTATCACCGGTTCCCTAAAATGTGATTAATCTCTAATAGATAGATCGAAGCATTTTGAATCAGTTTGATAATTTTCCCGTTTTAATTTGTCCTAAAAATAGTGTAATTCTTCTAAGATAATTAGGTAAATTAATTATCTGAGCTTAACATAATTATCACAGGTTTTCTAAGATGTGATTAACCTTTGATAAATAACTTAAAGCATTTTAAATCATTTTTCTAATTTCTCTTTTTAATTTGTTCTAAAAATAGTGTAATTCTACTAAGATAATTAGGTAAATTAGTTATTTGAGTTTAACATAATTATCACAAGTTTTCTAAGATGTGATTAATCTCTGATAAATAACTCAAAGCATTTTGAATCAATTTACTAATTTGTCTTTAAAACAGTGTATTCTGCTAAGATAATTAGGTAAATTAATTATCTGAGATGAACATAATTATCACGGGTTTTCTAAGATGTGATTAACCTTTGTAACTCAAAGCATTTTGAATCAATTTGATTATTTTCTCTTAAAAACAGTGTAATTTTGCTTAATTAATTATGAAAATTACTCAAAAAATTATAAGATAATTTTTCTAGCTTATTGATAGTTTAACACATCTCTAATAATTATCTCAACTTAATATAAACTTAATTAATATAATTCCCATTAGTTTATGGTTAATATGGACAATTTCAGTCCTAATATGATATGATAATTAATTAGCTTAATATCTCTAAGCTTAATTACAACAATTCAGCAAAAAATATTTAATTAAGAGAGGATATTTGAGTATAAATTGGATTAATCTTTAATTTTATAAAGAAAATAGGTTAACTTAGCTTTGCTAATTAAGAAGAATTAGGCTAATTACCGTTTAATTTAACTAACTAGAGCTTAATCTCTAGTGATTTCTGCATAGTGGTCTTTCTAGATGAGAGAGAGTGTGTCAAGGCTCCGAGTCTGTTTCAAATTGTGAAGCAAGGGGTCCTATTTATAGTTTTTTGGCACTCATAAGCTCTCACAGGCTGGAAAAAGCAGTTGCTTGTAGCCCTACAGCTCCAGATGGCATCCCTTGCTGCTAAATGATTCCCTGGCAGGTGAGTGATCACCCTCCCATTACCTACCAGCTTTTAAAATATCTCTTCTGCTATATTTTGACCTATTTTTGCTTAATTGGTAAATATCTTGTAAATATCTGGGAGGCCTTTAATAAAGTCTATGCTTAAATGATTACTGCAACCCTTCAATTTTTCTTAATAATTTAATTTACATTGAATCTTCCAGAAGGACTAGCGGGGTCAGTTTTTGTCCGAATTTAAATTTGAAAATTTCTAGCCTGGGGTTTGTTGTGCTTAAGATTCCAAAAATACCAATATTTGCCACGATCGGACAATTCTACATTGATTTTTCAATAATCATATCAGTTTGATTAGGCTTTAAACAATCTTTAAGGTTTCAAAAATTGGAAACCTTACAGCAATCCAAGCCTTGAATTAGGCAAATATCAAAGCATAAGCACAAATTGTTAGTTCAATTAGTAGAATTAGTGTGTAAATTAACAAAAAATAGTAGAATTAGCAAGGGGTTACTGTTAATTAGAGTGTGTAGGCACACAATTAGCAAGATTTGGTATCAAATTAGGGAAAATGAAACACAATTCCATATGCACACATCCAAAATCCACAAAACAATAAACACACAAGTGAAATTAGTAAGGAAACCTATCTCACTATGCCATAATTACACTAGCGTAGGCCATCGCTTCCTGACAACGGCACCAAATGTTGGGGGTACCATCATAGCATAGCTCTAATGACCAACAATAATTGTCAATCAAACGGGATGAGCTACCCAGCTAGGGCATGAAAACACTCATCAAATAGGGAGATAATCATGGAAACACGAATGACGACTCTATGAGGTAAGCTTCTCGACCTATGGAGGAGCTAAGCCACAATGATTGGCATTCTCCACACAAAAAGAATAGAGGGCAATCACACAAGATTAGAGAGGTATTAATCAATAATTAGTTATGACCCAGCTAATCAAAGCATCATTAACAATCGTAGGAAGTATGAGAGAGGCATATTAAAAGAGAATTAAGAATTGATTAGGGTTAATCAAGTCACATGAACAAGAAGAAGCTCAAGGACTCCATAGCCACACACCTTATGGGCTCTCACTAAACAATGGTCTCAACAAATGAGACTGAGAACCCTAATTTCATTTACACACTGCCTTATATACCTAGGGTAAAAATATGCAATGTCTGAGCATTCAAGGCCTTTAGGGCTCCACAACTTACTAAATCTACAACCTAGACACACTAATTGACCTATTATTTATAGCTTGGAACTCCCATTGAGCCAGTAACACATTACAATTATTACAATGACTTGAAATAAATAAGGAAACTACAATACATGACCGTTTTGGGAAAGTGTGAAGAATGTGTAACTCCATTCTTCACGGCTTCTCTGTATTTATCTTTGATGTTCTTTGTAGGGCTTGGGCCTTTAGCAACTTGTTTTAATTGATGTCGGCTCATTTAGCACCAAGATGCAAAACACATGTATAATGGGGTGTGGAGGCTTATGTGCAATGGCTAGGTACAATTAGTAGCTACTTTGACTGACTTAGTAAACACTAGGATGAGGTGTACCAAAGGGCGAGTAGTACCCCAAGTATGAGTAGTACCCTAAGTGCGAGTGTTCCCCTCAGGCAAAGGCAATCTGACTCAGTGACTAAGTGAATCTATGTACCAAGGCCCTAGTGAGATAGACCCCAAGATATATACCTCCAAATACCTAGACTCACGGCTTGCCGAATCTCCATCTGCCCTCTCTAGAGGTTGGTTATAAGGTAGGTTGGTCCACATAGCTAGTGTCCCATGTTCCACACAAATGCTATTCACCCTTGGTCTAGAGTGCTAAAGGTTACTTTGCCTTTTGGTTCCACTTGTGTACGATGGGAGCACCTTTCCAAGTAGGTCAAAATCCACATGAAATCACTCTCTAGTCACTTTGTTTTTATTTTACCCAAGTAAAATGGAACCTAAAGGTGCACCTTCACTAATAGAGGCATGAACCCTATAGCTAGCTATAAACTGCTTACCACCAATCCACTCAAAGTCTCAATTATTTACATGATTAAGAAGATTTCTTAAGGAAATGATTGAACGAGAGTAGAAGGTTGAATCATTGAACTGAATCTTGAAACTAAGAGAACTATTCTTGGAGATACTTGAAAATATTTTATCATTTTTTGAAAACATAAATTATAGTGGATGAGCACCAATACGAAGCTGAGATGAAGAGGAGCCAAAAATTTGATGGAGTGTCTGCCTCAACCTAAGATGACCAACAAGCGAGGAGAATGATGGGCAAGTGGCAAGGCCAAGGAAGGTGCTAAGAGAAAATGGGCGATCTAGGCCATATGGGAAAAGTGAGGTGAGAGAAAAAGCTAAAGGGCAAGAAGGGTGGGGAATAGAGGAGGCAAGGAGGCACCTGTATGGCTGGTGGGCGAGGGATAACAACTACAAAGGTGAAGTACAAGGGGGAGACAACTACCTTATGCAACTATTTGTCTTTGAATGTCATAAGCAAGTAGTGGAGATTTAAAGGGCACCTAGTTTTTCTACATTGATTTTCTAAGGGGGATTTGATGAAACTTGGAAGCCAAAGGCTCCACATCCACAGAGGATTTTTGGTTTTCTAAAATGAACCCTTAGTGGTGTGTTGGGTTAAGGAGACTTTCATTGTTTTCATTGCATGATGAAGACTTACCTTTCATTTCACACCCCTACATGTCTTTATTTTTCTTGCACTCTATTGTTTTAGAATGCTAAAGTGAAGCTTCACCTTGTATAATTTTAGTAAATTTTACACACACACACATATATGTTTTTTTTTTCATTCTATTGTTTTAGAATGCTAAGGTGAAGCTTCACCTTGCATAATTCTAATAAATTCTAGGGAAAATTACCACAATATCCCTCTAATTTGTGGAAATTCTCAAAATACCCTTCAAATTTCAAAAGTTCCCAATATACCCCTCATATTTTGTCATAAATTCCCAAAATGCCCTTCAAATTTTCCAAAATTCCCAAAATACCCTTGGTTGTGAGAGTAAATTTATCCAAAGATAATTTTTTTTGTAGCTTTTCATAAGAAGATTGATTGTCTATCAATACAAGATACTAAAACTAGAATTTGAGCTGGTCATGTAGGCTTTGGAGATGAATTGCTTCATTATTTTTAGACATAATTGTCTTTTTTTGGGAGGCAATTTGTGACAAATTACATGCTAAGCACTATAAAAAAAAATCTCCATTGTCAAAAAGGAAAAAAGATTAGAAAATCGTGAACACTCCAACTAAAATAGATACAAGGGATTTTGGAAAATTTTAAAATTTGAGGGGTATTTTGAGAATTTCCACAAGTTAGAGGGGTATTTTGGTATTTTTTTCTAAATTCTATACACACACACACACACACATATTAATTACTTCTTTTTATTTCACCTTTCATTCACAACTTCACATGGCTTTACATTTCTTGCATTTTATAGCTTGATTCCAGTCAGTGTTAACGTTCGAGAAAGTCTCTTTTATTAAGCGGCTTCTAATCGAGTTTCCTCCTCACAAAGAAGAAAACCAAAAATACTAGCATAAATTTTGAAATTTACAAAATTTTTGGACGACTTTCTCACATATTTCATCGATTTTTCTTTCGTTTACCATGGTTTGCAGCTAGCTAGTCTCGATTTTCAATCGGCTCAAGACCAAGCTAAGGCAATCCTTTCCCAAACATTGATACCATTTTAATTCAACCTAACAATTTTATCACTTTGTTATTGTTTTTGAAATCCATCGTGACCCTTTCACTTGTTTTTATTAATAATTGTGTAAGTGCTTTATGCGAGTACTTTTCAACATGAATAAAATCCCAAGCAGCACTATATAACATTCATTGGATCTATGGCATAAGTAATAGAGTGGTATTTGTTTCTTTCTTGCTTGCCTCACCATTTGTTCGATGAAATCGTGCATGATTCCGAAGTCGAGTACCCGGTGCATGATACGCTTGCGGATCTTAGTTTTCTCACAAGCGGCGCATATATCCTATCCCGTAAGGCGTTGTCCGGCCACGATTTAATTTCTATTGTAGTTTGTTTTATGGATCCGGCACTTGCTAGACCTGTCTTAGATATAGTACTTAATCCCTTGACAGTGGCTTCACGTTTGGTTGTGGTGTGTTCACAATTCGTACAGACGGAACATTTGGCATCGATTGCCGAGATCACCAGGCCTTTGCCGCCTAATCTTGTATGTAATGGTCGGTGGCTTATAGGCTTTGCTTCCCTTATTTAGGGGGCGGTCCTCGCTTGCCAACGATTGCAGATGCTTTGCTAATCAATCTACAGTTCGATTTAGCGACGAAAGCAAAAGCCAATAAGTCTCGTAGTGTAAAATAAAGATACCCTAATGATACTCTGTCGCATATTTCTGGTAGTGGTAACTAGGATACAGGGAATAGACGCGACTCTCGATTCTCTAAAAAGGTGGATTTTTAAGTCAAGGAAGTTAGGTTAGGCTCTAGACCCTCATCACAAAACCCTCCTTTACCTTGTTTTTTTTATGAATTTCGTTTCCCCACATGACCCCTTATTCTGTGTTTGAACTTGGAAGCCTCCATTCATACTACATAGCATGGAAGACAATCTTGTATAATATATATATATATATATATTTATTTATTTATTTATTTATTTATTTATTTATAATCAAAACCTCTTCAACATAATGGGAGCTTAAATATTGCTTTTTGCAACTTAAATGAGCAGGCGTAGAACCTTTTAGGCTAAAATTTGAAAAAGTACCCCGAACCCCCAAACTTATCTTTTCCGGAGCCCTGGTTCAAGATTTCGTGAATGAGTCTCTCTCTCTCTCTCTCTCTCTCTCTCTCTCTCTCTCTCTCTCTCTCTCTCTCTCTCTCTCTCTCTCTCTCTCTCTCTCTCTCTCTCTCTCTCTCTCTCTCTCTCTGTGGCTCACTCTTCGGCATCACGATTGACGTTGTTCTTGAGATGAGCCGAAGCGATTGACATTGTTCTTGGATGAGCCGAAGAGAGAGAGAGAGAGAGAGAGAGAGAGAGAGAGTCATCCTGTATAGGCTACCTTTAAATTTCTTGCCCATAGCAGCCCCACTTTGCCTTGCACTGTTACCATATACATGTGGTAGTGATGTGTGTGAACACACTAGGACCACCGGGGCATTTTTTCCCTCTTTAGGAGGTTCCCCCCCCCCCCCCCCCCCCCCCCCCCCCCGTGCATTGTATATATGCCCATCACTCTAGGGCTATATATCTTTCCATTGCATACTAAGTAACACACTCTCTATTGCGTGCGGAGAGCTTCTTTTGTCTCTCCAAGCTGTGTGCATTTCTCTGCAATCCTAATTCCAACAATTGGTATTAGAGTAGGTTCCATCCTACTGGGCTTAGTCACTAGCAGCTCCAGCACACACCGGCTCACTTTCTCCGATTTTGAGAGCGTTGGCGAGCATTCATAGGTCGACAAAAATTCTCAAAAAGCTCGTAGAGCTAAGTCTACTCAGAATTTTTGATTTGGGCTCATTTCGATCTCCGTTTCCACTACAGCCAGGTCTGTGCAAGCAATTTTGTCATTTTGTGCATAATTTTTGTCAGCACAAATTATTGCATAATAGGTCCCATACAGTCTGCTGTGGGTTGTGCTATATAGCACGTGATGTTCTCACTCAATTTCTCCTCATTTCGGGCAGTTTTCACATCAGGTGCAGGCATTTTCTATGGCTAACAACAACACAGACGTGTTCAAGATGTTTGCTGCTGAGGATAGATTGGATGGGAACAATTACCCTATGTGGTCTCACATGATGCAACATGTTCTTGTGTCAAGGGGTGTCTGGAATATTGTGCAGGGCATTAATGTACGTCCTGGTTCTGAGATTCTAGGCAATGTTGAGGATGTTGCAGGTCTTGCTGCAAGAATTGCTACTATTAGAGTTGTTTTTACTACGGCAGAACAAGCTTGTTGGGATGTAAAGGATGCGTAGGCTCATGCATTGATTGTGTTGTCTGTGAAGCAAGCGCACCATTACTCCTCACATTCGTTCATCAAAATGTGCAAAGCAGGCTTGGGATATTCTAGCAAGTCTTAATGCAAATTGCTTTGCTGCGTAAAGAGCTGGAATTGAAGATTATGCATGAGGAAGATGATATGGACACTTTCCTTGCTGGTATCAAGGATATCAAAGAGCAACTTATTTCTGCAGGTGAAGTCATTTCAGACAGCTCCCTTCTGCAGACTGTTCTTGATGCCTTACCAGATTCTTACCAGACTTTTGCTAGTACTTGGAGACTTATGACCCAAGGAAATCCTGAAGTTGTCAAGTTTGATGCATTATGCACATTGTTGTTGCAAGAGTCACTTTCCAAAGAAAACAGGACTAGGCAGTGTACATTTGAATATGCTTTTATTGCTTCTCAAAGAAAGGGTTGTAACAACAATGCAGCCACTTCTTATTGTTCTACTGCGAGTGGCAAAACTTCTGTTTCTTATGCTTCTGATGGCAGCAATTCGTTTAGAAATTATGGTGATAAGGGCAAAAAGAAGATGCATCGCAATTATTGTAAAGATAATGACCACTTGGTCAAGTAGTTTCCTAAGTTGAAGGCCAAAGAGGCGAAGAAGAAAGAGGGTGGTTCCACTACAAATGCATCCATTGTTGAGTCTTTTGTGAAAGGAGACTGTGATGTTGATGTTGATGCAGAATGGGCTTTTAGTGCAGAGTGCACTTACAATCCTGTTGTCCATGATGCATGCATGTGAGTTGTTGCAGATTCATATGTGTGGTATTTCGATAGTGGTTCTACAAAGCAGATTACCTCACATCATGAATTGTTCACCTCTCTCGAGTCTGCTCCTCATGGGAATTCAGTCACTTGTGCCAACAATGCCTCTTATCCAATTCAGGGAGTTGGAAAGATTGTGCTTACTACTGCAAATGGCAGTTCCTTCCCACTGGTTGATGCTCTTTATGTACCTCGGATGAAGAAGAATCTTTTGTCTGTATTTACACTTGCTAGACTTGGACTTGTAGTCAAATTTGTGGATGACAGATGTACATAATCTCAGTTTTGGTGATAAAATTGTTGCATCTGACCTTTTGTTCCATGGGCTGTATAAGCTCACTTTGTATGACAAGTATGGAAAAAAATTTACAAATGCAGTTGCAGATTCAAGGGCTATTTCAGATGCAAAACTTTGGCCTGCACGTTTTGGTCATCTGAATTTTTCCAGTTTGTTACGCTTGCAAAAATCTAATATGGTTTCTTCTTTGACGCCTCTTGAAGCACCGGTCAAACATGTTTGTGAACGTTGTATTTTGGATAAAATGCAGCGTTCTAGATTTCCAAAGGATGGTTCAATTAGGGCCACATGCAGGTTGCAGCTTGTGCATAGTGATGTTTGTGGGCCCATGCAAACTTCATCCTTGGGAAATTACCTGTACTTCGTGACTTTCATTGATGATTACTCCAGGCATGCATGGTTATTTCCGCTTAAAGAAAAGTCCGAAGTTTTTATGTGATTCAAACAATTTCTGGCTATGGCTGAAAATGTATCGAAATGTACTATGGACACCCTCCGTTCCGATCGAGGGGGGGAGTATATGTCTCATGAATTTAATGCATTTTGGGCTAGTCATGGGATAAAACACTAATGTACAGTGCCTTATACACCTCACCAAAATGGTGTTGCTGAGAGAAAAAATAGGTCACTTACGAAAATGGCATGATGTATGGTCAAAAGTCAAGCTTTGCCGCATTCTTTTTGGCTTGAGGCCATCATGTGTGCCACTTATGTACTTAACAGGTGTCCTACAAAATCTTTGTAGTCTATTACTCCATATGAAGCATGGCAGCTATTACTCCATATGAAGCATGGCAGGATATAAAGCCTTCTATTGAGCACATGCGTGTTTTTGGCTGTTTGGCATATGCTTTGGTGCCACAAACACAACACAAAAAATTGGATGATAAGGCTGTCAAATGTATTTTTGTTGGTTATAGTGCTAAAAGCAAAGGTTACAGGTTGTATCATCCGCAAACAAAGAGTATTTTGGTTTCACAGGATGTAGTGTGTGTGGAAGATTGTGTTCAACCCTTGCTGTCATGTACTAGAGACAATAATGTAAGCTCACATGACATTTATGAAACTTTTTTGCCTCTTTGCAGTGGTGGAAGTTCGAATGTAAATTCCAGTGAGGCAAATGTACAACCTATGGGGGTTTCCAAAAATGTTACACATCAACCGATTATTGATGCAAATGTACATGATGTACTTGATGAGGAAAGGGCTGATAATGAGCAGGCTAGAGGTATGCCAAAATGGCTGGTTCATACATTGCGTGATAATAAATTAGATGCACCTTTGTCTAGTTGTACTAGCTTAGGCTCTGGCCATGCATCCTATGCATCTGATTGTTATGCTTTGGCTGTGTCTAGCTTACATGATGTTGAGGAACCTCTGTCTTTTGATGAAGCACAACATGCAAAAAATTCGATGGCTGCCATGCAATCAGAATATGATGCACTTATAGAAAACGACACATGGACTTTATGTGATTTTCCTCCTGTCAAAAAGGCCATTGATATGAAGTGGGTTTACAAGTTGAAACGCAAGCCAGATGGTGAGATCGATCGCCATAAGGCTTGACTTGTTGCAAAGGGTTATGCATAGCAAAAAGGCATAGATTATGAAGAAACTTTTGTTCCCACTTGTCGTATGAATACTGTGCATTTTCTATGTGCATTGGCATCTCAATTTGGTTGGGATGTATATCAATCAGACATTGTTACTGCTTTCTTGAACGGTGACATATTTGAGGAAGTTTATGTAACGCAGCCTCGCAGTTTTGTCATAAAAGGACAAGAGGACAAAGTGTGCAGATGTAAGAAGGCTTTGTATGGGTTGAAGCAATCTCCTCATGCTTGGTATGAGAAAGCTAACACTCATTTGGTCAAATGAGGCTTTTGTAACAGTCCAACAAAAAGCACATTGTATGTAAAGCGTGAGGGTGATGTACTTCTCATTGTGGTTCGATTCTTTATGTAGATGATTTGTCGGTCACTGGACCAAATGAGAGACATATTGTTAGGCACTCAAATAGAGCATTATTATCAAGTCCCAAAGTCCTTGCATGATGGTGATGGGACCATACAGGCTAGCTTGTCTTGTATAGTTTTTGTGGTGCTTAGCACTATTTTGAATCTCGTGTGACATCCTCTCATAATATCAAAAAAAAAACCATCCTATAGCCAATCATGGAATTGGGACCAACAACCCAATTATGATGTTGAGTCCTAGTATACAAGCATGGTCTTAGGATCATTCTCACTCTACCACCAACCATGATCTTTGGATCAAGTATCTATCATGTTCTTGAAACCAAGGATACCACCATGGTGTTGAGACCATGCTTGATTTGTGCATTCAAGCATGATCTTTAGGACAAGCATGTGATTAGATTTCTGAACTCAACCACAATCATGGGACCAAGAAACCTTGCAATCCCCTAATGCCGTGCAAGGATCAAGCAGCATACCATGGACTGAGAACCAAGAATACCTCATGCACTAAGGAATGACTTTGGTTCCAATAGTCTAACCTTTACAATGATAGAATGGTCTTGGGACCATGCATACTATTGAGCTTTTGGGAATGGACTTGGCACTAAACATTCATACGCATTCTTATACCAAACCTCCCATCAAGGTCTTTTGACTAACATTGGATGTTCACTTAACATTCAAACATGTTCTTAGACCAAACCACCCATCAAGGTCTATCTACTACATAGATTCGATGTCCACACATGATTTGAGGATCAAAGGTCATAAGGACCCAAGATTAGCCCAACTCATTGAGCTCACAAATGGTTATGCACCAGATCATCCTTGCATGGTCACAAGATCATGCATAATAGCATGGTTTGAAGATGAAGCCTGCTCATTGTAATTAAGAATGCATTTTAGGCCAAGCACTAAAGCACTAACTTGATACATAGCATTTTGACAAGTTCTTTAGATAGACATTTATCATTGGATCATTTCCCTAGGACTAAGAATGAACCAAATCCTAAGCTTGGTCATGAGATCTAACTTTCAAGAATCGTTTTGGCACCAAGCATCTAAGAAAGGATGTTGCATTCAAGCAACATATTGGGACTAATCAGCCTAGGAAGTTCAAGCAACCATGCTGGCTTATGGAATTCAAGGTCGTCATGTCTCAATCATGTGACCAAGCATTCTTTCAAACAATTGCTACTACAAGGATGGTCTTACTAATGGTGTCCTTGTCCTATGATTGACCATGGTTGCTTCTATATACTCAAATATAGTCTTAAACAAAATAACCAAGGATGCTCTTGTGAGCAAGCATGAAAGCATGCTTATGGGTTGACATGTCAACTTTGAGTGCATGTAGGGTTACGACTGACCATATGAGAGTGAAATTTACTGCACCAAGAAATTTTCAAGAACTATAAATCCTTTCTATTAGTCTTCTTCACAAAGAAGACATATATTTTCATTCTCCATTGGGGAACATTCATGACAAACTCTTCTAACATACACACCATGATAGAACTTGTAAGCTACATAATGGATAAGGAAATTTCACGCTTGAGCTAACCGGAAACCAACTTACTCATGATAAGACTTAGACATATGATACTTTATAGTGGTCTTTGACACAAAGAAGCCACATATTTCCATTCTCCATATGGGATGGTCGTCTAACCTCACTGTCCTGTCTTATTGCAGATTTAGCGAGAACCACGATTAAATTGTCAATCCATGGGATGAAGCTGACTTGACTAGTGCATAGAGGCTACAAGAGGTTGTCAATCTCTCAGATAACAACAAACAACTCGAATCTAACTCAAGCTACACTCAAGTGACTGAAATCACCAAAAGCCAATCGCTCATTGGCAAACAAATCACATCCGTTACAGCGTCAAATGACATCCGTTTCATCGTCACTGTCCTATCTTATTGCAGATTTAGCGAGAACCACGATTAAATTGTCAATCCATGGGATGAAACTGACTTGACTAGTTCATAGTGGCTACAAGAGGTTGTCAATCTCTCAGATAACAACAAACAACTGGAATCTAACTCAAGCTACACTCAAGTGACTGAAATCACCAAAAGCCAATCGCTCATCAGTAAACAAATCACATCCGTTACAGCGTCAAATGACATCCAGACATAATGAAACTTCTAGGACATATTTATAAGACCTAAGAACACATGCTTATGGTCTCAAACCCCACTTTAGGTCAAGTGCCAAAATCGCGATTATTAACAGCAGTGGATTTTTGACCTAGTCGTTTTCAACCCAGAATGCGCCTAAATGCTTAGCAATGATGCCCCAATACCCCGCCTATGCTTAGTTTTTTATTTTGAAGTGTAAATTCCTACCTATGATGAAACTAGGCCGCGGGTTGGCGACGCCAAAAGCTACGAAATACTATGATGTGTTTACATCAATGCGTAGAGCTCTCACCTGCGGTTGCAATGCATCAAAAGAAGACTACAATTTGACAATTGGGGAGGGAGTATGAAGCGAGAGAGAAGGAGAGAAGTGAGCATCGTTACCTCATGCTGTGTATTTGAGTATCCAAAAACGTACAAATTACTTACAAAATTGTCTTTTATACCTTAGCCAAGGTTTTTGGTGGTCAAAACTAATAATTTGGGAGCTCTAACTAGAGATAGGTAATGACAGGTTGATACAATCTGGAAGCTTGCAGCCCCAGCTCATCAATTACAAGGTTTATCCAAAAAATAGGAGTTACAATATTCCCGATTTATAAAAATAGTGTTTTTTACAGTAAGAGCTCCGAAAAATGGTATCCGTGTTAGCTTGCTAACATTCCCTCCCTCCTCGCCTGTGTCGTCCTTTGACACAACTTTATGGGCTGAAGTAATCTTTGGATTGATGGCTGGTGAGGCAGTCTTTAAGTGCATCTAGTGCCTTTTGGTATCTGATCTTCCTCTCTTTATCTGGCACTTGCAAGAACTGCATAGTGACTTTGTTTTTCAGCTCCACTACTGAGTAACTTACAAACCGTGATGTCAGGTTGTTGATTCACTGGCCCAAATATTTTTGTTCGTCAAGTGAAGAAATCCTGTGTAGAATGCTTCCTCAAACTCCAACATATTGTGAGAAGGTAAAAACATACATCTGGCGTAGAAGCCATAGAGGACTTCTCCGGAAGGTTGGCCACTAAGATCATAGCACAAACCTTTGTTACCCTCGAGGGATGACATCCACGGGGTGCCTGCTTGCTCTGGCTCATGGAATACTGGCTCATGGAATACTTTGATGCAGATGAGCAAATTCGGCAGATTTTGTATAAGATTGCATAGGATAGATTCGACAGACTTTTGAAGAAGGACATGGTGTTGGTTAGGGTTTTCACCATGTACTCTTCTGTCGGCGGACCCTTTTCTGGAGCAAACAATCTGGGGTAGTTCAGCCAAGTTGGCTGCTTCTTTGTTAGTGCCTCATGTGCTTACTAGGTCCTTTCTCTTGGTACAAGACATAAAGTAGGATCCTTTTGTATGGCTGCAGGTGCTCTTGTGAACAGAATCAAATACCTTGGGTTCTTGTTCAACCAACTCAGCCTCCACTTCGGGTGGTCTTGATTTGTGTCCTTGGCCTGCATGTCTGTGTAAATCCTTTCTTTAACTTGTAGCAACTCCACCTTAATCAGAGGGTAGGTCAGGGATTGTTGGTGCCATTGCGCATTGATCTCATTGGGAGTGAGTTGTGTAACATTGACGTAGTGAAGAACTCTCATCTCCCAATCCATTGCTGCCTTCCAATGCTCATCTACCTCTTGTGTAATCTTTTTCTTTAGTGCATCTTCCTCAGCCTTTGAGAGCTAGACCAATGGCACTGTATCTGTTTCAGTTATGTGTACTTGAAATTCCTCCTCGCCACTTAGCTCTTCTACTGGTTGTGTCTCCATCTGAGCAAATAAAACTGAGGGATCTCTACTGTGGCCGCTCCAAAGAGCCTGCCTCTTCTTGTGTTTCTGGCCATCCCTCTCTCAATAGCTGGTTGACTCTTTTAAGTTCATATTTTTCTTTCAGCAGCTCGTCTTCTCTTTGCACCTGCATTAAAGCCATGTCTCTGCGCTGTGAGTGCTCCAGTTTAAGCTCCAGCTCAAGGTCTTTATTCTTTTCCTCCAATGCTTTGTAGACCTCATTTGTTCCTTCGATCGAGGCCACTACAGGATTTTCTCTGATTTGCCACAGGAAAATTGCATGATCATTTATTCTTTGGTCTGAGTATTGTAGTGAGGCATTTGCTACATGTAATTGTACCTGAATCTTCTTAACTAACAGGGTTGTAGTTAGAAGTTTTTTTGTATCTTCTGTCAGCTGTTCATCTTTTACTTTGCATGCATCTGACAACTTTGTAAGCAATTCATCGAGCTCCTCCATCTGTTTTTGTTGTTTATCCCTTGCGAGCTAATGTTGTTCAGCTTCCACTTTCAACTCCTGCACTTGCCTTTGTAGATCCGTGATGACGTTTAGTCGGTCGTCTAGCTCCCCTTGGAGCGCGTCAATCACCATTTCTAATTCTTTGGCTCTTGTACTACGGCTAAGTGCTGCTGAGAGAAGTCGTTCAGTCATGTCCTGCATTTTCTTGGCATACTCATTACCTTGCAGGATCACTTTGTCGTTCGATTACCAATCTTTGTTTTGTGCTAGTTGCCTTGATGTTTCTAAAGTCTCTGGTGTTTTCTTTGGCTGCGTCATGGCGGCTGGTTACTATTTCCCTTGAGGATGTGGTTGATCTTCTTCTGCTTTGTCTTTCTAAGGCTCCGTGGATGCCTCGGCCGTTTCTTGCTGTGTTGAGGTGGAAGGTGTTTCCTCTGCTTCTTGTTCTCTTGGTTGCTCAAACTTTGTGTTGTCCTCTGCTAGTGTAGGACTTGCTGCCCTTCCTCTTGCTCTTTTTGCTTCTCTTCTGTAGATTCAACTGCATGTTGTACAAATTCAACTACTTCTCCTTGTTCAAGCTCTGTCTCCTTAGTGGGCTCAGGTTATTTGGCTTTATCCCTTGGTGAAGATGGTGGGCTCGGCATGGGTGATGATCATGTTGTTGAAACAGGTGAAGAAGGGCGGGAAGACACATCACATGTTGTGCTGCTCCTTGTTCAATTGCTTCCTCTGCTTTCTGTTGTTGTTCTGTCATCTCTTTTGCTTTCCGTGCTGCTTCTTGGGCTTCTCTAAGCTTCAAAGCTTCTGCTTCTTGATACATCTTTTCGAGTGATTCCATGGGATCTTCATCCTATTTCTTGGTATGATGCTTAGTTCTTGGTCCTTTAAGCTCAATGGGTATCCACTTTGCCGGGTCGTTCCCTTGTGCTTGGTGGCTGCGTTCATAAGATTTCTTTTCTCTTTCAAATTTGGCTTGTTTTTGTACAGGTTGCTCCTGATGTTCTTCCACGGCTTTTCTCTTCATTTCTTCAATTCATGCTCTCCTTTCCTTGTTATCCGAGCTTTCACTATTGTGCCCTTCTGGCGAGCTCTCAGCAGACTCTTTGTCAGACTTGTATGATCTCTTGTCAGATCTTGTAGCTCAAGGAGAAAGTTGTGCTGACACTATCCAAGTGTTCTGATCTGGGGCAAGCGACAAGTTGTCGGCCATGCTGATGGCATGGTAAGCAATCCTAGCTAGAACCTCTGGTGCACCGAGATATGTGATTTTTCCTTCTTTCTTTGTCCCTTTCAATGTGGACAAAACATATTGTGCATGGTCAATTGGTTGCCTGGTTGTTGATTTCAGGACTTGCGTAAAGATTGTGGAAACCGCATGATTTGGTGTCGTATACCTTGGTGGTCTTTTGGCAAGAAAGTGGAAGTGCTAGTAGTACAACCTTGCGGGCTCTTCAACCTATTTTTGGATGAGGTCGGCAAACGTCGTAGCGGCTATTTCCTTGGAAAGTTTCTACCGTCTTTCTATCTCTTGCCCTCATTGTCATTCCTTCTGTTGGCAGTTTGAGTGCTTCTACCACTATCTCCTTCGTAATCACCACTTCAACTTTGTTCCCTTGCGGGTCCGAGATTTGAGCAATTCCATCTTCTTTGATTGTGGAAAAAAGCTCATAAGCTTTTTGGAAGTCCACTCCACACGGCTCTTGTTCATAAAATTCTTTGAGACCAAGCCTTCTGTTGGCTTCTTTAATCTAGGGCTTTGCAGTGACATCATAAACTTCTTTTGGTAGAAGTTGCAGCTCTATGTGATGTCCCTCTTCGCTCTTTACTCTTCCAGTGAACACTGTGGTATTCAAGCTGTTCTCTTGACAGATAGGTTGCTTTGGCGGTTTTGACTGAATCGGGGTCCTGTTGGTATGGTGGTAGCTCTTGCAACTTTTTTTTTGATTGAGCTTCTTCTTGGCTTTTTTAGTTGCTTGCATGGCTCCTGTTGAGTGAATAGAGTGTCAAAGTTAGCAAATTTGGTAGATTTTCTTTGAAATGTCCTTCACTCTAAAATGCTGACAAATTGAGTCCAATTTGGTTCAAATTAATTTTTGAACATGCATAGATGCATAAAAACATGAAAAGATCAAAATTATGAAGTCCAAACAAAAAATTGCAACAAAAGTAAATAATCATGATTATTTACAGCTGAGTAATTTTTTCAGATTTTTGCAAACTTGGCATTACAGGCTTGAAGTATATACCAAATAGATACTCTGAATGAAATTTGGGCTCATTTGGATGCATAGGGTGAAAATGGTGCGAGATTTGGGCTTTCGATTTCTAAAACGTAGATGTAAAGAGATTTTGAGATTTTGAGCTCCATATTTGTTCAAACTTGGCTAGTGGGCTTAGGACATCATGTACTTTGGATGTATGATGGAAAAATTGCAAATTTCTCCCATTTTGGCACAAAAGTAAATAATCATGATTATTAACTGTTCTATCAAAATGGGCATTTCTTGGTAGAACTTGGTTCTAGGCATTGTATAGAACTTGTGTATGTAATATGATGTGATTTAGATCAAAAAATATGGTCATAACTCAAAATTTGGCTTGCAAGGACTTCTTTGCATTGTTTGGCAATTTTACAAGTTATATGTGATCATTTTGGCTCATACTTGAATTTTGGCATGTAATAGTTGGTACAAGTGATAGGTGAGGTGATGATGCAACGTTCAAGCCAAAATAGTGCAAAAGTAAATAATCACGATTATTTACAACAACAGTCACATTTTTCTTGCAAACCTTAAAAATTTTGACCAAAACACATTCTATACACCTAAAACAAGTCCTAGATTGAATTTCGTAAAGTTTGGTCTTGCCGGCATCACTTTGTGCTTTGTCGACTCTGAAATCACCGATATTTGTGACTACTCTGAGTGTTGAGTTGGTTAGTCACTTTTAAGGCTATGGACTTGTCCGCAACGTAGTTGTGAAGCAACTCATCCAATTTTGGCTTATTTGGAGTCAGTTTGACCTTGTATGTCGAATTTGACGCTTTGTAGCCTTCGGCCTTTTTTTGCTTTTTGAGGGCTTGGCTTGATTGATTTCATGAAACCAATCATATACATTGTGTATAGACCTCGTAGGTAAGCTGTCTGTGGAGTCAGAACCCAATTCTAGTATCTGCCAAAAACCTAGCTTTTCTACTTGGGACCCCTCGACCCTTGTCGATTGGTCAACTGTTGATATAGAAGTGTTCTAATCTGTTGGGGTATGCTACAATTCAAATCTCATCCAATTTGGTTGAGTTGACAGGCCGCTATGGTCGATTTTTGGTCTAGGTCTTTGTGCACTGCTCATATTCTAGGTTTTTTTCTAGAGGTTTAGACTAGCTACCGGCCATAAAGAATGGATCACTGATGAGTAAAGAACTTACCCCTCATGTCTTGTGTGAGACGGCACTGAAAACGGACAGTTGTAGACTCCGAAAAGTACGCGCGAAGAAGTCGAAAGCTCTCTCTCCAAAGGCAACAAGTCGAAATGAGGTGATTTTAGCCTACCTTGGGTATCTATACTCGGACTTCCCGAACCAAATTTTCAAAAATTCCCTGGTACTCCTACTCGGCTGTGAAATCTATGTTAGACTCAAAAATTTCCCCAATCGGATTCCTGTAGCTCATTCTGCAAGAATTCTGCAAAAGTAGGTCTGGCCACCTAATTTAGCCTTCCAGCTTCCATCTGTCGATTTGATTGAAATTTTTTGTACTTGTCCGCTTTGTCTTTTTGATCACCACCGTGTCTTCAGTTTTTCCATCTGAGCTCAGTTGCTATTTATTATTAATTTTGACCTGTTTGTTGGAAAAATAAAAGAAAATAACAAAATGCTAAAAAAAACAAGGTGAAATCCCAGTAATTAATAAAATCCATTGAAAAACACAGCTTTATTGTTTTCTTTGGATTTCTCCATTTTCAAGTCTCACTATCAAGAAAAATGATAAAAAATAACGAAAAAATACTATTTTTTTGATGTTTTTCTGATAGTATATACACTATTTACACTCATCGGGGAGATATTATCAATTAAATTTCCTTTGTTGATGATATATAAGGGCATTATTAGGTAACTTTGCAAAAAATCATGCGCGTTAACATCAAATTTTTTCTCTCCCTCTTCAAACATTGCCCTTAATTACTTAGTACTCTTGCACCCCTCCTAGATGGCGTACTCCGGGATGACTGTGTGCATGGGTTAAAACAAACCGTGTCTATGCATAGTCGTGGTTGGCTCTACCATGCTTTGAAGATCAATGCAGTTCAAACCATTATGTTGTGCAAGAGGTGGGTCTTGAGTGATTAACTCAAGGGTTTTTGATGTCAAGGCTTGCTGATGCTGTCTTCCAAAGAGAAAAGCTTGTAGCTTGTGTGCTCTTTGCTTGATTGTACCATCAATATTCTTTAGCAAGCTGATTTCTTGAGCTTTTGGTATCAAGAATGGCTGTTATCGAGCTTTTACCCGCCATTGGTATCTTGGTTTGTCTTGGTCAGAATGGTGTGGTTGAGGTTTCTGAGGCTTAACTCTCCATTGCTTGATTGGTTTTGTAGTTTGCGAAGAAGATAAGCGCTCCTTTTTCTTCCAAATCCATTTCATGTTGGGTTCCCTTCTCAAAGAAGTGTGTCTCTATGTTCTGACCCTCAGAACCTTTTTTGGTATTGTCGATGATGTTTTGGACACCCATATTTGAATTGGCTTGTCCTTAAGTTGTGCTTTTGTACCCAAATTTTCCTGACTCCTTGCATGCTACTTGTAGAATTTTCTTGTCGATAGGATGGAGAAGATTGATTACTTCGTGGTTTATTCTGTTGGTAATTGCCTTTCCATTTCTCCTTTCTTGGTGCAATTGGAACAATGAGTTGACCACCTTTAGGTGATAGCTTGAGCTGATTTGTATCCCAATCTCATACTGCTTTGTATGTCCGCATCCAGGGAATTCCAAGAATCATCGTCTCATTCATGTGCTCATCTGGTAAGCATACAAACTGATGAGTACATGAATATCCATGTACTATCACGTTCAAGTTGACTACTCCCAATGTTGGTGTTGGGTTCTTGTTGCATCCTTTGATAGTCGCTATTCCTACTATCAATGGCTGAGTTGTTGCTTTCTTGTATGTGGAATAACTGACAGCATTTACTCTAGCTCCTGTATTGACCAAAGCATTTGTGCTATGATTGTTGAGCTGTACTTTGATGCGATGGTCCATTCCATCCAAACATTCATCAACAGGGCCCATAGAGCAACATGAAGATTCATTTCCCAGTCTGTCCTTCTTGAACTAACCACTTTAGTCAATACTGAGCTAAGAATCTTATTTGTATGCTCAGCTTGTTCGTCTGCTTGTGGGTGATAGGGAGCTCACTTGTTAGGATGACCATAGATTCATTAAGCAAATAGTCGTTTACCTCATTGATGAAATGAGTAGTCCTTTATCACTGATAATTTCTATTGGCAGTCCATATTTTGTGAACACATACTCATATAAGAATGCGGTAGTGGTTCTAGCATCATTCTTTTTGAGTTGCTTTATCCTTGGCCCACTTAGTCAAATAATCTGTAGCTACAATAATATATTGAGATTGGGTTCTATAAGCTAGTGGTTGAATTGGCCCAACAAAGTCTATATCTCATTTTGCAAAAGCTCTAGCTCCCGTCATTGGTATGAAGGGCATGCTATCCACTCGTGTTGGCATTCTTGATCGTTGACAAGCATCACATCTTTGAACATATTCTTTGGCATCTGCAAAAAGTGTTGGCCACCATATGCCCGCCATCAAGATTTCTCTTGCGATGGTCTCAATAGAAAAGTGACCTCTAGCTAATCCAGCATGTGTTACCATATACATGTGGTAGTGATGTGTGTGAACACACTAGGACCACCGGGGCATTTTTTCCCTCTTTAGGATGTTTTTTCCCCCGTGCATTGTATATACACCCATCACTCTAGGGCTATCTATCTTTCCATTGCACACTAAGTAACACACTCTCTATTGTGTGCCTTGAGCTTCCTTCGTCTTCTCCAAGCTGCGTGTGTTTCTCTGCAACCCTAATTCCAACAATTGGTATATAAGAGCAGGTCACGCCCTCTCGGGCTTAGTCGCCAGCTTCTCCAACACACGCCTGCTCACTTTCTCCGATTTCAGTGAGCTTTGGCAAGCGTTCACAGGTTGACAAATATTTTGGGCTAGGTCTGCTCAAAATTTGGAGTTGGACTCATTTCGGCCTCCGTTTCCACTACAGGCACTACTGCACAGGCTATTTCTTCATTTTGTGCAGAATTTTTGTCAGTGTCGTTTTCTGCATAACAGGTTCCTTATAGTCTTCTACGGTTTGTGCTATATAGCACAGGTTGTTCCCGCTTCGTTTCTCCTATTTTTGGGCAATTTTCACATCAGGTGCAGCATTTACCATGGCTGACAACAACAACACAGATGTGTTCAAGATGTTTGCTCTACTGAGGACAGGTTGGACGGGGACAAAT